>NW_021703784.1:57021604-57264219 GCF_005190385.1 Monodon monoceros
AATGGACTTGAGGATATGGGGAGGGGGAAGGGTAAGCTGTGACAAAGTGAGAGAGTGGCATGTACATATATACGCTACCAAACGTAAGGTAGATAGCTAGTGGGAAGCAGCCGCATAGCACAGGGAGATCAGCTCGGTGCTTTGTGATCGCCTGGAGGGGTGGGATAGGGAGGGTGGGAGGGAGGGAGACGCAAGAGGGAAGAGATATGGGAACATATGTATATATATAACTGATTTATTTTGTTGTAAAGCAGAAACTAACACACAATTGTAAAGCAATTATACTCCAATAAAGATGTTAAAAAAAAATGAAGGGGTTTGATAGTTTCTCATTATTGAGAAAAATTGAAAAAATTTATAAACAAAATTTTATATAGGGATTTACCATTTTTCTAAGTAGTTTTGCATAAATTAACATATTAATCTTCTTAAGCCTTACTTAGAACAGATGACTACTCTCATTTCTTAGAGGAGGAAACTGAAGCTCAGAGAAGGCAATGGTCTTGTCCAATGTCACCCAATCTGTAAGGAAAGGAACTGGAACTGGAGCCCCGGGGCCTGATAACAGGAACCACAGAAAATGCAGAACAAAGCCACACCTTTGCTTCTCAGAGTGCTGGTGACTCATAAAAAGGGGGATAAAATAATTCTGTCCTCTTGAGTGGTTTGAAGATTAACTGAGGTAATGTATGTAAAACTCTTAGCACTGTGCCTACCACAGAGCAAATAATCAAAAACTTTCTTTAACTGTTGCTTTATTTAAATTTTATTTAAATAACAGAAGTGGATGTTCCAATTCAGTTGGCATTTCTTGAAATGCCATGAAATGTTCATGAAATATGAACACCCCATATTTCAGCCATACGAACTAAGAAGGGGAGAAGCATCAGAGAACTGAAGGAAGTCTAGGAAGTGATCTTTGCCCTAACGATGCTTATGGTCTTATCGGTGAGACAAAGTTTAAGTAGACTCACATACCTTTTCTGTAGTTATTATTGTCAGTGTTCAGGTAATTTTTTCCATACTAAGCCTCATTGTAAAATTAAAAAGGAATTGTCCAATTTTATGTGCAGTGCTTTTAAATGACAAATGACAGAATTTGCAGGGAGAACTAAATTTTTTTTCAGAATATTTTATTCTATTTTGGATACTATTGTGCACGTTTATCCTCCACCATAACTGAGGTCCTGGGTACATATCTAGTCCCCTAATCATCCTGCGTTAGTGAGGGTTTTGGCATTAATGGCGCCAAAATGGCGGTGTTGTCGTGTGTTGTCTGCTTTATCTAATGTTTATTGTATTGACATACACGATGCTCACCTTGGCTTCTGGCAATTCCCAGATTAGAAAAATACTAACAGAAATGCTGTACTTATTGAAAACTGTCATATAAAAAAAACAACGGAATTGTTCTTTCCAGTTAATTTTTTTCCCCAAAGTTTGAGAATAAGGGGATTAATTTGCATCTCAGAGGAGAAAGCCCTTATTTCCTGGAGAGAGAAGTGTGAGGAGGGCCGCAAATGTCCTTACTCACCAGAGAGCTTGGTTCATGTGGAAACACTTCCATCTGCCACCACTTGAAGATGTGACTGGCAGAAGCTCTTAGATGTTGCCACTCTCAGAAGTGGACAAGAAAGGCCAGAAGAACAAAAGGTAGGATAACAAAAGGGCAAGATCAGGAGGGTTTGTGTCCACCTAGAACTGCTTATGCAGGTTGGCGGGGAGGCATTTCATTGGAATCCTGCTGCCTCTTTCAGTAACCGAACTGACAAGAAAGAGAGCCCTTCCAAAGGATTTGGCACTTCTGGGTTTAGGGAAGCAATCCACAGTGTTCAACTTTTCTCCAGGTGGCTTATGGACTGATGGTGTATGTCCAGGATTTAGAGCAGGAGACAAAGGGTTCCAAGCAGTAATGTCTAGTGTATAAACAACTACACTTGGTCAAACCTGTATACAAGATGTGCAGGAGAGGAGAAAGCAAAGCACAAGCCAAGATTACCTATGAGGGAAGTGATGAAAAGCGTCTCTTAGAAGAAAGATCGAACAATCCTCCATCTATAGAATGGACATAGGGACAACATCCCTCTGTGAAAAAACACCAATAAAATAAAAACCTGGATCTCCTTACGTGATCACTGCTTTTCCTGGATTTTAACCAGCATTTTTCTTGTCCCTCAGGCTTTAAATAGGGAGTTCAGCATGGACCCCCGCACTGGAATAGAAAACTCACCAGTTTGCTGACCCTGGTTCATAGACCCTGGAGAATGTCTGATACAGGAATACTACTAGCCAAAGAAAAGAGAAATGGCATTGATGTGAGAGAGGCAGGTGCCACATGGTTTTGATTTGCCTTGAGCAAACTGGATGAAAATGAAAAGAAATGAAGACTAGGTACTGTGATAGCAATGCCCACTTCAATGAAAACCACCACCTCACTGACATAGGTGCTGGTACAAGGTGTTTAGAGGACGAGGAATCTGTCATATAGATAGTGGTTGATGACATTGACATTGCAGAAGGTTGGCCTAAGCTTCTGTCCTGTGTGGGCAGTGGCTCCAGCAAATCCCATCTCATACATGCACACACACACACACACACACACACACACACACACACACACATATGCTTGCACAAACCCAAACCTCAACACCGAATACATCTGATGAGATGTGGTGCTTTATACAATCATGGATTATAAATAGCTACAAAGCAGTCACAGGCCATTAATGTCAACACATAGTATTTAGGAGATGATAATGAAGAGAAAGAAAGTCAGCTGAGTCACGCACTCAACACAGGAGATGATGTTCTTTGATACAAAAGTCAACATCAACAGCAACAGAAATCCATGAAGCATTTGCTGAAGAGGAAACATAGCATTCGGGTGTAAAGGTAAGAACTTAGGCCAATTAGAGTGATTAGGGCCAGGTTCCCCACCATGGTGACAACTTGTTAACCCAGAAATGGTGAGTTCAGGCCCTAAGAAGTAGTTTCCGCCAGGCATTCCCATATGGGGAGACATGTGCAAAGAAAATGCACCTCCCTTTCAAACTATAAAAGATGGGATGATTCTCATGAGTACCATACACACTAAGTGGTCTGCTAGGGCTGCTGTAACAGAGTACCACAGACTGGGTGGCTTAAACAACAGAAATTAATTTTCTTACCATTCTGGAGGCTAGAAGTCCAAGATCCAGGTGACAGCAGGACTGGTTCCTTCTGAGGGCCTTTCCCCTTGGCTTGTAGATGGCCATCTTCTCCCTGTGTCTTCATACCACCTTCCCTCTGTTGTGTCTGTATCCAAATAGCCTCTTCTTGTAAGGACACCAGTCCTACTAGATTAGGGCCCACCCCAGTGACCTCATTTTAACTTAATTGCCTCTTTAAAGATCCTTTCTCCAAAAAAGTTACATTCTGAGGTACTGGGTGTTAGGACTTCAGCATCTTTTGGGGGAGGGATTCAGCATAGAAGAGTGGAGAAAAGCAAAATGTAGTCCAGTCTCTTCTCTGTTTCTGATTTCCTCCCCCTGTTTCCCTTCGAGACAAATGGCTTCTGATCATTTGGGGATTTGGGACTTACACCTTTGTAGCAGTGAGTAGAGATGGGACCCTGGCTTCTACTTCCATTCCTATGTTTACTCCTCTGCCATTTTTTCCCTGTATTTTGTTTTGTTTTGTTGTTGGTTGGTTGGTTTTTGTTGTTGTTGTTGTGGCAGGTATCCTGCTGGCTCTTCCTTCAAAATACATCTGGCATCCGTCCGTTTCTCACCACCTCCATTGCCTCCACCTGGTCCTAATCTTCATGATCTCTCGCCTGGATTTCTTCATTGGCTCCTTCCTGCTCTGGCTGCTCCCATCCTCAGCCCACTGTGGTTTATTCACCACACTAAAGCCAGATTCAGCCTTCTAAAACGTAAGGCACACTGTATCTCTGCAATGGCTTTCCACCTCACTCACTGTCCTACAAGATTCCACCAACCTCTGGCCTCCACTTCAATTCTTCCGTCTTCACCCCAGGCACCAGCCTCCTTCCTCTGGCAGCCAGAACTTTGTACTTACTGTTCCCTCCGGCTGGAAGGCTCTCCTTCAAGTCTGTTCGAATGCCCTCTTTTTAGCCTCTCCTGAGGCTTCACCTGACCACCCTACTTAAAAATCAGGGTTTCCGGGCTTTTCGGGTGGCGCAGTGGTTGAGAGTCCGCCTGACGATGCAGGGGACGCGGGTTCGTGCCCCGGTCTGGGAGGATCCCACGTGCCGCGGAGCGGGCTGGGCCCGTGAGCCATGGCCGCTGAGCCTGCCGCAAGGGGAGGGGCCACAGCAGTGAGAGGCCCGCATACCACACACACACACACAAAAAACAAAAACAAAAATCAGGGTTTCCCTGGTGGCGCAGTGGTTGAGAGTCCGCCTGCCGATGCAGGGGACACGGGTTCGTGCTCCGATCTGGGAGGATCGGCTGGGCCCGTGAGCCGTGGCTGCTGCGCCTGCGCATGCGGAGCCTGCGCTCCGCAGCGGGAAAGGCTACAGCAGTGAGAGGCCCGCGTACCACAAAAAAAATAAATAAATAAATAAATAAATAAAAAATCACATCCCCCTTCTCCTCCTAATCCCTCTTCCCTCTCTGCTGTTTTCCCCACAGCACTTGTCACCTCCTAACACAGCACGTAATTTACACTTTATGATACCTGTTCCTTTTTGTCTCTCTCACCCTACTAGGCTATAAGCTCCGAGGGAAGGATCTTTCTTTTTCATTTACTGATGATTTCCAAATACCTACAACAATGCCTACAACATAGTAGGCTCTTGGTAAATATCTGTTGAATAAATAACGAATGAATCAATAATAATAAGGTTCCTGCCTCAAAGGGCCCTTGTGAAACTTACAAGAAATAATTAATTTGACTTGCTTTGCAAAGGAAAGGAATTATATAATGAGTACCCACTGGTACTAGATGTTCTGCAAAACAGTTACATGGTTTATCTCGTTTATTCCTCACTATGAATCTCATTCATTCATTCAGTGAGTAACTGTTGTGCACCTACTATGCACTAGGCACCGTTCTAGGCACTGGGGTAAAGCAGTGACAAAACTAGACAAAACCCCCTGTCCTCTGAGAGCTTTCAAGAAGAGACAGACAATACAAATAAAACATAAGGGACTTCCCTGGTGGCGCAGTGGTTAAGAGTCCGCCTGCCAATGCAGGGGACACGGGTTCGATCCCTGGTCTGGGAAGATCCCACATGCCGCGGAGCAACTAAGCCCGTGCGCCAGAACTACTGAGCCTGCGCTCTAGAGCCTGCGTGCCACAACTACTGAAGCTTGTGCGCCTAGAGCCAGTGCTCTGCAATAAGGGAAGCCACCGCAATGAGAAGCCCGCACACCACAACGAAGAGTAGCCCCCGCTCACTGCAACTAGAGAAAGCCCACGCGCAGCAACGAAGACCCAATGCAGCCAAAAATATAAATAAATAAACAAACAAACAAGCAAATAGAATGTAAAGTGTATGTGATTATCCCGCTTTTTTATGACGAGGAAACTGAGGTGCCCAGGGTCATCTGATTAATGAGTGGCAGAGCCAAGATTCAAATGTAAGTTTTCAAGGTTTATGTGCTCTGTGCCTCGTGGATGAAGGCACCCGGGTTTAGGTGGAGTGAAAGCTTGTGGACAAGGTGTGTGGGTCTGGGGTGAGGATGCGGGGTGGGGTCTGGAGGGCTGGCTGAGACTCCCCCCCTTAATTTTTGCTTCCCACTCTATCCCAAGGGCCTCCCCTTCCTCATGATTGAGAGTCAGATGCATTTTACTTACTGCCATGCTGGTGGGATCCAAATCACAGGCATCTCGTGGGTGGTGGGTAAACTCTTCTTCCCAGATGGTGTCACAGGGGACGCTGGGAGGAGCAGTTGAGCTCAGTCACACCTCCCAGGGGATGGAGTCCTGTTGTAGAGGCTGCCATTCGAGGAGGCAAGGACTTCTGGGGGCATACAGAGGGCAGGGCTTTTGGTAGGGGTGGAGGCCCTGGAGTGGGGCAGGGTAGCCCTGGAGGGGGGCAAGGTAGGGAGCTGGGGGTGCCAACCTGGAGAAGAGCCAACTCGGGGTCATGGTGACACCTTCCCGTGGCTGCCCTGGGCTGAGGGCAGGTGTGCCGTGTGCCCCTAAGGCCAAGCTGGGGAGACAGAGCTCCTGTGAGGAGGGCTCTCCCACAGGGACAGGGGTTGCCTAGGAGGGAGTGATCTCTCCATCTCTGGATGTGGGGGGAAGATGCAAATGATGACAGGGTGTTAGGGAGGTACAGAGAGGACCCTTGTTGGCGGGATAAGCCCTTTCAGAGACCCCAGCTTCAGAGAAGGGAGAAGATTCTGACTTCCCTTCAGAAGAGCTCCCAGACCAGATGGAGAGGCTGGTCCTCAAGGCCTAGAGCCCAGCCTGCAAGTCCTTTGGGAGGGCCTCTCTAGCCCCACTCCCCAGCACTCAGCTGTGTCCTCAGACCCAGGGTTTGGGTGTCTTCCTGGCAGCCAGTGAAGGTGGGGGACACCATCTGGGGCCTCTGGAAGGTAAGCAGGAGGTTAAAGGAATACCCATGGCCAGAGGACATCATAGAGCTGTCCTTGGGGACCACTCCTGTCAGAACAAATGAGTGTCAAGTCAGTGCCTTTGAAACCCCAAGCTGGGACACTGGGCCTCAGAGGGGCAGCGCCCTGAGGATGGAGCAGCTGTATCTGCCCCTCAGTCTTGCCCTCACAAAACCAGCAGTCCGACACATGCTCCTCTGAGGGAATAAAATACCCCACAGTGCTGGTGCAGAGTGGATGGATCAGCTAGGGGCTCTAGGGCGCTAGATGGGGAGTCCTTGCAAGCCCACAGGGGCAGGTTGGCTGGAATGGAGATCTGAAACGTCACCTGCTCTCACCCAGGAAGAGGCAGCAACCTCTTGTCAATGCTGATCAGCCCCCACCATCAGGAACACACCTGTAGCCAACAAGGCCGGGCTTACCACTTGCTGCAGCAAAGACTTCCCATCAGGGGATTCCCTGGGGTGTCTCCAAAGGGAGGAGTTAAGGAAGGGGTGCTTATAGGGTTGTGGGGCTGGAGTGAGTCAAAGGATGGTCTCTGGCAGAGATTGGTCAGGATTTGCAAAGCAGGAAGTTGCTGGAAGAGTCAGAGATCTTATGTTGAGAACACAGGAGCCCTCGTGGAGAATTACTATTAAGTCAGTTTGCCTGTGGTTTTCTCTTGGAACATGTGGGTCTAAATACATGGGTGTTTTCAAGTGTGAGCTTAGTCTGAGATGGACGTCACAGCTTGGTCAGGCACTGTTAACTGTTTTGTAAATCAGGTATGTTTTGCAAATTGTGTTCCCAGTTTCAATTCTCAGTCCTACCCCTATCTCACACTCTCCAACAACCTGGCTGCCAGCAGGATCATTTTCTTCTCATCACTCCACGGGAGAAAGTCTGGACCCCAGCCCCCATTCCTGCCTCTGCTGCCAGCTCTGGGCAGCAGGGGGCAGCAGGGCAGCATCCATGAACCCAGGACCCACAGTAGACTAAGCACAGCCTGGCAAGGGAGTTGAGCCAGCACTCAGATTGAAGGGATATGTTTGAAGCTCTGAACTGCCCCTTTTGATTTCCTTTGTTCCCAGGAATTCTGGGGACAGGGGACAAAAGGGTGAGGGAAATGGGAAGTAAGGAGGGAGGGAAACTGAAGGAAAGGGAGGAAGAATGGCGAGGGAGAGAAGGAAAGGGGGTCTACAGAGCTGGCAGCTGGATCCCCTCCCCACTCCCATCTCTTCCTGTCATCCCCAACCCTGTCTACTTCCATCTCCTGGTTTTAGTCTGACTCCATGGCAGCCCCTCCTGGTCCCTCTCTTTCTCCCACAGGCTAGGCACCCACCTGTGGCCCTTCTGTCTCCAGGTATCTATGTGGTACCTGCCGGGACAGCCCCTACCCCTCAGATTTCTCCCTCACACACAGATGTGACCACTGTGTGTGACATAAACACAGACATAAACACACACACACACACACACACACACACACACACACACTACCACAGGCTGGGTGACGACTTTTAATTTCCTCCCCCACATTTTTCAATTGCTTTGGTCACAAAGGCTGGTCTGACAGTTTAATCCCACAGTGAGGTAGGACTTTTCATGTGGCTGCTGATTTGGAATTTGGCTCCAGGACATAAATCTGAGGACACAGAGGGGTGAAATACCCACCTACTAAAGTAACCTGAAAACAATTGGGGTTAGATAACTTCTCTGAGTTTATTACCCAGCTCTCTACCACCCTTCACTCTTTTTTAACAATTATTATTTATTTAGGTGCACCAGGTCTGAGTTGTGGGAGGTGGGCTCCTTAGTTGCAGCTCACTGTCTCCTTAGTTGTGGCAGGTGGGCTCCTTAGTTGTGGCATGCATGTGGGATCATAGTTCCCTGACCAGGGATCGAACCTGGGCCCCCTGCATTGGGAGCACAGAGTCTTATCCACTGGGCCACCAGGGAAGTCCCCCACCCATCACTCTTGCCTCTACAAGCAGAACACCTGACATCTCTGCAGCTGTGAGTTCACAACCTAGTGGGAGGGGGGAGGGGGCCGGACAAGGGCTTTCCCACTCCCAAGCCAGGTGAGGGATGCTCTAGGAAAATCACTCAGGGAGACTGGAGTATATCAGTTAAAGAGTTTCAGCAGGAAAGATGGGTCACACTCAAATTGGTGACTTTGGGATTGTTTAATGAAGAGACTCTTACAAAAGTGTGGTCTGGTGTTTGGGGGATTCCATGCAGAGGGGCACTGATGTCAGGTTGTCAGGATCAGAGAAGCAAGGACAGCAAGAGGGGGCTGTGGCAGTTCTGGGGATGATCCACTGGTCCCTTTCCTCCTCACCTTGCCCCACATCCAGAGGAGAGGGGCACGCAAAGGAGAGGGAGCAGGGTCCTCCCAGCACAGGGGAAGAGGAGGAGGGAGCAGTAAATTAAGTAGGCGACTGGAATTTTAAACTGGACTGAACTTCAGTTGTTATCCAAAAGTGACTCAAAGTTTTGGAGTTTACCAAATATACAGTTATGGATGGAAAAGGGAAGTTAGACATCATCAAGCAGAGAGAGTCGATGGGAGAAAAATAAAACAGTTGCATATTTGTGCCTTACTGCATGCTCACTGTTCAGTAAACTGGAAAAGGAGGTACTATCAGTTCCATTTTACAGATGAAGAAACTGAGTTTGCAATCACAGGGCTAGTGGTGGCTAAACTGGGCCAGAACCCTGATCTTCCTGCCTCAGCTTCCCTGTGTCCCCAGACCTCCTCCTTTCCCTGAAGCTGCTACTTGGTAACTCTGAGTTCAGCACACACTAAAGTCACAGTTGGTACAAACAGAACTGAATCGGGAGCTCCAAGGTCAGAACCCAAGGTACACCCCCTCTCACCCACATCACTCAGGCTTCTCCCCAGGATGTCCACCCCAGGCCTTCCAAGATGAGCTGTCACTCCCAGGAGGTACAGACCAGTGCTGATGGAGGAAACGGAAGAAGCCAGAGAGCCCTGGCCTCGCGTTTATTCTCTATGCTGATCGCTGCATGACCTTGGGTGAGGCACAGCCCTCTCTGGTCTCCAGTCTCTCAATGCAGCCAAATAATCCCTGGGGTCCCTGCCAAGAGGGAAAACTGATTCCAATTGGTCAGGTCTCCCAGGGGGCTCACATGCTGTTTCACAGTGGCTTTTAGGAGTAACAGGCCCAGGAAGTGATGTCAAGTTTGGGAGGTGAGGAGTAGGGCAGGGAGGCCCAGAGGGTAGAAGCAGGGGAGATACTTTGGGGCAGGCGGATGCCTGCTGGACAATGGTTCAGGACAGCCATTGTGCTGGGAGTGGAAAATCCTTTTCTGACTTCATCTCCAAGGGCTGAAAATAGTCTCAGGTGAGCCCCTGGGGGCTGGCTCGGTCTGGCCCATTGTTCCTGGCTGGGACAGGGCTGAGACTGGACACCTGGCTGAGCTGGAGCCAAGAGAGAGGCGAGCCCTACTGAAGAGGCTGGAGTGGCCGGGCAGAGCCAGGGCCCGCTGCATATGGGGAAATTGGAAACTGAGGCCCAGAAAGAAAAAAGTATTCACCATGTCACTTGGTGCATCAGGACAGAGGAGGATGAGTTTGGTTTCTGGAGCTCATTTCCCCCACCCTTCACCCCACACCTCAAGCACATACCCCTGGGGACGGTAAATGCATCCTTCAACCTGCAGCCCAGTGACTCCTGGCCAAGTTCCAGCCTCCACCCCACAGGAGGCAGAAGCATCAGACATTCAACTGGCTCCACTCCAAGGCAATGTGTGGTGCCAGTGGAGTCACTTCACCTTTCTGGTCACTTGATACTAGGGGAGACCCACTGCCCCACTCTAGTCCTCAGAACTGAGGGCTCATGGGGTCTTGGGAGTGCCTGGGGGAGTAGCTGTTAGTTGTGTCTTTGATGAAAAATCTGGGTGGCTGCTGCCCTAAGGTAGGGAGAACTGGAATGTGGGAAGCAAGGTCTTCAGGTTCTATAGAGTGACACAGAGAGGGCAAGCAGTTGGCCTCAGGTCACACAGCAAAAACTGCCCATCCATTGCCTGCTCTGGCCCAGCTCCAGGCCAGTCCTCCAGCCCTGGGTCTCTGACTCTTGGATAAACCAAGGAGAGGCTGCAGCACCCTGTGGTGGGCACCACCAGTCAGGGAGAAATGGCTAAGCCTGCTGCCATGGGTGGGTGGGAGCCCTCAAGCCCATAGGGGCGGGCTCTGGAAGATCAGGGGCATCCTCGTCTTCCTCCTCCTGCCATCACTTCTCCTTACTGCCCTTCCACAGCTCATCGCCTGGACAAGGTTCTGTAAACACACACAAGCTCATGAGCCTGAGAGCCACCCAGTGCCAAGCAGGGCAGCGGGTGGTCCCACACCTCACCCCAGGATGGACCTGCTCTTTCCTCCCACACCCTGGGGAAGCCTCACCCACAGGGGACACTCTATTGCTCACTGGCCGGACACACTGTCCTTTCCTTCAACTCACTTATCCCAATGTGGTTACTTATTAAGTTATGTCAACTCCCTGAGGGCAGGGTCCAGCTCGCTCGCCTCTGTATCCCCTTGGCACAGTGCCTGGTGTGTAAACGCTTATCATGTGCCAGGCCTTGTTCTAAGTGTTTCATGTGTATTCATTCAGGTAAGCCTCCCAATGCCCTACGTGGGAGGTAGTATCTCCTTCTAGAAATGAGAAAATGGAGGTGCTGCAAGATTGATTTGCCCAAGGTGCCACAGCTGGAAGAAGTGGAGACAATCCTCAAACGCAGGTGGTCTGGGCAGAGAACTGGTGCTCTTAACTACATCTTCACTAGACTGCCTCTCTCATCTTGAATCACACAAAGGGTCGCTTACAAACTCTCCTGCCCCGCAGGGGTTGCAAGTGGCATGCAATACTGGAAAGGGAACTAATCTGGGCATCAGATGGACCTGAACTCAATCTTGACTCACCCGTTTACTGCCTGTATAACCTGGAGCAAGTCCTCACCTCTCAGAGCCTGTCCTCTCATCTGCTAAATGGGGGTAATAATGTCTATTTCACACGGTGGTGGTAAAGAATAAATAATAATGGATGTGACAGGGCGCTGCCTGGTGCCTGGGACATGGGTCAGTACCTTAGCTCCCTTCCTCAGGGGCCTGGTTCTAAACAGATCAGCCCAAATCTGCCTTGACAAGGGTGGTGGCAGAGGGGTAGCTTTGGTGTCCTGACCTGGACCAAGATAGGAGTAACTGTGTCTGGAGGGCATGTTGGCCAGGGCCTTTCCTAGCCTTTGGAGGGTAAGAGTGTCCCTCCTGGGACAAATGCCACCTGGGGCAGAGACCCCTATGTGCCAGGGCCCCTGCCCCCATTGCACGGAGCTCAATGAGAAGAGCTGCTGTAGGCCAGTCAGCAGGCATTTACTCCCCCCAGCTGCTTTCCCTGCCCCGCTCCGCCCCAGGTCCCTGGCCTCAGCTCCCCAGCTCCATCAGAGGTGGGAAGAGCTGGGGTGGTGGAGGTGATGGCAGGATTCCCACAAAGGCACTGACTTGCACTAAATGGAGCAGAGCTGCAGGGGCAGCCCGAGCCCCTGGCGCAAGACCAGGCGCCACGCTGACCTGCTGAGTGACCTTGGACAAGGCCCTGCCCCTCTCTGGCCTTGAGTCTGCAGCTGGGCTGGATAATCCCTGGGGTCCCTGTCAGGGGCTGTGACCTTTCACAGCATCCTTCAGGAGTCAACAGCCCCAGGAAGTGATGTCAGGGCGAGGAGGTGGGGAAAGGGCAGCAAGGCCCAGAGAGTAAGAGGAGATATTTTGAGAGCAGGCAGGTCCCTCCACGTCACTGCTGGACAATGGTCTGGGGCTGGGAGTGGAAAATCCTGTTCTTACTTGGGCTGAAAATAGTATATGGCAACAGAGTAAAGAACCTCACCCACCAGGCGGGGGGCCTAGGCACTGAGACAAGGCCAGATGTCCACACCGAAGAGCCAGACGGTTTGACTAGGGTCCGCAGGAGGGGCCCTGGGCCTGTCCCTGGTTCCCTTAGGGTCTTCATTCCCCACCCCCACCAGTGCCTGCCACAGGATTAGATGGTGAGTCAGGCCCTCCTGTCCCCTAGCTCCTGTGTCCTTAGAAATCTGTAGGCAGTTGGTTTAAGGAAGGCGTCCTGGCCCTAGGCCATAGTGTGGTCTCTATGTGCTGTGGGGCTCTCAGTTCTTGGGGTCTCCAGGACAGCTGCTGGAGGGGTAACTGGGCAGGACATGAAAGGAATGGGGACTATAGGGGAACTTGGGCCTGTGGTGGACACAGCCCCATCCCCAACCACAGATAGACACTCGAGAGCCCCCAAAGTCACAACGTATAACTCCCTGCCTCTGAGTCTGAGCAGGGCTGAGGGGGTCAGAGCTCAGCATTAACACTCCTGGCCAGCAGAGTATCTCACCTGGGTAGAGGCACCTTATAAACTGGGATTGGGTTCAGCCTGAGCAGCAGCTGGTAAGAAAGAGATAGGCTCAGGCCTGCAAGAAATGTTCAAGGACAGACTGTAAGAGATCATCACAAAAATGCTCATAAGGACCTGGGCTACATTAACAGGAGTATAGAACCTAGAATGTGGGAGGTGAGCATTTCACACTACTTTGGGCAAGTCACCCACATTGCACAGTGCAGAGGAATCATTTGGGTCATGGCTTACGACAGATCCCTGTCACATGGGGGAGCCCACGTGAGCAACCTCTGGGGGGTGCCGTTTTGAAGAGGCAGAGTGGGAAGGGTGGAGAAGTCATAGGAGGTAGGTGTAGGTGGGGTGGGGAAAGAAGGACCTTCTCTCAGGCAGAGTGGGCCCATCGGGCAAGGGCTCTCCCACAGGGAGAGGGAGAGAGAGAGTCCTTATCCTTGAGGTTCAAAGTGAGGTCTGTCAGTTTTGCCCTATTCCTGCCCAAAGACTAGGGCTGGGCCCTGTCCAGATGAACTCCACACATCTCCAGAGTGGTCCTGGCTAGACCCAGAACCTGTCCCAGGTGACACTCATCTCCCCCACACTAAGCTCTGACCCAGCCTCAGCACCAACCATTATGCCAGGTAGCTGGATTTTCCCAAGAGGCAGAGGACTGGACAGGAAGAGTGAATCTCTCCCACGCTTATCCCCAGTGCAAAAGAAACCTCATGGTTAGGGCAAGGAGGGAGCCCTGACTTGGCCTCCTTGTGACCCGCCCACCCTCCCCATTCCTGCCTTGAACCTGCGTACCAACTGCCCAGCCAGCTTCCAGTTCCTGCAGGCCCTGCTCTCCTGCCCCCATGTCTTTGCCTAGAATGCACCTGCACCTGGATGTTCTTCTCTGATGAAGTGCTTTTCTCAGAAGTCCACCTACTCCAGGAAGCCTTCCCTGATGCCCTGGTCCACTGCCCCAACCACTCAGCATTATCCAGTGGTGTGCTAGAGAAACTTGTACCTGCTCTCAAGAGCCCTCTGTTAATTTTTCAGGAATTTTGCAAGGAGGCTGATATCACATTGGTAGTCTGAAACTGGCTGTGGCAGGAGTATTTGTACCACAGAAACTGGCAATGCTGCAAATAAGGGGTTCCCCTCACCCCCGCACCCCCCGCCAAGAGTCAGCTAAATGGTTGAACTTTCACCAGCGCATGACTGGTCATCGCCATTAAATCCTAAACTGGGGGATCCTGAGGACTGGGACCCCACCTGACTCCCCTCTGCACCCAGCAAAACCAGGCATAAAAGCCAGTTAACTTTAAAGTGGAGGATGGCCTGGGGTCTGGAGAGTACAGTTATATTCCTCGTATGAGGCCACCGCTGAGGCAGCTACGGGGGAGGCAGAAGAGAACAGGTTGGAGAAAGGACCCTAGTGTGGATGGTGAGAGCTCCCCAGGCTGTATCCCCAACCTCCAACTACACAACGGGGTCCGGCTCAGCAGGTAACAACACCTTTAGTACAAGTCCCAGCCTCCAGATGGGTTTATGACATCAGTTCCCAGACGTTCATCCCTTGGGCTGGGCGTCCTCCTCAGAGCTGAGCCCACAGTGGCACTCAGACCACTCCGACTCATCGTGGGAACCTCTGGCTCAGCCCTGACTCCTTACCAGCGTCCTCTGGTCAACCTGCGACCCTGTCCCTCCCAGGTAGCTCAGGCACAGGCTTGGCTGTGTGACCTTGGTTAAGTCACTTTCCTCTCTGGGCCTGTTTCTCCACTTGACTTGATTAGTCTGGAGCCCAGCCTAGGTACCTTGGCAGGCACAGCCAGGTATTTATGTGGGATTCAGGCCAGGGGCAGCGCTGGCCCCAAACCCTTGCCTTTCTTAAAACCTTACTCCCCAAATCTCACATACAAATGGTGACTCAGGATGTGGGAACTGCTGAGCTCTCTGGACCACAGAGAACAAACTGCGCCC
This sequence comes from Monodon monoceros, assembly GCF_005190385.1. Taxonomy (NCBI): domain Eukaryota; kingdom Metazoa; phylum Chordata; class Mammalia; order Artiodactyla; family Monodontidae; genus Monodon; species Monodon monoceros. The sequence continues at coordinate 57,036,531 of NW_021703784.1, forward strand.
CTGTCAAATGACAGAGCACTGGGGTCATGGCCCCCTTGACCATCTGGCCTGATTCACTGATGGTCCATATCTGGGGAGACTGTCCCATTTGGACAAGTCTACAGTCCCACCCGACACAAACTGGCACAGGCCCAAGGGGTTCAGGTCCTACAGCCGGATGTCCTTAGTGATTTCACTACCAGGCGGTGTGGACTCTATCTGTCTAGAGTTCTCACTGCTGGCCGAGTCTTCTGTCCTCTTAGTGTCAGTTCTGTTGAACCTACGCAGGCCCAGCCTGCGGCGAAGCTGGGTGGTAGGGGTGGGGTCTGTGGGTGGCTTGGCATCCCGAGCAAAGCGCACGAGCCTCTGCCCAGCCAGGAAGTAGAGCACAGGGTCAAGGCAACTGTTGGCGCTGGCCAGCGGCCGGGTGATCTTGTAAGCCATGTTGATGGCGTTGAGGGTGTGGCAGCTGAGGTCCAGTGAGCGGAAGGAGTAGTAGAGGGTGCGGGTGACGTGGAAAGGCAGGAAGCAGAGGGCGAAGACAGCTAGCACCACGGCAATGGTGCGCACCGACTTGCGCTTGGCCCGCGGCAGGCCTCCCGTGGTCCCGTGGGTTGGCTTTAGCAGCCGCCGAGCCATGAGCACATAACAGACCAGGATGATGGCGAAGGGCACCGCGAAGAGCAGGCTCAGCATGATGGAGCTGTAGGCCACGAAGTGGCTGAAGAGCTCGGGTGCCGAGGTGTCGTGGCAGGTAATGCGGCCACCACGTGCACTGGTGGTGACGAAGTAAAGCACGGGTGCCTGGCAGGCCAGCACCAGCACCCACACGGCAACAGCCACCCTGCGGGCGTAGCGGGCCCGGCCCCAGCGCAGCGAGCGCAGTGGACGCAGGACACCCAGGCATCGGTGCACGCTGATGCACGTGAGGAAGAGGATGCTGCAGTAAAGGTTGGTGTAGAAGAGGAAGCGCACCAGCTTGCAGAGCACTGTGCTGAAGGGCCAGTGGTCACCGCGGGCGTAGTAATAGACCAGCAGGGGCAGGGAGGCCGCGTACAGCGCGTCCGACATGGCCAAGTGGAACATGTATGTGGTGGAGGCGTTCCAGGTCTTGAGGCGGCACAGGAAGATGTAGAGAGCCACGGCGTTCAGACACAGCCCGAGCACGCACACCACGCCGTAGGACACAGGCAGTAGCACGTACTTGAAGTTCTCATTGAAGCGGCACTTGTAGCCCAGCTCATCCCCATCCCAGGTGCCATTGATGGTGCCATTCCAGAGGCCCGGGCCTGTGGCCATCGCCCTGAAGGGAAGGGGGTGGTGGGGAGAACGGTCATCAGGACCCAGCAGGGAAGCCTGACACCCCCACCTGACCAGGGCCATGAGGGACCCCAAGTGCCCACAGACTCCGTCGGTTAAGATCTGCCCAACTACGTTCAAGGCTTTTATTGTGTCTGATCTGCCTCTCTCCCTGGACCCAGGGGGCCCAGAACCTTGGAACCCTGGAACCTTAAGGATGCATGAGATCCATGACTGTCAGGATCATATAATTCTAACACTTTGGAACAGGGAGAGGCAAAATACCCCCTGAGGGCCAAATCCAGCCTACCAGTCTGTTTTTGTAAATAAAGCTTTATTGGAACACAGCCATGCCCATCTGTTTACATAGAGTTGAATAGTTGTGACAAAGACCATATGTTCCTCAAAGCCTAAAATACTTACCAGCTTGCCTTAAAAAAAAAAAAATCAGTGACCCTGTTTGAGAACCTCAGGAACACAGAGTTCTAGATCTAGGATTCTGAGCTCTAGAATCTGAGGATCTGGTGGTCCCAAAGGGGTACCATCTGAGATTCACGGAAAGGAGCCTTTGAGGCTGACTGGGTCCACCTCACACCCAGTGCCCACTGCCTGTTTGTGGCCAGTGGGCAGCCCACACCTTCCTGGTGGCATTAGGAAGTTCTTTCCTTTGGCTCAGCTTTCTTCTCTCTGAGGAGGCTCTGGCCCTGTGCCTGGTATTTTGGTATTTGAGGGAGTATTTACAAGGGTCTCCCTCTTCAGTCATTCATTCACCTCTCAGCAAATATTTTTAGGCACTCCTATTCTGGTACTTTCTGCATCTGTAAACAGAAGTTCTGCTCCCTGGCTTATGAGGCTACCAGATGGGGCTGTGACCCTCCTGAAGATTCCAGGGAAGTCTGAGGTGTAGGTGGTAGTGGGGGCATCGGGGGACTTCTGCTGGGGGGCAAATTCAGCTTCTCCAGGCTTGCCCAGCTTCTCTTCATGCATCATCACTACCTTGACCTTCTCCTACCTTGTCCCCAGTGAGCATATCTGATGCCTGACCACCCAGACAGTGAGCACCTGGAGATCAGGATGCCACCTTCCTCCTCTCCCCACCCCTCCAACGTGACCAAGAGCTCTGTCTCGGACTATCTCAGTCTGGAAGGCAAAGGTGTGCCCAAAGGTCTGAGAAGGTAGGCTGGAAATCATAACGGGAGTCCCAGAGGGGTAGGTTTGGGACAAACACAAAGAATAACTTTCTAATAGTGTGAAGGGGCAGGGGGAGCTGACATTATTCAAGCCCCACTACTACTATGTGTGCTTTATTCATGTGACTTCATTCTATCCTTACAACACGGTTCTGGGAGCCAGGTTATCATGCCCAGGTTTCCGATAAAGAGGCTGAGACACAGATTATTCAAGTAACTTGGCCCAGGTCACAGGCTGGGAATAGGCTGCAATTCCTATCTGGGTCCATCCCACAATGGAAGGGGCTGTAGGAGGAGGTAGTGAACTCTCTGCTAAGGGGGTGTGCAAGTATCTCTCTAGCAGAGTCTGCAAAAGGACTTGTGCCCTATGTGTGGGTGTGTCTGGGATGACAGAGAGGACAGATGTCGTGTGTGTCCTCCCCACCCTGAGAATCTGGGGCTGTAAAATCCCTTTCATTTTGGAACCTGGGGTCCTGAGAGGCTGGGGCTCAGAGATTCTGCGGGGCCGGTGACATCCACTCCCTTAGACACTGAGCTTCTTGCCCAGCCTGGTCTCCCAGAAGTAGCCTGAGGCCCATGAAGTTAAGATTAGGGGGTGCTGAAGGACAAATTGCTCCCTCAGCTTCCTTCTTTCCCCATAACCCTCCCCTTCCCCCATCTTCCCTGCCTCATATCGTCAGCAAAGATGCTACCAGGAGGCAGGGAGCCTGCACTTGTGACCTCCCTCCCACGGACACAGGTTCCTCCCCAAGGAGCCGGGGCAGATCCAGGGTGAGGAGGTAGGTATGGGGTTGGGGTGGGGGGCGCTGGCAGGGCCAAACTGCTGGGACCCCTCTGGCCTGGGGCCAGGACTCAGGACCCAGCATTAAAGCACTTCCTGCATCCCACTCCACTCCTTGCAGCCCAGTGTCACCTCCACCCTTGCTGCTGGAGCCACTGCATCAGCCTCCCTGTCTCCAGCCTCAGTCTCCCCAGTCCAGAGGGGTCTCTGGAAAAGACAAAGTCATTCTCCTGCTTGAAACCTCCTGTGGCTCCTGTCTGCTCTCAGGAGAAAACCCAGCTCTTCGGTCTGGTACCAGAGGTTTTCATAATCCAGCCTCTGTCACCAGCCACATCCCCTGTGACCTGCAGTTTCCTGAATGCACCCAATGCTTTTCGCCTCCCAGCCTCATGTTGCTCCTTCAATCTGGGATCCATTCACACCTGTCGCCTCCACCTGTTGAAATTACAACTCTATCCATCAGCGCAGCAAACTCCGGTGATTAAGAAGAACCCGGCCTCTGAACACAGACTGCCTTTGTTCCCTCGTCTGTAAAATGAGGTGATTAACAGAACCTATATCACAGGGCTGCTGTGAGGATTAGGTAATTCATGTAAAACGTTTGGAGCCATGCCTGGCACACGGCAGGTACACTGTGTGTTACAAGCTTCGAGGCTCAGCTCACCTGCGGCTTTTTCCTGAAATCTTTGGGGAGCTCTCTCAGGCCAGGGGTGGAAGAGAGAGATAGAAGGTCCTGGAGGCTGTGAAGCAGGTGAGTGTGGTGGACCAGGGGAATGACTCCAAGGCCCAAGCTGGGGTCAGGCCTGGGGACCTCGTGAGGGAAGAGGTCTGAGAGCTGTTTGAGAGGGTGGCTGGAGAGACTGGCCCAGAGGGAGTTTGCATGGAGGAGGGGCCAGGATGCCTCAGGCTCAGGGGTCGGGAGAAGGGGGAACTCAGTGTCAGGCATGGTAAGTGTGAGATGCCACATCATGGACTGTGGGGAAGGGCGAAGACTGGGACCAGCAGGTCTGGTGCACTGGGAGATGAGCAGGAGTTGCTGGCTCACAGGAGCTGTAGGAGGAGCCTGGAAGCCCGGGTGTGAGACTAAGAATCTGTGGTGGAGTCATTCCCCCTGGGGACACCGGCTTGGGGTGTGCAGCTCTGCCACAGAGCCCCAGAGGACATCAGGTATTTCCTGCCCTCCTGAGGTTCAGACCTCTCATGGGCTGAATCCCCTGGCCTGGTAGAACTGTGGTTCTCAAACTTCCCCCATGAGGTGCTCTGCCCTGCTGGAGACAGGGAGGGTGGCCCCTCTGTACTCCCTGCTCAGGGAGCATCCCCCCAGCCCCACCTCCCCACTGCTGCTCCGCTCCTGCCCAGGTGCTGAGGCCTGCTGGGTCTCTCCTCAGAGTCGGGGTCAGGGCCCTCATCTTCCCTTCATGGTCAACATCTCATTGCTCTACACAGTTTCTTGCTAATTACTCATGATGGAATCTCTGACACTGATGAAAGGGGCAGAAACTTCCCTAAGTCTCTCATGAACCAAGGGAGCTGCCCTTTCCACCTGTTTTAAGACATCCTGACCTCCACCCTCACAGGCCAGCTGGGGACTCTATCATTGTGGCCCCTGTCCAGACTGACCCTGCCTGTCCTCTCCCTCCACAGGCTGGCCCACCAACCTGTGAGAACATCTTTCCTGCCCCACCCCCTCTGACCAGCCCCTGCTTATGGAGACAGCCAAGTGCCCAGCCCTCTCCATCAACCCTCTCCACTGCCTCTCCTGACCCCTGATGCCCTTAGGGCCTCACTCCCAGCTCCCCAGGACCAGCTCCCGCCTACCTTTGTCCAACACCACTCACCAGCCCCTCTGTGTCCAGTTCTGGCTGGCCCTGCGCTCAAGAGCTCCTAGTGTGGAGGGAGATGTGAGCCATGTAAGTGCCTGCCGGGCTTTCCTGCCTTTGTGTATTGCTGTTCTTTCTGTCTAGAAAGCCTTTCCAGACCCACACACACTGCACTCTATCCTGCCCATCCCTCAAGGCTCTTCTCAAATGTCACCTCATCTCTGAAGCTCTCCCCCTCCATCACTAATCCCCCAGGGCATTCCTCACACCCTGCTGGGAATTTGTCCTTCCACTCTCTACCCCAACACATTCCAGGTGCTCCTGGAGGGCTGGGTCCATCTGATTCCTTTCTCTGGTCCTATCATCCAGCAAGAGGCCTGATCCAAAGCAGGTATGACATGAATGAGAGAATGAATGAATGAGTGAGTGAATGAATGAATGAAGCAAGCACAAGAGCTACGGGAGGCCAGAGGAGGCTAAGCTTTATGATGGTGGCTCTCCTTTCCCTTATTCCTCTGAGGACCTTTCACAGGACAATGACATTGAAGGATTTCTCAGCAGCTGATCCTAGGTGGCCAGGGGTCACAACAGCCCTCCAGGGGCCCAGCTCACCTGAGGCCTGCTCCTGCCCTAGGCAGGCTCCTGGACTGTCTCTCTTTCAAGAGCCCTGCCCTACTCCGGACACATCAGAGAAATGCCAGAGGGAGGGGAACCGGACCCAGGCATTCTGGAGATGGGTCAGCTCTCTGATTCACATTCCTTTACCTCACCCATCTCTGGCTCAGGTCATGGGTCAGTCTGATCAGGAGCTCCTGATCCTAGATCACCACCCTCCTTCACTTTGTAGGAGTCAAGTCTGGGCAGAGCAACTTCCCTGCAGCATCCTCATTTCATCCTTCACCTCATTCCTTGGCAGATGCCGCCATAGAGGTTAAGCTGTTTGTTCAAGGTCACACTGCCAGGAATTGGAAAGATTGGGTTTGATACCCAGGGCTGTCTGGCTCTGAAGCCTGAATTCATCACAGCCTGGGAACGAGGGAGCAGGGCACAGATCCCCTTGATTTACCCCCAGTTCAGTGTATACACATGCACAAGTGCACCGGCCCCAGCCTCCCAGCCTCCCAGCCTCCCAGCCTCCCAGCCAGTAGACCCTGCCCTTGCACACCCATACCTGACCAGCCCCTGCTCTCGCTGTCAGGATGCTCAGCGCAGGCTCAGGTTCCTCACTCATGAATGCACCCGCCTGGACCCCTGGACCGAGCTGCAGGGAACTCTGTGGGAAACAGGAAAAACAGGTCCCCTGGCCTGGGGCCTTGCCCAGCTTCCAGCATTTCTCAGGGCAGGCAGTGCCTGGGCTCCTGAGACAGGGAGGTGGAGACAGCTTGGGCTCTGGGTCACAGGAAGTCAGCCAGGCCGAGCCTTCCCCGGGCTGCCTCTTCTGCTCCAGTCTTGGTCTGAAAGAGGCAAAGAGGTGAGCTGGTGTGCTTGTCCCGGTAGGCAGGAGTGTCCTCTGCACACCCTCAACCCCTAGCTGTCCACCCTTAGCTCACATGTTCTAGGGACGGTTGTTCCCAGCCTTCAGGCCCAGGTCCCCTTTCACAGGAGGGTGGCTCTGCCAGGCAGGGTCTCCCCCATACCCTGCAGAGTTGAGCTGAGCCTCCAGTGTCCCCTCCTTTGGTCCTGGTCTGGAAACAGTCAATACCCTCCTTGTCCAGTGTACACTCGACAGTACTCTGGCCAATCTAGTTTAGCTCAAGCTGGGTCTCTATCTGGAATACCCTTCCTCCCTCATCCCACCTCTAACCATTCCTCCACAGATGTTGTAAACACACAAGGACACACACAGGCATGGATACACCTAGATACACAGATACACAGAGATGTACATAGTCATACTCAGATGTATACACAGTATATACACACACACTCTCTCCCAGAGTCTTAAAACAGTCAGGGCCTGGAACAGCCTTTAGAAATCACCTCTGCCAACCTCCCATTTGACAGAGGAGGAAACTAAGACCCAAGGCCTCACGATAAGCCAGGGACAGAGCCAAGAGCAGAACCCAGGTCTGGATTCTGGCCCTAGTTTTATGTCTTGCCTGGAGCCCCTCCCACAGAGCAGGCACAGTGCTTCAGTGAGGGGATGGTGGCCTGGTGGAGGAACGCCTCTGTGTGGTCAGGCCCCAGCAGAACCTCAGACCCATCTCGGAGAAGAACATCCCCTTCCTTTTTCTCCCAGTTTCATTTCCCTGCAATGGGGGAGCGGGGTCTGAGACAGCTGAGCCAGGTCCCCAAGCTGGAAGTACAATGCAAGCATGGGGGAAAGTGGGGAGAGGAGATGGGTGGCTTCAGGAATAGGGCAGGGGGAAGGGGCACTGGAAAGGCCCTGGACCACCGTTTTCCCAGTGCACCTTGCCCCAGGAGTCTCAGGCTGACATTGGCCAGCGGGCTGGTAGCTGTTTGCCAGTCTGTTCTGGAGTCTAGTGACAAGGTGAAAGAAAGAGCTTCACCTTTTCACCCACTCCACCAGGGTCACACCCAGTCTTCTCCTCCTAGGCAGATATCTTCACTCAAAAGACTAAGGTAGAACAACACACATTCTCAAAGCCACTCTCCCATTTCTGAGAAGGGTCTCTACCATCCATCCTTCCAGGCTTCAAAGCTCCAGTATACCCTTGACAACCTCTCTCTTTCCCACCCATGTGAAACCATCACTCACCAAGCCCTGTCAGTTCGACCAATGCAGTGGCTTAGACGTGCCACTCTTCCCGACCCCGTGGTTTTGAGCCTGCATTTCTCCTCCAGACCATTGCACTAGCCTGCTTACTCCCTGCCTCCACTCCTGCCCCTCCTGTCCATCTTTCATACTGCAGTTATGGGTCTTCCTAAACCACACATCTGACCACATACTATGGAGCTCAAAATCCTTCCATGGCTCCCCATTGCCCTCAGGTTGACATCTAAGTTCCTGAGCCTGGCACTCAAAGCCCTGCTGATCTGGTGCCTGCCGTCCTCCACACCACTCTCCCTCTCCGCCTTCACCCTCATCTTTCTGTCTCCAACACAGCAAAAGCAGTCCCATGGTCATATCTTTGCTTAGGGATACCCTCCCTTATCTTCTAACAGCTATGTCATAACAAGAGTTGAATGCTTTCTCTGTGCCAAGTTCCATGTTAGATGGCTCCATCAACCTCTTCTCGTTTAGTCCTGAGAATTTCAGAGAGGTTGAATGACCTCTCCAGGGTCACAGAGCTAGCAAATGGCAGAGCAGCCCCCGTCTGTCTGACTTTAGGAGCTATGCCCCTGACTGTAAGCAAATAAGGTAGGGGTTCCCCAGAGAAAGAAAACCAGGCATGGCTTTCTTGGCATAAGAGAAGCCATATTAGGCCTAGGATTTAAGCCTGGCCAAAAATGCTTGCCCTTGAACAGGTCTCAGTAATTAATGATCTTAAGGGCAAGAGAAGTAGCAATAGCAAATACAATAAATCAGTTGTAAAGATTCTCAGCTCTGTTTCAATGGTAAAGATTAGCCTGGAGCACTTTCTTGAGCAGTTCTGCAAAATTGAACCCCCCCCTTGAGGGCTCAACCACCAGATCAACTGGAACCTGAGGAATAAGGATGATGACCTTTTCTGACTTGAGTCCTCAGTCAACTAAAGCTTAGACCCTGTCAACCTTTGCCCCAGTTATATGCTGAGTTCTCTGCTCATATCCCTTGCAAGTGAATATTCATGTACCCTTAGCTTAAAACTCCCCCAATTTTGCTGTTCGGTGAGACACTGCTTTGGGAAAGGTCCCCGGTGTTCTCCTTACTTGCTGCAAGTAGTAAGTACTTCCCTCTCCCGCTCTTTGGCTGGGTTATGCCTTTTGGCTTGATGCCCATGAAGAGGCGAACCCAGTTTTGGGGTAACTACCTCATACCCTCCAAAGCCCGGATCCTCTCTTCCAGGAAGCTCCCTGACCAGCCCTCTTTGAGCCCCACAGTTTTGCCTGATTAATTCTCCACCGGAGGGAACGTCTTACTGGCAGGGCCCAAGATCTACTCTTCCTGGTAGTTCCCCTTTGTGAAGCAGCCATGATGGTTACTGTACCCATCTTACAGTTAAAAAAAAAAAACCCATCAAGGCCAGAAAGGGTAGCCCAAGATCTCACCCAAGGTCACCAATAAGCCAAGGGCAGAGCCAAGCCTAGGATGCAGACGGACTACCCTCTCCCTTAACCTGGCTCTGCCTCTATCCCACACTGGGTCTTTCTCCCTGTGGTCCCAGGCTAGTGACCCCAAAGCCAGGAGGAGTGACTGGGGCAGTTCCCAGGCTGGTTGCAGAATTTCCAAGGTGGTTGGACAACATTCCAGCTTCTCCACTAGGGTGGCTCTGGAATGTACTGCCTGCTCCATACCCACCTGGCTGGCCCTGTCCAGTTTGACAGGGGAAAGTGACCCATCACCATTCTGGAAACTCCTGCTGCCTGCCTCTGCTGGGGGTGGAGTGCTGTGAAGGGAAAACAGAGGCTCTGGATCCAGAACACCACTGAGGGGCAGGGGAGGGCACTGGGCAGGTGAGAGATCCCAGTTCTGCCATTCCCAGCTATAGGATCTGGACAAGCCTCAGCTCCACAACTTAACTCTCAATTTCCTTGCAATCTAAGAACAGTACCTGCCTCGTAAGTTTGTCGAGATAACTAAAGGAGATGATTTAGACTCATTTTGTGAAATAATTAAAAGAGATATGATTTTAGCACATGAAGAAGGCAGGGAGGATGGGGGTATCCCAGGAAGATAAGAGGGGCAGGAAACCCACAGGTATTATGGACAGAGAAGCAAAGTCACAGCCAGACTGACCACAGATCAAGGTTCCCACACTGAAGGCTATCCTCAGAAGGGAGGGCAGCTTAGGGACCCCCAGCAGGACTTACACCCCACCATACCCTATCACCCACTCACCCTTTACAGGGGCTGCCATACCTACACCTGTCCCTGTGCGGGGCACTTAGGGACTCTGAGGTGGGTCAGACCCTTCCGTGATCTTGAGGAGCTCACTGTCAAGGCTGAGGGTGGAGGGAAGAGGACGGGGGAAGAACCAGAAATAGTCAGCGACAACTTAAGGTGATGAGAGCTGAAGGAACCAAGAGGGACGCTAATGGGAATGGGGGGCGGGCAGTGATCAGGGAAGGCTTCCTGGAGGAGAGGACACCTGCCTTTGAAAGATGGGTAGGAGTCAAGAGGGTGGAGAGAGAAGAGGAGCAGAGTGAGCGAAAACTGGGGCAATATGTTTGGGAAACTGTCAGTCATCCCTGTGGCTTGAGGGGAGTAGAGAGGGCAAGGCTGGGTTGGAGGATAGGAAGAATCTTGGAAGTCATCCTCTGCCCCCTCCCAACTGTCCTCCATGGGGCTGAAGGCCAATAGGTCCCCAGCCTTGTCTGGTGTGCTTTCTGCCCACAAACACTGGGGCTTGTCTGGGGAAACAGCTGAGGGCTAACCTCAGATGTTATCAGCAGGTGTAGTGTGAAGCCTCTGCAGCCTCCGCTGGAGGCCCTGGGTCTCTGTAGCCCCTTCTGGAATCTCTCTCCCCCTTGGGAGCCCTCAGGATCCTGACCGTAGGAGCCACCCATTGGGGTTGAGCTCAGAGCATCTGAGTGTGTGGGTCTCAGGTCAGCTAGGCTGGTCCTCCCACCTTACAGATCAGGAAACTGAGACTCCTGAAGAGGAAGGGCCTTATCAAGGTCTGGTCTTCTAATTTTCAGTGTGGGGTTGAGCACCCCCAAACCCACTCCAGGGCAGGACTCCAAGCCATCTGATCCACCTCTGAGCACAGCCCCGCACAGTTGCTAAACTGAACAAGTTCAGAACCACAATGCCCTGGACTCCACCCCAACCTATCACACTCGAACGTCTCCAGCCGTACTCAAGAGGCAAGAACCCTGGGTTCAGGCTCCAACTTGGAACCATCCATGATGTGCAATCTTGGTCAAGTCAGTTCCACTCTCTGAGCCTCAGGTTCTTCACTGGTCAGACAGGGAGAATCACTGCTACATAAGACAGCTCATGAGGAATGAGCAAGACAAGGGGGCAGGTGGGTGCTCCGTGGGGCTAGCAGATCATGCACTGTCCTAATGTGGAGGCTGCATCTGCCCATCTTGGCAAAGAGACCCCGAACACTTCTCAGCAGGGGGTCTTACCAGGTGACCTAGCAGAGGAGGAGGGGTCATGGTCAGAGGAGTCAGGGAAGCCTCCTAGAAGGGGCCGTGATCAGGTCTGTGGAGAAGCAGGAAGGGTCCAGTTTCGGAGGAAAGAGGGAGAATGGAGACCCCAAGGTAGAAAAGGGACAAAAGTGTTGGCCAGGATATACGTGAGCCTGTGATTCTGATTGTCTCACTCAGAGTGCTTCCAGGATTTGGAGTTCATTGGTTCTTACAGTCCAGTTCCAGGAGTCTCTGGTTCCAGGAGTGAACGCTAAATGTTTCTTCGCTTCTGTTATTCATTGCTTCTGATAGCTTTGGTTTTGAGATTTTCAGAACCACGGGAGTCTAGACTCTCAGAGTAACACAATCATAAATTGCTTTCCCAGGAGTCACAGTGTCTCAACAAACACTTGCTAATACCCCCATATGCCCAACCTCAGAAAGACCCTGCAAACCCAGACTCAGATCAGACTCTGTCAGGCCCTTGAGGAGCTCCAGTCCGGATTGGGAGAAAGACACAGACATGGACCAAGTCCGCTTGAGTGATTAAGCCATGACTAAGGGAAGCCCTGGGGAGGAATCCAGAGTAACCTCTAACTGGCGTGGGGAGGTAGTCAGGGAGAGCTTCCCTGAGGAGGGGTCATTTGAGCTGGGACTTGAAGGATGATATGGAGTTTGTCAGGTAGACAAAAAGGTAGGAGAGCACTGAAGGCAGAGGGAGGAGCACGTGCAAAGACGCCATGGTGTGACAGCGTGGCCTGTCGGGGGAAGACTGGGGGGTCATGTGAAGTTGGAGTGGAGGGTTAGGTGGCACAGAATGTGGGAGGGCCTGAGGTCTCACACGGAAAGGCTTGAAGGCCGGGCTGAGGCCTCAATCCTGAGGAAAATGAGGAGCCCTGGCAGGGCTTAAGCAGGGAAGGACATGGTAGGAGGTGATCTTTGCAAAGATGGTGCCACATGGAAGTTGGATAGGAAAGGGGGGTCAGAAAGGAGGGATCGGGGGCTTCCCTGGTGGCGCAGTGGTTGAGAGTCCGCCTGCTGATGCAGGGGACACGGGTTCGTGCCCCGGTCCGGGAAGATCCCACATGCTGCGGAGCGGCTGGGCCCGTGAGCCATGGCTGCTGAGCCTGCGCATCCGGAGCCTGTGCTCTGCAACAGGAGAGGCCACAACGGTGAGAGGCCCGCGTACCGCAAAAAAAAAAAAGAAAGGAGGGATCAAGAAGGAGACTACACACATAATGGTCCGGTGAGGGGAGCTGATCCCTTGGCCCTGGATTTCCTTGTGAGATGGAAAGCATCCTTGCTGGCCCACAGCCCAGCCACAGCAAGACTCCTCCCACAAGCTGAGGCTGGGGAGATTGGGCACTCACCAGGAAGCTGTAGCAACACCAGGATCCTCCCCAAGGCAGGGGGAGAGGAGAGGAGAGGGCCCCAGGAAGTCTGAGGGAGGCCCTCCTCCCATGCTTCAGTGCCCAGGCAGTGTCATTGTCACTGTGATGACAGGGCACCAGGGTGGAGCACCAAGGAGGAAGCAGCTGCCCAGAAGGGCCTAGGTTGCCCACCTTCCCAGCAGGGACTCCAGCTACTCACTGGACCAGACACAACTCAGTCCTTGGAGATGGCATGACAGAGGAGTAGAGGAACCCCTCTGCTCAAGAACCAACTGTATCTCTCCATGGAGCAAGATCTTTCTCTTCTATTATACACCTACTTTCACCTGGTCATTCATTTCCCAAACACTCACTGGCACCTTCTCTGTACCCAGCCTGTGCTGGGTGATGTGGACAGAGAGAGACAGTGGGCCCGGCCTGACCTAGTCCTGCAACTGACCTCTAGGATGAGTACAGAGGTCAGGGAAGGCCCCCATAGCCAGTCTCCCAATGGCTGGGAGAGGCCAGACCTGAGGACACAAAGGCAGGCCTAAGAGGAAGGTGTGGGTCAAAAGGTACACCAGACAGACCCACAGAAGGAAGCTGGGGAGAGGAAAGATTTCACCGGGGTAACTGCACCCCCTCTCACCCAGATCAGCAAGGCTTCTCCAGCCCTGTGGGCAGCCTGAGCAGATACTATCTTACCAGCAGCTGGGTAATCAGGCCACAAGCAAGAACTGAAGACGTGTTTTCAGGATGGAATTCAAACTTCCCTCAGCCTGAAAACTAGAGGACCTGGCCTCACCCAGATGGGGCTTCTGTCTTGAATGCGGAGGGATAAGCTAGGTAGGGCAGGTAGGCAGGAATCCCAGCTTTCATAAGCTTTGTGACTTTGGTCAAGGTGCTCTCTGAGCCTTTATTTCCTTATCTGCAAAATGCGAGTAATAATTCCTCCCTTACAGGGCTGGTGGACGATAAAATGAAGTACATTTATAAAATGTTACTAGTAAGCTGTCTCTGCAGAGAGGGCAGGGAGAGGAAGGCTGTCAATAGTTAAAATTCCAATAACTAGCACGATCCCTCACTATTGCATTTGTGTTCTTGTATCGTCTTCAAAATGCATTTAGGTCTGTAAGTATCACGCGCCTCCCCTGTGCATTGCATTTTACAGCTTACAAGGCCCTTTCCTAGACATTGTCTTAAGAATCCTCATAGCAACCTGCATCCGAAGACACAAGGACCATCATGCCCAATTTACAGATGGCAAAACTGACACCTAAAGGGGCACAGTGGCTCCTCACAGCCAGGAAAGAAGCCAAATCAAAGCCTTCACGGGGTCACCTATGAGGACTTGGTGATGTTCTCACACTCTTTTAGCTGGTCCTTGGAGGATCCAGAAACCTCAAAGCTCTGTGCACCCTGGGCAGGAGGAGGACAAAAAAGGAGGGGCCATAGTCTCACTTTGTAGTCCAAGCTTGGCAACCATTTGTGAGTGTCACCCACCGTGACACTCCAACCCCTCCAACCAGACCCCAGGACAGCCCAAGGTAAGACGAAGTGGAAAGTGATAAGCCTTTCATGTCAGCTGTCCCCTCCCCCCAGCCCCACATATTCTCAATTCAAGACTTCACTGGTCCTGGCCTCCTTTTAGAGGCTGGCAGGGCAAGAACTGTCCCAAGGTCACCCAGCGTGTTGGGGGCAAAGCTGGGATGAGATCAATTTCAAGTCTCCTGGCTCCTACTAGGGGAGGGAGAGTCCTAACTCTCCCCGAATTCCTCAGCAAGAGCATCTGAGGACTCAGAGAAGTGTTTGGCCAAGGGGACAAGGGCTCCAACTTTAAATAATGCTTGGATGGTTCTGGTGTCAATCTCACAAATGCCCTAAGCTTCACGTACTCAACACTACTCAATCCATTCTCCACGCTGCAACCAGAGAGATCTTTCTGAAATGCTGTTCTGACCATGCCCTGCTCACAAAACTTCCAAGGCTCCCTATTGCCTTCTGGATGAAATCCACGTTTTCAGCTTGTGCACTCTGAGTCCTGTAGTGCCCCAGGACACACTGTTCTGACAATCTGTGCACCCATTCTGGTGACCTGATTCTGGTTTCCCCTTCTTTGTAATGACGTGGAGCTCCACTGTAGACAGGCTTTCACTGGGGAAGCTGGGGACAGGGGGCAGGGGTTAGGGGCTGCTGCTGCTCTCCCAGTTTAGCTCAGCACTGTGCAGGGTCCTGGCAACACAAAAATGAGTGAGACCCAGTTCCTGCCCTCCAGGGGTCCCCAGACCTTGGGAGAGGGAAGGAGGAGACAGACAGAGACCGTAACAGTCCAAGTGGGACCAGGACTGCAAGAGCACAGAAGAGGCTCCAACCCAGCTGGGGGAATCAAGGAAGGCTTCCCAGAGGAGGGGGCATCTGAACTGGCCTCCAAGGCTGGGTAGTTCTCCAACTGAAGAAGATGAGAGTAGGAGGGCAGTTCAGGCAGTGAGTATAGAATATGCAATGGTCCAGAAGCAAGAAACTGACTACTGTGCACAGCAGCTTACATGCATTTACTAGAGGGTGAAGAGTCAGGCAGGAGAGGTGGCTGGAGAAGGTAGCAAGGACCAGTTCTCAGGGGCCTTAAGTCCCAGGCCAAGGGGCTCAGGCTTAGTCCAGTGGAAGTCCTGTGAAAGTTTAGCCCAAGGAGGAGAATGATTGGGATTTGGGTTTCAGGAATTTCCCTCCAGGAACTGATCTCCCCACCCCCAAGCATTGAGCCTGCCCAGGAGGATATTTGTGTTGAACATGACCCACACACCAGCTCAACTGTCCTCATGTTCCACATCATTATTACTCCCCCTTTACAGACGAGGCCACTGAGGCTCAGAGAAGGGACATGCCTTGCCCACGGTCACAGTGTACAAGGCACGATGGAGTATAGCTCTCTGGGTCTCCAGAGAGCTTTTAGGGGGCTCTGTTTGCTCAAAGACTC
The DNA here is from genome assembly GCF_005190385.1 of Monodon monoceros. NCBI lineage: Eukaryota > Metazoa > Chordata > Mammalia > Artiodactyla > Monodontidae > Monodon > Monodon monoceros. Next base: position 57,052,124 of record NW_021703784.1, read on the forward strand.
TCTTTCCCAGCCGCTCCCACCAATAGATAGCTGAGACTTTATCTGGGCCCCACCCTGGCCCTCAAAAGCTCCCCATTATTCCAGCCTAGATCCCAAACAAAGTGGGCACTTCAGGCTGTGGGCCCAGGGAAGCTGGGGATGCATGATGAAAGGAACAGCTGCCATCAGTCCCACAGACTCCAAACTGGCAGTTCTGGTTCGCAGCAGGGCCTGGCCCTTGGGTCTGGCTCCCGGCGACCCCAAGCCTGACACCTGCAGCCCTAGTTGGGGTGGGGAGAGAGGGAACTGTCTTTCTCCTGACTGACCCTTCGTACCGCAGCCTGCCAGATTAAAACTGCCCTGACAGAGGGTTAACTGTCCTTCTAGGCCTCTGCTCTGGCCCCCCCAAGTCTTGCCGATGCCCAGGCGAGGTTGTCCCCCAGAGCGCCCCTGGAGGGAGGGGGCTCAGCGGGCTTCCAAGGCTGGCCTGTCTCTGGCTCTGGTCCCACGCTGCCGGGGCGCCCACACCAGAGCACAAACACAAACAAGTTCCACAGGTTCAGCAACTCGACCCCGCAGGGGCGCACTCACTCACCCAGTGACAAAGACTTTCCCAAATACGCGGACGCACATTCACCCGGGTATCCGTGCACGTTCACCCGGGTATCCGTGCGGGTATCCGTCCACATTCCCCAAGATCGAAGCTCCAGTGGAGACCCAGCTCTACCACGGACCTGCCGGAGCGCTCACACCGGCCGGGAACCGCGCCTCCTCGGCCAGCTCCGCGCGCTCCGCTCTGCCTGCCGGGTGCCGGCTGAGCCGCCACCGGCCGCGTATCCGGGCCCGCCCGCCGCCGTCTCCTCGTCTCCGGGCCCTGCAGGCGGCCCGCCCTCACCTCGCAGGGCGCTCGTCAGCCCGCAGTGCCCCGGCCGCGACTCCCGGTTGCCAGCGCCAGCGTCCAGTCGCCGCGGCGGGGACCCACGTGCCTGAGAGCCCCGCCCGCCCCGCCCGGCTTCCTACCCTGCCGGGTCAGGCCGGGGGCGGGACGGACTCTGGACAGACCCAGGCACAGCCATCACCACCTCCCGTCCCGACAGACACTCCGCCAACCACTTGCGGACGCTGCCGGGCGATAGGGCCGAGGGGTCACGGAGTCCGCTTCGGGTGCTGCCCGGGGAGGGGCTGGCGGCGACTGTCCTACCGCCTGGGGACCGAGGCTCCCTGGGCTTCCTCATACGGGATGATGAGTGGTTTTCAGAGACGCTAAAGTTTTGCAAAGTTTGGTATCCTTGTGGCCCCTGTCACTGCCCACCGCGAGACCTTCCCCGAACCTGTGTCCACTCTTCCCAGGCACCTTGCTCAGAGCACTCGCCTCCTATTTCCAGGAGGAAATCCGGGCATTCAGGGTTCTGACTCTCCAGCTCTGGAGAGGAGGGTGGGGGGACCCTCCCCTGTGCTCTCTGTGCTTAATCTCAGCCAAGAAGAGTCGCTAGAAATTTCCTGAACACTCGGCTTGTTTTGGTCATCTTCAGCTGCTTCCCTTGAGCTGCCTTCTCAGACGACTCCAGACACAGACGTCACTCCCTTCTCTACCCTCAACCCCACTCCCATGGCTCCTGTGGCCAGGGACCCTATGTCTGTCCCTCTCCTGGACTGTGAGCTCCAGGAGAGCAGCGACCAGGCCTGTCTGCCTTCTTCTCACTGGTCCCAGAGGTCCCAGGAGTTGTTCAATACTTGTTGGATGTTTGAATGGATGAATGAATGAATGTCCCTCTCTCTCTCATTCTGGTCTAGGTGTCAGGAGTGCATGTTCTGGCTCAGCTTCAGCACTGACTCTGGGAGACCTTGACCCAGTTCCAGCCCCTTTCAGGGCCTCCTTTTCTGTGAATTAGAGGCAATTACACTCACCCTCCCAACAACCAGTGACCTTCCATGTATGGCTTTAGACAGTCAGTGTCTGGACCAGTGCACAGGAGGTCTGTTTCTGTGGCCAAGGAGCTTGCCCAGGGCCCTGGGACCTTGAGTCCTGCTGGGCTCCACATCAGCTGACTGGGGCCTGGCTGCAGCCCTGCCAGGAGTGGAAGCAGGGTAGACACACAGTCCTGTGTGGCTCAGCCGCCTCGGCAGTGCCCCAGGGACCTTCACCCGGGAGACACAAAGGCCTCTTGTCCAGCCTCCTCCACCTATTGTCCAAGCTGGTCCATGCAGCTTCTAGGGGGCTAGGAATCTCTGTGGCCCCTACTTATGGAGTCCGGGCCTTGGGGTCTCAGTGTGGGGAAGGCCCCCTGGACACTGGAGGCCTCAGCCAGCCCCCTTCTTGCCCCTCCCATCAGCCCTCTACTGTAACTGCTATTTAGGTCCAGAGAAAAAATTCCTTTGTTACCATTATGTGGAGCCAGGGCTCCGCCGCAGCCTCCAGTCGACTGGAAGGTGGGCAGCCCAGGTTCTGCTCCTGCTCTGGTCAAGTCCCGTACTTTACAGCAGAAGAAACTGCATCCCTGAGAAACACAGGGTCTGAGCTACCACAACAGGTGACTTAGGCCTGAGGCACAGAGGCAAGGGATTTGCCCTTGAACACCACAGCCTTGAGTCCCATCTTGCCTCACCTCCTTTGATGCTTCTCTGAGCCTCAGTTTCCTCTTCTGCAAAATGGCAATAATGATCCCTTTTTCAGTGGCCCGTCTGGTGTCCTTTTTTCAGGGTTTTGCCCATCATCCCCAGTGACCTTGGTTCAAAGGGTTAGGATTCCCCTCTAATAAGGGGCTGGAAGTCTAGGTCTCCTGACATCTTTCCCTGACACTCATTACTGGGCTTTGGAGATCATCCAGTCCAGCAGGCTCCAAATCCCCCAGCTGAGTCTCCTCTACTTAGGGCAGCCTGAGGAGCCCCCATCCCACTTCAACCTGAGCTCCTTTGCTTTTATCTTTGTATTTACTTACATTTTCTTGTAAGAGTTTGATGAACCATGATCCGGCTGGGAACTGAGGCCCAGCGAGTCCCATAGCAAGCCCCACACAAGGCTCCGTTACAGCTGGGTGGAAGAGCATGCAACCAAGCCAAGTCGCCGCGGCGGGGACCAAGGCGGGCTAGTGGCGAAGGCCCAGACACATAATGGTCCCCACGAGGAGGGGGGACCACGAGAGGAAGCAGGGAGCAGGGCTCCATTAGCAGCAGCGGGTCAGGATGGGGAGGGCAAGCCCAGGAGTGCTTCTCGCCAGGCATTAGGAGGCTTCCTGCCTCTCCAACCCTGAGGAGGCATTTGGCTCTCTCAAGACTTCTCATCTTCCCTCTCTGACTGCTCTCATCTCCCCTGAGAAAACCCACTCTGAGAATTTGTGCTGGGGGTGGAGCCCCGGCCCCGGCTCAAGTCTTGTCGCTCAGCTGGGACGTGACACCTCCAAGCCCTCCTTCACAGGTGCCATCACCCCCTTTATCCATTGCCTGCCTTACACCCTCTGGTGGCCACCACCACCCTCAAGATAAATCCTGGCTCTGCAGGCTACCACACCAGGCCTTTCCTCCCCCCCACCTCCCCTCCTGCCTCTGCTCCAGTCAGACTGCAGTGCTGAGTCCTCACTCGCCTCCTGCCTGGCACTTGCTGCTCCCCCTGCCTGTGCCCCTTGATGCTTCTCCACCCTTGGCCCTTTCTCCTAACTCCCCACCATGGCTCCTCTAAGTCCCAGCCCAGGTGCCCCATCAGGTACCTCCCTCTGTCACATCACTTACCACAGTCTTATCACTGTCGATATCTATCTCCTCCTCTAATGGGGATCTGCTTGAGGGTAGGGCTAGGGTCCCTCCTGTTCACAGTTAAATGTCCAGCACACAGCACTGTCTTTGTCACCTGGGCAACCTCAATGAATACTTATTGTATGAGTAAACGAGTAAGAACTCTACTGATCACCTTCTTTGTGCTTGTCATTGTCTCTTTTTTTATATAAATTTATTTATTTTTGGCTGCGTTGGGTCTTCGCTGCTGTGCGTGGGCTTTCTCTAGTTGTGACGAGTGGGGGTTACTCCTCGTTGCGGTGCGTGGGCTTCTCATTGCAGTGGCTTCTCTTGTTGCAGAGCATGGGCTCTAGGTGCGCGGCCTTCAGTAGTTGTGAGTCGCGGGCTCTAGGGCGCAGGCTCAGTAGTTGTGGCGCATGGGCTTAGATGCTCCACGGCATGTGGGATCTTCCCGGACCAGGGATCGGACCCATGTCCCCCTGCATTGGCAGGCGGATTCTCAACCACTGCGCCACCAGGGAAGCCCTAGTCATTGTCTTAAAGTATCTAATTTAATCTTCACCAGAACCCTAAGAGGTAGGTGTTATCTTTATCATTTTACATATAGGGAAACTGAAGTGCAGAAAGCGGAAGTGAATGTCCAAATCACACAGTGAGTCTGCGGTAGGTCTCCTGGCCCTGAAACTGCAGTGGGCTGGGAAGGAAGGCCCTGCTGAGTTCCCGGAGTGATGACTGAGCCATGGCACTGGGACCCACGCTGCAGCTCTGGTTACACAGGGCTGGGCTGGCTCCAGCAGCCTTGTCTTGCTAACTCTCTGGACTGCTGCATTGGCCTGGACCATCCCTGCCTCCCTCACCGACCGGGAACTGTGCTCCTCAGATTTCCAGGGCAGGGGCCAGGCCTCTGATGTCAAATGCGGCCTGGAAGCTCTGGCTCTTGGCATGCGAAGATGCTGGCACCCAGGGGAGGCAGCCCCAGAGGCAGGAAGCCTGGTCCAGGCCTAGGCAAGCCTCTGTTCTACCTTTCTACTAGCAGGACCAGCTACATAATTTGAGGGACCCAGGGCAAAATGAAAATGCAGGCCCCTTATTCAAAAATTAGTATGAATCTCAAGATGGGATAGTAGAGCATTAAATCAAGTACAGGGACCTTCAAAGCATGGGTCAACGCCTGTGAAGCCAGTCCTATCCTCAGAACTTGGTTCCTTCATCTGTCAAATGATGGCCACCTGGCCAGGCAGTGATAAGGATGAGGTGGGAGATGTAATCAGGAGTTTCAGTGAGCAGCACGAGGTTGGGTAGGGGTCCGTGTGGCCATCATTTGTTGTTTACCTCCCACTAACTAGCAGACCAATTCTTGTCAGGAGCTTGATTCCTCACACAGCTCCTTTTCATGAACTAAAAACTAAGGCTCAGGCAAAATGGCTTGGTCAGGGTCACACAGAGTCTCAGTGGGGGAAGCCAAGATCAGAGCCCTGGCCAGTCTCTCTGCAAAATTGGTGCTTTTTGTAACACAGGCAGAGAGAGAAGGGCAAGAGGGAGGGGGTTGTTGCTCAGGACAAAGAAGGCCACTGTGCAGACACAAAGACCTGACCACAGAGGCCCCTGCAGGGGCTGGGCCAGATGGGTGGATAGAAAAGCCCCTTGGCGACTGGGGGAGGAGCCAGGAGCTGCCTCCCAGCCTCTCCCTGGTCGTGATGGGGGTGGAGAGGTGGCACGCAGAAGCTGGGAAATGGGTCAAGGAGGAGAAACAGACTCAGGGCCAGGCCCCTTATCCCAACCCCAGGCCCAGGCCACCAGAGCCAGAGCTCCCCACTCTGCCTCTCCCCAGCTTCTCCTGGGCAGCCTGCCAGCTGAAGGGATCCCCCCCGCACACCACCCACCACCTTGCTTTCCCCCACCTCAGTGAGAGTGGGGCTTGTCAGGGACCTGACCATCTGACAGCTCCAACCTCACAATCCTGCTCAGAAACTTCTGGCTACTCTCCATCCCCCACAGCGGGAGGAAGCATAAGCACCTCAGTGTGTCATTCAAGGTCCTTCGTGACCTGCCCCGTTGACCTTTCCACACCCCCCCGTCCCCACTCCCTATCAGCCTTCCACAACCTAGTCACATGAGGCATCCCACAGTTTTCCAAATCACTCAGTCCATTCACACACAACGCTGCGTTTGCTCATGCTTTTCCTTCCTCCTGGAGAGATCTTTCCCCCTGCTCATTGCTGACTGGAATCCTTTCTCCTTCACTAACCAGTTCAAGGCCCCCTCTACCAGACAGCTTTCCTCTACCCCCACGGTTGGATGTAACCTCCGCTCTGCCCCCAATGTTAGATTCACCCATTCTTTTGCAGAGCTTACCCCAGTCTGGCTTGAGCTGTAGTTTGGATCCATAAAGCCTGCCTGGAGAAGGGGGCATTTGAGCTGGGCCTTAAAGGGTAGGTGGACTTGACTGGTGGATGACAGTGGTAGGCAACCAACAAGAGCTCACAGAACCAGCTCTCTCTCAAACATTTTATTTAAATCAATCTATTTGGTTCAGATAGCAAGGGGTCCATAGTTCAGAATGGCAGGAGGTGAGTGTGGGGGGCCGGGTCAAGGGATAGATAAACTGCAAGGGCCAAGTCATGACAGGTTTTATATGACATACCATGGACATTTTTCTGTTTGCTTGTTTAAAACACACCTGAATTTATTTCTCAGCTCTATGGTTTACTAAGTAATTCTGCTTTTATCTTTATTATTTTCTTCCCTTTAATTACCTTGGGGTAGCTTTTCTGTTCTTTTTCTACAATCTTATTAAAGTGAATGCCTATTTTGTTTCTTGGCATTTTTTTAAATAACATAAGCATTTAAAGCTATGTTTTCCCTCTGAATTTAGCTTTGGCTGCACATTGTACGTTTTGATATGTAAAGTTTTCTTTATCATTATTTTATAAATAGTTGGTCATTGAATTTTTTATTTCTCTTTGACCCAGTAAAAGTCTTTTTAGGGGAATATTTAGGCTTAGGAGTTGTTTGTTTTGTTTAAAAGGAATATTGTGTTATGAATTTCTAGTTTTATTTCAGGTGTATAGGGGGACGTTGGTTTAATTAAAGTCTGTAGTTTATGTATATTTTATTTTTTAGAATTTACTTTTTATGTGTTCTATGGAATTTTTAAAAGGAGATGTGTGTTCACTTTTTATAGGATCCATCTTTTGATATTTTATTAGTTTAGTTGAACCATACACATACACACACATACATTTTAAAATAATGTATATCCATATTTATTTTTAGCCTATGTAACCTATCAGACTGATAATGATGTATCTCTTAATATTTTTTTATTTACATTAACTTCTCCTTCTATTTGTACTTCATCTATTTTGATGCTCTATGATTCAATATATAAAAGCCTTCGTCATTATGGATTTTTTTTTTTTTTTTTTTTTGGCTGCGGGCAGGCTTTCTTTAGTTGCAGTGAAGGGGGGCTACTCTTTGTTACGGTGCACGGGCTTCTCATCGCAGTGGATTCTCTTGCTGTGGAGCACGGGCTCTAGGCTCAGGCTTCAGTAGTTGCAGCGCGCAGGCTCAGTACTTGTGACATGCAGGCCCTAGAGGGCACAGGCTTCAGTAGTTGTGGGGCATAGGCTCAGTAGTTGTGGCACAAGGGCTTAGTTGCTCCACGGCATGTGAGATCTTCCCGGACCAGGGATCGAACCTGTGTCCCCTGCATTTGCAGGTGGATTCTCAACCACTGCACCACCAGGGAAGTCCATGGATTGTATTTTTTAAATGAATAAAAGTATCTCCCTTTTAGCCCATTTAATGCTTTTAGTCACAATTTTTATTATTTCTTATATCACTCTTACCATCCCCTACTTTGCACTTACCTAACATAGCTTTGTTTGTGGTTTTTAATGTAAATTTTCTTTGTCTTTTAACTTTTTTACTTAAAATTTTGAATGAATAATGTATCTACGTTTCAACAATTAAAAATACAAGAAAAAAAGATATACAGAGAAAAGCCTCCCTCCATTCTCCATTATTCATCTACCCACTTCCCACTTCTCCCTTCACCCATAAGCTGGAAAGTGGTTTCATTATTTTCTTGTGTATCCTTGAGTTTCTCTGTGCAAATACAAATATTTCTACTTATTTTCCTTTTTCTTTAAACGCAATCCATTTTATTTTTTTATTTTTTTTATTTTTGTGTTTTTGCGGTACACGGGCCTCTCACTGTTGGGGCCTCTCCCGTTGCGGAGCACAGGCTCTGGACACGCAGGCTCAGCGGCCATGGCTCACGGGCCCAGCCGCTCCGCGGCATGTGGGATCTTCCCAGACCAGGGCACGAACCCGTGTCCCCTGCATCGGCAGGTGGACTCTCAACCACTGCGCCACCAGGGAAGCCCTAATTTATTTTTATTTATTTATTTTTGGCTGCATTGGGTCTTCGTTGCTGTGTGCAGGCTCCCTCTAGTTATGGTGAGCGGGGGTTGCTCAGCAGTTGTGGTGCAGGGGCTTAGCCGCTCCGCAGCATGTGGGATCCTCCTGGACCAGGACTCGAACCCACATCCCCCGCATTGGCAGGTAGACCCTCAACCTCTGCGCCACCAGGGAAGTCCCTATTTTCCTTTTTTTAAAACACAAACATAACATACACAATACACAGAATCTTGCATTTTATCACTCAATTGTACCTCGGGGATTTTTCTTAATCTTCCTTCTTCAACTTGCACATTGCAAGTTTCCTCATTCTTTCTAGGGGCTGCAGAGTATCCCATCGTATCGAGGTTCCAGAATGTATTTAACCAATTCTGTGTTGGTAGACATTTGGATTGTTTCCAATTTTTGCTAGTACAAACAATGTTGCATTGAATAGTTGTGTGCATACTTTTTGTCCATGTAGGAAAATTTCACAGAAATATTATTACTAAATCAAAAGTATTGTGCATTTGTAAATTTGATAACTACTGCTGAATTGCATGTCATTGGGTTGTACCAATTTACCCTTCCATCAGCACTGTGAGAGAACTTATTTCTCCATAGCTTCACCAACACCGTGATAGCAAACTTTAGCAATTTTGCCAATCTGATAGGTGAAAAATCTTGTCTCGGTGTATTTGGATTTGCATTTCTCTTATTTTGAGCACATCTTTTCATAACAAAAGAGGCATTTAAGATCTATGTGCATTTCTTTTTCTATTATATCCTTTAACCATTTTTCTATTAGGTTGTTGGGCTTATTGATTCCTATTAGCTTTTTATATTTTAGGAAGATTATCTATCCCTCTGTTATCTGAATTAAAAATGGTTCTTCCCAACTTATCATTTGTCTTTTGAATTTACTTAGGTTTTTCTTTTTTAATTGTAGAAGTTTTTATTTTTCTGCTGTTGAATTGATCAATCTTTTCTCTTATGGTTTCTCGATTTTGAGCCATAATTAGAAAATCCTTTCCTACTCTAAGATCTTTTCCCCATGTTTTCTTTTAATACTCATATCCTATTTTTTACATATATATCTTTACTACACTTGGACATTATGTGTATTTGAAGTATTTCTTATAAGCAGAATATAGTCTAGTTGAATTTTATTTTTAAACATGAGGCTGAGAATCTTTGCCTAGCATAGCATAATTTATTTATATCTATTTCATAACTGACGTAGTCTCATTTTACTGCTTTATTTTCATGTTTCCTTATTGCTTTGTTTTTTCTTCTCTGCTATACATTCTAGGTTTTTCTTGTTTTTATCTTCTATAATGGTTTAGAAAGTAGAGCTCCAGTTTGTAATTCTATAAACCTTCAGATTGTCAAGCACATATATTTAAACTCATATGTACCCAGTTACTAAAGTCAATAAAATGTGTCACTTATGGATTATGTGCTAGACACGGTGCTGGCTGCTTTCCCTGAGTCTCTACTGCTGTCTGCATTTTACAGACAAGGAAACAAAGCTCCGAGTGCCTAAGTAGCCTTCCCAATTTTCGATGATCTCCTCTGGGTGATACGAAATTTAGTAGGCTTCAGGCCATCAGGGCCACCCCTGGAGCTGGAATGGAAGAAATCTCACTTAAACAACATGGCTGAAAAGGAAGGAGGAGTGAATTCTTCGAAGTCAAATCCCCAAAGGATTCAAAAATCCCCACAGTGGATTTCACAAGGGCCTCACAACCCTGTGATATCAAACTGTTGGATTCCTGCCAGTCTGATAGGTGAAAAATCACGTTTCCTGTAGTTTGGGTTTGCATTTCTCTTATGAGGGAAACAAGCATCCTTTCATGTTTTCAAGCCATTTGCATTTCCATTTCTATAACTGCTTGTTCACATCCTTTGCCCACTTGGGAAGCATCCAGCAAATAACCACTGTATCAAAGCTTCCTGGGGTATGTGTTTGTTTTGAGAATACCAAGCAGATGACTTTTAGAGGTTTATTCTGTTTCTCATAGAAAATCATTTCAGACATAATAAACTCTTCATCTGAATTTTCAGAACAGTTTTCTTCCTCCTGTGTGTAGGATCTTTTCACAGGTCCCGTGTCGATTGTTTTTGTTCACTCTTGCTCCACCAGGCAGAGAAAAAGCCAGGCCATGCACCGCCTCCTGCCCCTCTCAGCTTTACGTTGCATTGCTTAATAATGGTGGAAGTCTCAATCCCACCGTGAAACAGATGTTGTAGACACAAAAAAAGAGAAGCTGATGGGGTTTATTAGGGAATTATCACCAACATCATCAATAATAGCTGGAACTTAAATATCACTATCTATCTATATTTATATCTATATCTAGTGTATATTATATGTAGTATATAGCATATATAGTATAATATATAGTATAGTATATACAGGTACATTTATTTATATATATGTATGTGTATACATATATATATACTAAATATATACACACTAAATTTACACACATGTACGTAAATTTAGTTCTCACAACAATGCTCTAAATTGGTATTATTACTATCCCCATTTTACAGGTGACAAAGGTGAGGCACAGAAAGGTTAGGTTACTTGCCCAAGCTCACACAGTTAATAACTGATGGAGCCAGGACTCTACCATGACTTTCTGGCGCTGGAATCCATGCCCTCAACAACCCTGATGGTTGGGGTATGGCCAAAAGTCCATTTAGTCATTGCTGTCCCTGGGTCCCTGAGAGAAGAGTAAGCAGTGGGAATTAGTCTGTTTTATTTACTTTGGAACCATTGGTTCTTCATTCATTAATTCATTTAATCCTATGATTCATTCATTCAACAAATATGTATTGAGTGCCTATTACGTGCCAAGGCATGTGCTAGGTGCCAGAGGCATCAAGATAAATTTTAGACACGGTTCTTTTCCTTAAGGAGCTTGCAGTAAAGGAGAAGGGAGGCACGTGGTCAGTTAATGACACAGTATGACACATGCTATTCTGTTTCAGAGGGAGGAGCAAGTGGTGTGTCATCCAAGAATGTGTTTCTCAATCTGTCCCTGTCTACCATCTAGTTAGTGCAATTTCTCCCTCACACTTTGCCTTGTGATCCTCTCTTATCTTTAGTTTATATAGTATCATGGCAAGTTTTTGTATTATTGCTTATCTTCCTGATCATTTCACAGGGAAAATGATAGTGGAATGATCAGTCATGTCTACCCTAATTTTTTTTCATCCAAGAAACGTGGCCTTGTTCCTGAGAGTGATGGGGAGCCAGGAAGGGCTCTGAGTAGGACAGACGGGCACTTTAGAATGAGGTCTCTGGATGTAGTGTGGAAAATAAATTGGATGGGGGAGGTGAGGCAGGCAGTGCAATGAGAAGGCTGCTCAATAGTTCAGGTGGAGGATGAGATCTGAGCAAATGCTGTGGCTGGGGGAAGGGGGAAGGGTATGGATCCAAGGAATATTAAGGGAATGGAATTCAAGGGATTTAATAATGTTTAATGAGCATCTACTAAGCGCTGGCACTGTGCCAGTGCCAGGAATACAGCAGAAAACAAGATAGACACAGTCCCTGCTTTCATTCAGTCTAGAAGGAAAAGATAGACAATTGGAGCTTTTACAATAAAAGATAATAAATGATGTGACAGGACACTACAGAATAACAGAAGGGGAGACGTGGAGGGTGTGAGGGAGGAGTCCAGACTGATGCCTGGATTTCTGCCTTGGCTGTAGAAGTAGATGGTGGTATCCTTATCTGAGCCAGGGAACTCAGGAGGGCAGAACCCCATGGATGTCTCTTGGAGTCCCCCAAGCCCAGGACACGCAGGAGAAGGGGAGGTGGTGAGCAAATGACCATTGAATGAATAAATAAATGGATGAGGGTTTGTAGATACTCCCCAGCCCCCAGCCTGACCCTGAAGGAGGAAGATGGGGAGTGGTCCAGAAAGAAACTTGAAGTTTCAGGAAGCCCAGTGGTTACTCAATACCTGCAAACTAACCTCTTTTCAGTTACCCAACGGGCCACACGCAGCAGCTGTCACTTTCTCCTGATGTCCAGCAACCAGAGCTGGGCTGCCATGACTCAATATATTTGGGGCCTGGGCAGCAGGCAGACTCAGCATAGCCCTTGGTTATTCAGAGACCATCAGCCTGGGCCCCACAGAGTGTTGGAGGAACTGAGGGAGGAGAGAACCAGCCTTGCAAAGTCCCTGGGTACATGTCCCCAGAGTTAGGAACCCTTCCTCTGGCTCCCGCATCCCCCGTGTGCCCTCTGTCTCGGCATCGAGACCCCATCTCTGGGTCTATCTGCCTCCATTCAAGGGCAGGGACTGGGTGATCACTCTTTGTATCCCCAGCACCCAGCCCAAACAACCATTTCTCCCCAGCACATGATAGAAAATGTTTCTTGAGTTAGTTCATAGTGCTATGCCTTCACCACCAGGGGTTAGTCTCCTCGACCCTCAGGAGAAGCCCCGCTAGCAGCCACACAAACACCAGTCCCATTCTTGGCATGTGGCAAGGATGCCCATGGTGGGACTTCCTGATGGTGCCGTGGTTAAGACTCTGCGCTCCCAATGCAGGGGGCCTGGGTGCGATCCCTGGTCAGGGAACTAGATCTCACATGCATGCCGCAACTAAGAGTTCACATGCCACAACTAAGGAGCCCAAGGGCTGCAACTAAGGTGCCCACCTGCCACAACTAAGACGCAGCGCAACCAAATAAATAAGTAAATAAAAATTAAAAAATAAACCAGAATATATTTTAAAATTCATTTCAAAAGAAAAGGATGCCTATGGTTATGTCCCTGAGTGGGCAGGCTGAGGCTCTGACAGCATCTGAGCAGGTAGGAAAAGGCACCAACCCACTGCCCCCCTCCGAGCCTGTCAATATCTGAGAGTCTTAGAATTGTAGAATCTTAGAATCTGAAGGACAGAAAGGCCCTCTGTGGTCATGACCTCCAATTGCCCTTTTGTGAAATTCCAACTGTCCTGTCCAGGCCCTGATCACAGTGCCCTTGGCAACAGGAACTCACCGCAACCTGGGATCTGGGACCTGCCTTGTGTGATTTCCCTGAGGGTCTCCTTTCTATCTTCAAGCCCACACAAACCCCAGCTGCCCCCAGGGACCAGAACGGGCCACCAGAGCCAGGGCTGGGGATGGGAGTGGGGTCCCTGCAACTGTTACCTCCAGCTCTCTGCCGTCCCCAAGAGATGAGGAAGTAAACAGGAGATCCTTTCTCCAAGGCCACAGTTAAAGTGTCATCACATGCAATAACCAAACGATCAATGCGGCTGCATCAAGGTCAAGTAGGACAAGAGACAGGCCACTTTACCAAGCAGAAAGCTGAAGTGTTGTAGACAATTTTAAGGTCGTGTGCAGTAGTGGTTAAAAGCATGTCTGTTACGTATGAGCTGTATGACCTGGTGCTTAATCTTTCTGGCCTTAGTTTTCTTGTAGGTAAAATGGGACACTGACCCGGTGGGCTTGCTGTGTGGATTAAATGAATGTACACAAAGGGTCAGCCCAGTATAGCACTAAGGAGGCACTCAGTGAATCCGGGCTCTCACATGGAGATGTCTGGAGACCATGTGAGCCGAACACCGCCCCTGGCTCCTCAGGACTCGGAGTCCGTCCAGGCTGATGGCCAACTGCAGTGCCATTGGGAAGAGAGAGGCCTGCTCCATCCTGGCAATTGCCCAGTGCTGTTGGCTGTGCCCGTCTTGTGGTCTCCCCACCCCTTGGGTCTTTTCTACCTGAAAGTGGGCTAGGGCTCTTCTTCCAACTCTTGAGTCACTTATTTGTGTGGCTCTTCAAGCAAAATGTCATGTGTTTACTGAAGTTTCCCAAGTGCCTGCTGGGAGCAGAGCCCTGTGTGGGAGGTCCAGGGGACAAGAAGAACCACTGAGAGTGGGTCCAGGGAGGCGGGGAGTGCCACACAGCCAGCCCTGGGCAAGGCAGGAAGTGGCCAGGCGAAAACTGCAGGCAGCTTCCATGGAACCCCACAGCTATCCCAGTTAAATTCATTCTCAAGTACGTATTAGACAAAGTTTTTTTTTAATGACTATAGAAATAATGTCTCTTCATTAAAAAACATCTGAAAAATACAGAAAAATATAAAACAAAATAAAAGGTCTGACAGTCCTAATCCACACAGATAACTGATGTTAAGATTTTGGTGTGTTTTGTATCAGAGTTTTCTATGCATTGTAACCTAGTCATAATGCACATATAATTGCATCCTCTGCTTTTTTTCACTCACCATCATGGCACAAACAAACATTTTCCTGGGATTTTACAACCTAGTCATTTTATTTTATTTTATTTTATTTTATTTTGGGCCGCGCTACACGGCTTGTGGGATCTTAGCTCCCCAACCAGGGACTGAACCCGCGCCCTCAGCAGTGAGAGTGCAGAGTCCTAAACACCGGACTGCCAGGGAATTCCCTATAACCTAGCCAGTAAAATTCTACCCTGTTGATTTCAGCTCATCATTCTTACAAAAATCCTTAACCTGTGTTGAGATTTAGCCGCCTCTTCCCAGGATAGAATGGTGCTGGGTGTCAGCCTGGAGGAGAAGGGAGAAAGAGGAGGATAGGAAGGGGAGTGGAGGTGAAGAGACAAAACCAATCCCACTGGAGGTTCATTCTCTTTTCCCCTCTCTCCCTGTCAGGCTAAATCTGTTTCTCAGTATTGAAAAACCCAAGGGAGTCATCTGACCCCCAGAGTCACCTGGGCATACCTGATGTTCTTCTGAATCTTTCCCCTGCTCATTCCATAACCCTTCCTTAAAAGGAAGGGAGCTCACTCCCTGGCGGGTCAAAAGCCTTCTTTCCTGGGCACCAGTCCTGCAGACCCTGGACAACAAAGACCCTGCTCCAGCCTCCCTGCCTACACTTGGATCCTGTGCCCACTTGTCACGTGACCTGGTTTCCAGGCCTCTGTAGTCTGGTCACCTTCTCCTGACCCACAGCATATCCCAACATGTCAGAGAGGCCTGAGAGCTCAGGTGGGTCTGGGTGAGTGTGCAGCAGAGCAGGGCAGTCACCTCTCTTCTGAATGCTATGTCTCTGTTAATGCCGCCTTCATTTGCTTGTTTGGTAGCTGTTGCCTTGGCTCACATAGAGTTGTGCTCAGCTCAAACTCTGAGCTCGTTTTTGCATAGTTGTTGGTAAACCAGTTCACCCACATCCTGTGCTTGGACAATCATTTGAAGAAATCTGCTGGAAGACTTGATTCTTTGCTCTCTTTATATATTTGAATTGTGATTCAACTCTTTCTCTCGGCTTCTTGTAGGAGAATTTGATACATGTGTGCTGTCTTTATCCAACCTATTGATAAGATGATAACTTGACAGGCCCAGGACAGAAATCCCCTTCCCACAGGCCCTAGTCCATAACCAGAGCTGCTACATAAGTTTGACCAGCTTCCTAAAAACCTGTGAAGATATATCACCTTCTTTAAAAATCTAATCATGCAGAGGTATACACAAAAGAATTGAAAACAGGTACTAAAACAGATATTTATACATGAATGTTCATAACAGCACTATTCACAATAGCCGAAAGGTGGAAACAACCCAAATGTCCAGGAATGGATGAATGGATGAACAAAATGTGGTATATTCATACGATGGAATATTACTCAGCCATAAAAGGAATGAAGTTCTGACACATTCTACAGTGCAGATGAACCTTGAAAACATTATTCCACGTGAAAGAAGCCAAACACAAAAGGTCACATATTATGGTTGCATTTATATGAAATATCCAGAATAGGTGTGGGGGCTGAGGAGAGAGGGAAATGAGGAGTGACTGTTTAACGGCTATGGGATTTTCTTTTGGGGTGATGAAAACATTTGGAACTAGATAGAGGGGGTGGTTGTACAACACTGTGAATGTATAAATGGCACTGAATTGTTCAGTTTAAAACGGTTAATTTTATGTTAAGTGAATTTCACCTCAACTTAAAAAATGCAACAGCAAAACGAAAACAAATGCATCTGCAAAAGAAAAAAATCCAATGCATTCATCAGACAACCATGTGCCAAGTACCGGGGACACTGAGATGAAGGGGACCAGCTCCCTGTTTTGGCCTGGTAGAGCCCAAAGCCTTTGACACTAACAGGGCGCTACCCTCTGAGATTCACCATCCTTTTTGTGGGTTCCCTCATTGGTTACTATTAACACCACCATGCAGACTTCCAGGGGTGCTGCCCCTCCCATCTTAGTGACTGGGCTGTTACAACACAGAATGCATCCTCTTAGTAACTTTGCAGTGGAGAAACCTGACAGACATAACCTTGGCCATGTGATCAAGGTTAACATCCACAGTAATGAGTCATGTTGATCGAATGTACCCTTGATCCGACGTGATGAGAATAGCACTTTAGCTGTGAGGTCTTACTCCTAAGGACTCTTAACTCTAGTCTAATCACGAGAAAAACATCAGGAAAACCCAAATTGAGAGACAGTCTACAAAATACCTGACCAATACACCTCAAAACTGTCAAGGTCATCAAAAACAAGTAAAGTCTAAGCAACTGTCCAGACCAGAAAGAGGGTAGGGAGGCATTATAACTAAATGTGAGGAAGTATCCTGAGATGGAAAAAGGACATTAGGTAAAAGTTAAGGAAATACAAATAAAGTATGGACTCTAGTTAGTTGACAATAATGTACCAATACTGGTTCGTTAGTTGTGACAAATACAAGATGTTACAATAGAGGAAACTGGGTGGGGGAGTATATGAGAATCCTCTGAACAATCTTTGCAACTTTTCTGTAAATATAAAACTATTCTTGGGACTTCCCTGGTGGTCCGGTGGTTAAGACTCCGCACTTCCACTGCAGAGGGCACAGGTTCGATCCCTGATCAGAGAACTAAGATCCTGCATGCTGTGCAGCATGGCAAAAAAACAAAAACAAACCAAAAAAAAGCTATTCTTTTTAAAACTTTATTTATTTTAAAAGATTATCTTAAAAATGTATCCTTCTAGGGGCTTCCCTGGTGGCGCAGTGGTTGAGAGTCCGCCTGCCGATGCAGGGGACACAGGTTCGTGCCCCGGTCTGGGAAGATCCCACATGCCGCGGAGCGGCTGGGCCCGTGAGCCATGGCCGCTGAGCCTGCGCGTCCGGAGCCTGTGCTCCGCAACGGGAGAGGCCACAACAGTGAGAGGCCCGCGTACCGCAAAAAAAAAAAAAAAAAAAAAAAAAAAATGTATCCTTCTAAAATCCTTACAAGGGCTATAACAAGGCTGTTCAGATAGAGGTGACAATGGAGAAATGAACAGAGTGGAGTGTGACCTGCTAAACAGTTTGGTGTAACAGGTGTCATTTGTTCTCAGGTGCTAAGTGACCCCAGGGAGAAAAATAAGGGCTTGCCTGACTGCGACCCTACTTTCCAAGTTCCTCAGCAGCCTCTTCCTGACTTGGGAACCCCCTTGTAGACACCAATACCTTTAAAAATCCAGACTAAGAATCAGGGTTTCTCTTCCATAGCCAAGGACCCCATAGCAGTTCTGCTTTCCAGACCCTGGACCACACATCTTCCCCAGAGGACTTACACGGGGAAGAAATTTAGGTGAGATGCCTCATTGCCTTTTCACAGGTGTAGTTTCGAGGCCTGATGGTTATGTTCTAAATCAAAAGTAGAATGATATTTTAATCCTACATAATATCCATAGATGCTCCCACCCATTAATCAGGGATTATTTCCTTCTCTACTGAGCAAATATTCCTCCATTTGGTACGTGATATCATGGATGCCTTTGAACGAGGCCTTTCTCAAATACAAATGCAGGGCAGGGCACTGTAGAAGTTAAGAGGAATGGTTTAGAATAAACAACCCTAGATTCAAACCCTGATTCCATCACTTGTTAATTTACTTAAACCCTATGACCCTGTTTCCCCCACTGTAAAATAAGGATGATAATAATAATGTCTATTTTATAGGATTGTTGGAGGAAGAGATAATTCATGCAATGTGTTTAGCACAGAACCTGATATAAGGTCTCAGGTTCCTGTCAAGTTTCTTGGATGGAGCTGATGAGAAATCCACAGGCTCCAGGGAAGTGGCACCTGCCACCAAGGCCACCAGCCCCTGAGTGAAACAGAAGCCAGAATAGAGACAGAGGACTGGCTGGATCCTGGAACCAATAGGAGGAAAGGAAGGGGTAGCAAAGGATCTATCCACAGCCAAACTTGACTCTGAGGGCTGCTGGTGAGGAGACTGGCACAGAGTGGCTCTCAAGGTCTCAGGCATGTCTGCATCCAACAGTACGTTATATTCTCCGAGGCAATCATAAGATGAATCATTGTGAAAACTGCCCCACACCCGCTCCTGTGAGGACTTGCCCTGTACCGGGTACATACCTGGAGAGGCCAGCGAAGTCCAGGAGGTCCAAGATGTGGGTTTCGATGTGCCCTGAGCTCCTGGAGCCCTCTAGTTGAAGGACCGTGAGGAGGCTTGTGTGGTACACCCAGGGGCAGCCAGGGTGGCAGAACAGTCGGAAGCCTCTGGGCGTTTCAGCCCCAATTGCACCCTGGTGCCCAGCACTGTACCTGGCACACAGTAGGTGCTTACTGAGCACACAGATGAGAGAATGAAAGGTACTTGTCCTCAAGTCCTTCACGGTCTAGCAGAGGAGACATGGCATGCTGCAGACCCATGAAGCATCTTGCCCAGAAGTAAGCCTGGATTGTGGCCGTTGAATACCTTGAGGGAGCAAAGCACTTGCAGGGTGATGCGTGGTAGGATGGTGTGAGCCTGGGCCACGGAGAAGAAAGGCTGTGTCTGCACAAGGGGACCAGCTACCCCAAGAGTGCTGAAGAGTGCATGACTCAGGGTAGGGCAGGGCTGTGGGCTGGAGGAAGGGTGGAGTACCCTGGGAAATTGCCAGTGAACCCCAGGAGGAGCCAGCCTCATCTCTGCCTTCCTGATTCCTTCCCTCCTTTATTGTTTCTGTGCAAAGCCTGCTGCAGAGTTCAGAAACAAGCAACAGCTTTGCTGGCATCTGCAGCATGAGTAGCAAAGATCAGAATGGGATAAAGCTGGAGTGAGTTTCTCAGGGCCGAAAATAGGCAACATCTCAGAGATTACTTTAAAAATAAGGGCGGGGACTTCCCTGATGGTCCAGTGGGTAAGACTCCACGCTCCCTAATGCAGGGGGCCCAGGTTTGATCCCTCGGTTGGGCAACTACATCCCGCATGCCCTAACAAAGATCCCACATGTCCCAACAAAGATCCCGCATACCGCAACTAAAACCTGGTGCAGCCAAAATAAATAAATTTTTAAAATAATTATAAAAATAAAGATAAGGGCGGCTCAGGCTGACAAAAGCTTGAGCCTCAACATTGGATAAAGCTGGGTTAAAATCCTCGTTTAGTCTAAACTCCTAGCACCTGAATTCCCTGCTTCTTTAATCTGGGTATTGGGAATGGTGTCAGTAGGGGCCTGGCTCTTTGAGTTGGGGCTCAGTGCCTGGCAGGTGGACATCGCCTGTCACTGTTACTGCACTGCCCCAGACCATGGCTGTGAGCAGCCTGGGCAAGCGGATGCTGAGAGCAGCAGGGGCCTCCATGTAGGGCAGAAAGCCACTCGCCTTACCTGATATTGCTGAGTGACTGTTTTCATCTACAAAAATTGCCCCAGCAACACCTGATGCCCTGAGTATGACTGGTCCTCCCAGCCAGCCGGGAGCAGCCGTACCCTCCCTCAGCTCTCTATCATTTCATCTTCCGTTCTGGGTTCTCAGCCCAGTTCTAGAGAGCATGAGAGAAGAGAAAAACCCAGCCCCTGCCCTCTGGAAATGTAGGATCTTGCAGGACAGGTCACCCTCCAAGCAATGGCACGTCATGACGCTAAGCCGCCACAGGGCCACAGCACTGGAGCTCTTGGCTCTCAGCCTCCTCTGCACTGATCCTCTACGCCATCCACACCCCTCCCCCCTTAGTTCATTGCACACACCTGGCCTTCACCTGCCCTCTTCCCTCCGTCTGGAAGGCCCTTCTTCCAACTCCAATGGGGAAGGTCTCCTGGGAGGCCCTTCCTCCACTGTTCGCCCCCAGCACTTTCATTTTTTCCACTGATTGAAGCCTGCTCTGTAGTAGGGCCCGAATAAAACAGAACAGGTAGGGCCCCACTGGCACAAAGCCTCTAGTCACGTGGACCAGTCAGCCCTGTGAAAGCACGATCATCCTCCTGTTTTGTGATCGTTTGTGTGCCTGTCTCCCCACTGGACTGTGAGCTCCAGGGAGGCAGGGGCTGTGTCTGTCCTGATCACTGTTGCGTGTCCAGCACCTGCTACATAGAGGGCACTTGGCTGATTGAATGGTTCTGTGACAGTGAGTCTGACAGCACACTGGGAACTCAGAGGAAGCGGTCCTGATGCTAAAGAACAGCTGAGGGAGCTTCCTGCAGTGGGTAGAGTTTGTATAGGAGGGAAAGGGGCAGGAATAGAGCAAGGGTGTGGAGGTAGGTATGAGTCTGGGCTGTGCTGGAGATGGTGGGGAGACCTGCCTGCCTTATTGGGAGGAGGGGTGGTGACGTCAGCTGGATACGGGGCAGGAGGAGTTCAGGGGCTGCCTCTTGGGGCCTCTCTGCCTCTCTACACAGCTCTTGGTTTCCCCCAACACCTGGTTCTCCCTCCCTCATCCCCCTACCTTCTAACAAGGCATCAAGAAGTCCATGGATAAAGGACTCAGAGAGCAGCAAAGTAGGTGACCAGAACTCTGGTCATCTGAGCGTCTGGGACCTTCCTCTGTTGAAGTCCCGGCTCTAGTCACCTTTCCCACCTGGAGTTGCCAGGTAAAATACAAGACACCCAGTTAAATTCAGACAAACAATGAGTAATTATTTAGCATAAATAACACTGGGGACATGCTTATACTAAAAAGTTTTTCATTGCTGACCTGAAATTCAAATTTTTATTTGCTAAACCTGGCAACCCTTTCCCCACCCTACTCACCCCTGTCTTGGGCCTCCGGGAAGCCATCAGAGAGATCCTGGGCCTCCTGCAATATACTCAACAAAGGCAGAATTTAGATGGAAGACATACTGAAGATTATTTAGTCTCATCCCTTGCCCCATGGACTGGGAGACTGAGGCCCAGAGGGGACAGGCACTGGCAAGTCCTTGGGCCCCTCCCAACTCCCTGGCTGTAACTTGGGCCTCCTGGAGAGCAGAAGGACCATTGAGGGTAGGGGTTTAGGAAAGGCCAGGGCCCTCCTGGGTAAGGCAGGGCAGGGAGCCTCCAGGTTAACCTACCCCCAGGCAGTTTCCTGGATCCTGACACCCCAGGTGAGTCACCACCTGCCAGACTACATCTAGAGCAGTTCCAAGGCCCTGCTGGGCTTGCTGCCTGAGGAGCTGGGCGGCGGGGTGTGGGGGGGGAAGGGATAGGGGGGCTGGGTGGGAGGGGGTTCTCTTGGGCGGGAGCAAGTGGGTGGGGCTGGACTTCACGGGAGAGGCCTGGCTAGCCCCCTCAGGCACTTCAGAGATGACTCAGTTTCACTCCCAATGAAGAAAATGGGTGGGGGGGGCAGGGGAGCGTGGTAGAGGCAGGAGCTTGATCAAAATCATCCATTTGGGCTTCCCTGGTGGCGCAGTGGTTGAGAGTCCGCCTGCCGATGCAGGGGACACGGGTTCGTGCCCCGGTCCGGGAAGATCCCACATGCCGCGGAGCGGCTGGGCCCGTGAGCCATGGCCGCTGAGCCTGCGCGTCCGGAGCCTGTGCTCCACAACAGTGAGAGGCCCGCGTACCGTGCAAAAAAAAAAAATCACCCAGGCAAGTCAGACCCACAGGTCAGGGTTTTTCTATCAAATTGTTATTCCATGCTCCCTGCTGAACCTGCTCACTCCCCTCCCTGCTCTGTGTTTCTTCATCTCACTTTTCCCTCCTTGATATTATATTATGTGTTAGTTTATTATCAGTCTCCAGTTAAAACATAAATCCTGTTCACTCTCTGGAGATCCCAGAACAGTGCCCGGCACTGAGTAGGTGCTGAATAAGCCTTTGTTGAAGGAAAGCGTCGCTATTACATCTCACCTTGTGTGGAGCA
This sequence comes from Monodon monoceros, assembly GCF_005190385.1. NCBI lineage: Eukaryota > Metazoa > Chordata > Mammalia > Artiodactyla > Monodontidae > Monodon > Monodon monoceros. Next base: position 57,074,287 of record NW_021703784.1, read on the forward strand.
CGTGGCATGATGCTGCAGTCCCCCCAGCCCCAGGCGTGCCACACAGCCTCTGCCAGGAGCGCAGCTCTGTACGGGTCTGTGAGCCCCAGCCCCTGGCCTGGGTCAGTGGCTCCCTCCTCCACTTGCAGCCCAGCCTGGGTCCGGAGAACCAGGGCTGGGATGGTTTAGGGGTTGGGCTCTCACCTGTCTGTCCTAGCGTACCCTGTGAACCAGACACCACCCGGACATGGCTGGGGGGCTCAATCCCAGAGTTACACTGAGCTGACCTTCCCAGCCAGTGTGGCCCAGGGGATGGCACTGAGCCAAGAGATGATGACGTGTCTGCCTTGCCACATTACCCGGCCTTTCCCCTCCCCTTACTAGTCCTCTTTCTCCTTCTTTGTACAATGGCAGCTTTGGGCTGACTGATCGCTAAGGCCCACCAGCTCTGCCTGTCTTTGGTTTCTTCTTATTCCCTGTCCACCCCAGACCTCTGCACCAGCCACTCTAAGCCACTTGGTAGAGGTAACCAGTTCCAGCTAACAGCTATGTTCTCACGGCAGGTTTGCACAACAGATTTCCCTTTTTTTTTTTTTGCGGTACGTGGGCCTCTCAGTGTTGTGGCCTCTCCCGCTGCGGAGCACAGGCTCCGGACGCGCAGGCTCAGCGGCCATGGCTCACGGGCCCAGCCGCTCCGCGGCATGTGGGATCTTCCCGGACCGGGGCACAAACCCGTGTCCCCTGCATCAGCAGGCGGACTCTCAACCACTGCGCCACCAGGGAAGCCCCAGACTTCCCTTTTAACGTATGGATAAATAGTAACCTCTCAGTAAAACCTTGGAGTCCTCTCATGGCAGTAACTGTGCATGTACTGATGGGAAGGAACTCGCCACAGTGAGTAACATGCTCTGTTCCCCTCTCTTTGATTATCACTTTGACATATGTCACAAACATACCTTCTGTTCCTCTAATAATATCTATGGGTCTATTTTGCTGTCAGCAGCAAAGCTTCCCTGAGTAATCTCAAAACTCTGAAGAAACAATACCTTGGTGTCACATTCTTCTCAAGGTTTATTTTGTAGGCAACTTTGCCAACAACAACCTCTGTTTATGCATTATACCCTGGGGGTGTCCACTGCTCCAGCCACTACCCTAAGGGTGTCCCTTATCTTTAGGTCCAAGACCCTCCCCTCTATCCTGGTCAGGCCCTTTGCTGACCCTATTCCCTGTCCTTCCCTGGGGCTCAAATCCAGGCCTTATCTGTCTTAGAGACCATGGATGGTTGGGGCCTCAGGGACTGTCTTAAGGGCACTTGGAACACTTCAATGTCAACCAGAGAATGTTACTCAGAGAGGTCTGTCCAGACTTGTCTGGCCCCAGCCCTCTGGCCAGTCTAGACATCTCCACCTCTAGTCAAACGATCTCCCTGGTATGTCCAAAGGTGAGCTTTGCATCTCTCCCCAAACCTGCTGTTATCTCAACCTCAGCGAGGGCACCTCCAGCCAGCTGGTCACCTGTGCCAGGAACTTGAGGATCATGGAGCCTCCTCTCCCTCCCTCCCTGCTCTCCTCCAATCACTCAGTCCTGGCCATCCCTCAGTGATATCCTGGGGATTGTCCACTTCTCACCTTCAGTAGCCTCACCTATGTTCTTATTTCATCTTCTCTCATCTGAACCTTGAGCAGTGGACTCCTTCAGTCTCTGCCCTCAATCCGTGCTCCATGCAGCAGCAGGGAGGAAGCCTACTGGCAGCACATCCACCCTCATCATTCTCCTGCTCAAAACCTTTCCATGACTCCCCATTGCCCTCAGGATAAAATTAGCTCCTTGTCCTGATATTTGAGGCTCTTCATGATCTGGACCCTGCCAGCCTCACCAGCTCACCTCACACTGCTGTTCCACGGACTGCTGAGCATTCTCCTCCTCCCAGCCTTGGTTCAAGGTGATCCCTCCACCTGGAATGCTCCCTCCTTCCTAATCCTTAGATGCCTTCACCTTCAATCATCTGGAGAGTCCAAGCCGTGGGAATCAACTGGTTATCCAGGGAGGATGGATAAACAAGGCTTTTCTCAGGGCACATGTGTATGTTTAGCATCAGTCAACGTTTATCTGTTTATTCATGTATATATAGGCTTGTTTCAAAAAGGATTTGAGGGCTTCCCTGGTGGCGCAGTGGTTGAGAGTCCGCCTGCCGATGCAGGGGACACGGGTTCGTGCCCTGGTCCAGGAGGATCCCACATGCCGCGGAGCAGCTGGGCCCGTGAGCCATGGCTGCTGAGCCTACGCGTCCGGAGCCTGTGCTCCGCAGCGGGAGAGGCCGCAACACTGAGAGGCCCGCGTACTGCAAAAAAAAAAAAAAAACGGGATGTGAGGTGGACCATTACACATTTACTGAGTTGTAGCCAACCGCCGCAAAGCTCCATGTGCGCATGTGCATCCACACTCCCTCTGGCAGACATGAGATCCAGGAACCGCAAGGGCCAGGGCACAGGGCTCCAAGGTGAGGGAAGTCGGGGGAGTTGGGAAAGAGGAAGGAGGGTGGCTAGAGAGGTGGGGGGACTTGGAAGGAGGGAACAGTGAAAAGGGCATGACAGGAGGTGGGAACAGAGGGAACAGAAGGAGCAAAGGCTGCAGGTGGGGGGAGGGAGGAGAACCGCAGGTGGGGGGAGGGAGGAGAACCGCAGCTTCCTTCTCTGACCCTTGGTTGCATTTCCTTTCCCTTTTGCCCATGTTGGCTTCAAGATCTCTTCCCCTTTCCTCTTGCAACATTGTCCAGTGGGGGACAGGGTGGCGATGGAGGTAATGGGGGCTGAAACTGCGGGAGCCACTCAGGCTCCAGATTCCCCTCAGGAAGGAGCCCTGGTCCCCAACCAATGAGCAGCCCTGTGGTCACAGCACACTCTGGAGTTCCCAGCACGCTTTCCATCCTCCGTTCATCTCCCAACCAGCCTGTGACTATGTATCACTGTATCCATTTCATCAGAGAGGAAACCAAAGACCTGAATGTTGGTGACAGAGCAAGGACTCCATTCCTCCGTCCTCAGAGGATAAAATCCTTCTTCTGTCAACTATTCCAGGTGCCATCTGCTCCTGAATCCTCTGGGCACAGCACAGGGAGCTCAAGAAGTAGGTTGGGGGCTTCCCTGGTGGCCCAGTCGTTAAGAATCCGCCTGCCAATGCAGGTAACACGGGTTCGAGCCCTGGTCCGGGAAGATCCCCCATGCCACGGAGCAACTAAGCCCATGTGCCACAGCTACTGAGCCTGCGCTCTAGAGCCTGTGAGCCACAGCTACTGAGCCTGCGTGCCTAGAGCCCGTGCTCGGCAACAAGAGAAGCCACCACAATGAGAAGCCTGTGCACCGCAATGAAGAGTAGCCTCCGTTCGTCGCAACTTGAGAAAGCCCGCGCACAGCAACAAAGACCCAATGCAGCCATAAATAAATAAATAAATAAATAAATAAAAATTAAAAAAAGAAAAAGAAGTAGGTTGGCATCGGGGAGGGTCCCTGAGAAGGGTCTCCCCTCACTGCACCCTCCAGGCCGGGGGGCACCAATACCTGGGCTTAACATTCATGGGCTACTTTAGTCACTGGGCCCCTCTGCATTTCTACCTAGCCCTGGTGCACAGGGCATAGAACCCGGCCAGGCACCAGGAAGCCCAGGCTCCAGCCCCAATGCTGCCATCACTAGCTATGTGGCTCTGGCCAAGACCTCTGCTCCTCTGCCCTTTGCCTTCTGCAGGCAAGTTGCTGAGCTAGAGGGTCTTCAAGGTCCTGAGCTCTCTGAGCTCTCTGACTCAGATTTCCCTGGATTTGGTTTCTCTGTCTGCAGAGTGTGTGCCCGGCTGAGAGCAGGACCAGTTCCCACCCCATCCCGCGGGTCATCCCTGAGGGGGGGCTCCAGGCAGTGGGGATGGTGGCCAGGGGGTACAGATTCTAGTTTCATCTGTTGCAACCAAAGCTGGGGCTGGCCTGGCCCACTCCCCAACCGTCCCCAACTGACCCCAACACTGAGCGGCTGGTAATTGACCCAGGTTGAGCTGAGGCAGCTGTCAAGGCAGCCCTAAAATTAGCCCCAACAGGGATAGGGAGAGAGCCCTGGCCCGGGCTTCTGGCTCCAACAGCCCCAAGGGACTGAGCCCACACTTCACTGAAGGCGGGAGAGGTCAGCCAGAGTTCTGGCAGTGTCCCTACCATGATGTTGGGTGGGGAGAGTCACAAATGAGTATGGACACATTTCAGGAGAGGGGATGAAGGGTGGGCACGCTCTGCCAGTTGCTTGGGCCCTGATGGAGTTCCCATTCCCCAGCCCATCAGGACCCTGGGAGGGTCCAGGGAAGGACCTTGCTATTTATATTCTTCCAGAGCAAGGTTGAGGCAGCCAGCCTCTCTTCCCAAGGCTGAGTTGGACAGCCTCACACCTTAGCATCAATTCCCAAGCACAGAGGAGCCAGGAGGTATGTCAGCCTGCTGTGAGAGTAGGTTGGAGATACCAGGGACAGGCCCAAAGCCAGCCCCTCCCACTTAGGAATATCAGCTCCGCCCACTTCCTTCCTCTCTGCCTTGTGCTCTGAGGATCTTGTTAAAATGCAGCTTTTAATTCAGAAGGTCTAGGGTGGCATGTGAGATTCTTCAGGATTCTAACAAAGTCCCGGGGGTTGGTCTGCAGACTACTTTGATCACAGATCTTAGTTCCCAGCCAGCCTGGGTGGACCCCAAGGCCAGGCTCCTTGTCTTCTGTTTCATAGGCATTCTCCAACCAACCCCAGTAGAGCATGTGGGCACATGATATAGTAGGTGGCTGACTGTTTAATTGTGGGTTCCTGTGTGGGTGTGTAGACGTTCATGGCAATCCTTGTGCCCCTGTGCATCCAGCTTGTGACTTGTTACATGTATAGAGAGTGTTCAAAAATGCAAGCAATAAAACAAAAAAACAATAAAAACAAAAGTTGCTAACATTAAAAAAAAAATAGCCAAGGGACTTCCCTGGCAGTCCAACAGTTAAGACGTGGTGCTTCCACTGCAGGGGGCACGGGTTCGATCCCTGGTTGGGGAACGAAGATCCCACATGCCTCATGGTGTGGCCAAAAAATTAAAATTAAAAAATTGAAAAATAGCCAACTTCTATTGAGCACTATGCCCAGGCCAGGTACTAACAAGTTTACATACAATGTCTTATTTAAGTCTCATAACAACTCTGATGAGATGAGAAAATTGAGGCTCACAGAGGTTAGGTGACTTGCTCAAGGTCACATGACTGTTAAGTAGCAGTCAGGGTTGCTGTCAGGGCTGGGCTACACATGTGCACCAGTGTCGACCAGGGCACCCACCTTGGTGCCTGTGAGCTGGGGGGCATGTGTGCAGTTGGGTGGACATGGGCGAGTGCAGGAGCGAAGCCGCACCAAGGATGAGTAGGGGAGGTAGGAGTCAGTGCATAACGATCAGAGCATGTGCAGAAGGCAGGTGGGGAGGAGGAAGGAGACACAGGCATGAGTCAGACCAGCCTGGGCTTGATCCCTCCCCCTGCCAAGCCGAGTTTCCACTTTCTCCTCTGTGAAATGAATGTATAAGAGTTGCCTCATGAGGCTGCTGCTGTGAGAAAGGAATGTGATAACATGCACAAAGCGGCTCACCCAGGGCCAGCCTGACACACAGTAGGTGCTCAGGATGTGTGAGTTGGCCTTTCCTTCCCCCATCCCCCCATGACTGAACTGCTTGGCAATCTGGGGAGTGCATTCTCGCCTGGCTGGTTGCCGCCAGTTCATTGGATTAAAAGGAGGCATCCTGGGAAGGGCCAAGGACAAGCAGGGACAAGGCCAATAGGGTGGTGTTGGCATCACAGCTGAGAGAGCCCCCCAGAGAGAGACAGACATCCAGACAGAGCTTAGAGCCTGGCCCACTGCCTCTTGCACTGGCTGAGACAGGAGAGCTGCAAGGCTGGAGACCACCTCCTCCCACAACTCAGGAGAAGCCCTCTCAGGAAAGTAAACACCCAGTATCTTGACTCAGCCCTCAGCTATGCCAGGCACATCAGTCCTCATGGTACAGACCTTGGCCCCCAGTGGGGGCCAAGTCTCCTCTTGGCTGGGCCGGGCCGGATGTCTATTAGGTCAGGCTTTTGTAAGTCCCTGATGACTCATTTTCTCTTCCTCCACCCACACCCTAACCTTGCTCCCAGAGCTGTGGTGTCCCTGATACTGCCCACACCTGGATAGCTCCCAGCATGGGCAGTTTTGAGGCATCAGTAGGCAGACCCCTTACCCACCGACCATGCATTGCCAGCAAGTTTGCTGCCTGAGTCACTCCAAGAGTAATAAGCTGCCTCCTGTAGGCCTCTGCAAAGAATGGGAAGTCGCCTGGGGGGGGGGCATTAGTCTCTCCTGGGACTCAGGTGAATGGAGAAGGGGAATGGAGTCTAGGACACACTGCTGATGAGAGATGCCTAAAGCCCATCAGGGAGACTGAAACAGCACTGGTGAGTCCAGAAGGCTCACAGCATTCACCTCCTAAATTTCCCACGTGACGATCCTAAGGCCAAGAGAGGGCCATCACCAGGCCAGGGTCGCCAGGAAAAGGTGCGCAGAGCCCACCCCACCCACTTTGCTGATGGGAGAGCGCGGGGAAGAGGCTGCGAAAGACGCTGGCTTTGGCGCCCCCATGTGGCAGAAGAGAAGAAAGACAGGGCTGGGCTGAGATTTGGGAAACAGGTTCCCCTGGGTGGAGTGACCCCACTGTGTGGGGAGTACCCTTCCTGGATACAGGGCGAGGACTCTCTCCAGTTACACAGCCCCTGCCCCAGCTGGTCACTTCAATCCAATATCTACCTCCCCCACCAGACTGGGAGCCCCCCAGGAGCAAGGTGGGGTCTGATCCATCACATCCCTCGGATATGCTGGGAGGGCATTGTGAAGCTTTGAGGAAGTGGTTTGAACTGAATTGAATTCAGTATACATGGAAGGAAACAGGGTGGAATGTGGACAAAGATTTATGCACAAGAATGTTCACCAAATCCATGTCTGTAAAAGCAAAAATGGTGTTGATTATTGTTGAAGTGGGTGATGGGTACAGGGGTCCATTATACTATTCAATTCATTTTAGCGTGTGTTTGAAATGTTTTGAAACAAAGGAATTAATACAAAACATAAAATTCTAACAATAGAAATCTAAATAAATTATGATGCAGCTGTGTAAAGGAATAGTGTCTAGAGGCCTTAAAAATGCTGCCATGGAGTTCTTTTGTTTTTAATTATAATAACTTTATTCATCTATAATTCACATAACATACAATTTACCCACTTAAAGTGTACAGTGCAATGGTTTCTATCATATTCACAACGTTTTGCGGCCATCATCGTAATCAATTTCAGAGCATTTTCGTCACCCCCAACAAAACCCCAAACCCGTTAGCAGTCGCTTTTCATCTGCTCCCAAACCTCCCCCTCCCCTCAACCCAGCCCACAAATCTACTTCCTCTCTCTGCAGATTTGCCTTTTCTGGACATTTAATGAAAATGGGATCACATGATATGTGGTCCTCTGTGTTTGACTTTTTTTTACATAGCATAATGTTTTTAAGGTTTGTCCATGTTGTAGCATGCATTGGTACTTCATTCCTTTTGTGGATACACCCCATTTTATTTATCCATTCATTAGCTGATGGACATTTAAGTTGTTTCCACTTTGGGCTATTATGAATAATGCTGCTAATAACATTCATGTACAAGGTTTTGTGTGGATATATGTTTTCATTTCTCCTGAATATATACCTAGGAGTGAAACTGCTGAATCATATATTAACTCTATGTTTAATTATCTGAGGAGCTGTCAGACTATTTTCCAAAGGGACTGCATCATTTTACATTCCCACCAGCATTGTATGAGTGTTCAAATCTCTCCACATCCTTGCCACATGTGTTATTATCTGTCCTTCTAATATTCTAGCCATCCTAGTGGGTGTGACCCATGTAATTTTTAATGACATGGAAAATGTCCTTGGTGTAATGTTAGATTTTTTAAAAGTAGACTTTAGAACTGTTATACAGTGTGATCTCAACTCTATATAATATAAATTTCTACAGAAATCAGACTAAAAATAATCTACCAAAATGTTAATTTAGTTATCTGTGGACAATTTTGTGTGATTTTTATTCTTTCCTAAATTTTTGACAATTTGAACATGCTTTCATAGGGGAAAAAAAGCCAATATTATAAAAGAAGTTTAAAAAATCAGTAAATATTAGAAAGAGATAATGCAAATAAATTAAAATAAAATATCAAAAATGTATCAAATGAAACTGATTAAGCGTCAGTATGCAGGACCTTGGGCACTTGGAGATGGGGTCTGAGTGGGGATGGAAGAGGCAGAAGAGTCAGGCCACAGATTTTAGGATATAGGGGTGTCCAGAAAAGGAACATTACTTTCAGTAGGAATCAGGGAAAGCTTCATGGAGGAGGCAGCCTGCAGCTATATGGACTCTGAAGCAAGAGGCAGATTTAGACTCATGGAGATAAAGTAGGGGGATAGATTACAGATCCCAGATATCAGACATAAGCCTGACCTCTGTGTGCACAGACTGCTGGGGTTGCAGAACAAGGACTCCAGTGTCTCTATAGGAGAGACGGTGACCTGAGCAAATCTGGCTCTGCCTAATTCGGGGTGACTGACCTTGCCCAGTATGCTGAGGATGAGTTTCCTACTCTCTGAAATGGCCATGATAACCTTCCTTGAGAGTTGTCATGAGCACTGAATGAGATAGGAGTGTGAAGCAGTCTCTGGCACAGGCCTGACCCACAGCAAGTGAGTGATTTACTGCAAGGAAATAGGGAGATGCAAGGTTGACTCTAAGGATGGGATGATATAGGGGGAAGTCTGAGGCGAGGGACACTTAACTGGACCTTGAAGGATGGAGGATTGGTTGAGGAGGGGGCTGACATTCCAGGCAAAAGCAGCTGGGATCCTGAGTCCCCAGCAAGAGGCAAAGGGTTAAAGGACAGGCCAACTGTGGGTGGGATACTGGAGGGAGGAGCACCTAGCTTTCTGACAGTAGAGAATTTACCACAATAAAGCTACAAATACTCCCCCGGGAGGGTTGCCAAGAAGTCAGCTTATCTACTTTTACCAGCCAGTCCAGAGAGGCTCAAGGTCACACAGGGAGATTGGGGTCTCCCAGGCGAGAGCTCTTCTGCAGGAAGTGGCCCCAGGACTGTGGACTGCAGTGGGAATCAGGGGTTTGCTCCTGAGCCCTGTGTGTCCTCCCCACCCACCTCTCAGACAAGTGGCCCCCCTGGGATTATGGATGGAATTGAAATAAAGAGAGGAGGCAGTTTCATTTTCTTCTTCTTCTTTTTTTTTTTTTTGCGATACGCGGGCCTCTCACTGCTGTGGCCTCTCCTGTTGTGGAGCACAGGCTCCGGACGTGCAGGCTCAGTGGCCATGGCTCACGGGCCCAGCCACTCCACGGCTTGTGGGATCTTCCCGGACCAGGGCACGAACCCGTGTACCCGGCATCAGCAGGCGGACTCTCAACCACTGCGCCACCAGGGAAGCCCTCATTTTCTTCTTTATTCCTGTTTTGTTTCGGGTTTTTTTGCCCTCCACACCGGGCTAGTGCCGCCTTTGTCCCTGTAATAAATGACACAAGTGGCTGTTGCCGCTTTTTTTTTTTTTTTAATTAATTAATTAATTTATTTATTTATTTTGGCTGTGCTGGGTCTTAGTACGGCACACAGGATCTTCATTGCGGTGTGTGGACTCTTAGTTGTGGCATGCATGCAGGATCTAGTTCCCTGACCAGGGATTGAACCCGGTCCACCTGCATTGGGAGCACAGAGTCTTACCTGCTGGACCCCCAGAGAAGTCCCTGGTGCTGCTTTTTAAAGAATATTTCCAGAACAGCTTGTTTAGACTTTGTAAAAAGTCAATGTTACAAGATTTTGCAACTTATTGTCAAATGTTTCTGGGGGTGAAACCATATCCAGGGAGATAAAGCAAACATGGCAAAATGTTAACAATGAATGCACTGTAGATGCAGGGTATGTGGGTGGACATGGTACTACTCTTTAAACTTTTCCATAGATTAGAAAAGAATTGTTTTAAGTTTCGGGGAAAAAATGCAACATATAAAACCATACATAAAATGTGAACCAAAAATTAGAAGGAAGGAACACCAAAGAAACAGAATCTTTCTGACCTTGAGTTAAGCAAAGCGTTCATAGAAACAATACCAGAAACATGACCTGTGAATGAAAAATATTGATAAATTGCGCTTCATCAAAATGAAGAATTTCTGCTCTTTGAAAGACACAGTTAGGAGAATGAAAAGACAAGCCACTGTTCGGCAGAAGCTATTGCAAGTCACTCTCCATAAAAGGAGTTGTATCCAGAACAACTATAAAAGACAAAAACAAACAAACAAAAAACTGAAACAAATATAAAGAACTCTGAAAACTCAGTAATAAGAAAACAAACCACCCAATAAAAAATGGGCAAAATATATGAACAGTTACTTCACCAGGAAGGTGTATGGATGGCAAATAAGCACATGGAAAGATGCTCAAAAGGCAAAAATTAGTAGAAGTACAGAGAGGAATAGGAGAATCTGCTATCATAGTTGGCGACTTCAGCACCCCTATTAGAAATGGGTCTAGCAGACTTCCCTGGTGGTCCAGTGGTTAAGAATCCGCCTTCCAATGCAGAGGACACAGGTTTGATCCCTGGTCGGGGAACTAAGATCCCACATGTTGCTGGGCAACTAAGCCTGCATGCCACAACTAGAGAAGCCCGTGAACCACAATAAAGAGCCAGCGCAGCCAAAAAAGATGGATCTAGCAGGCATAAAATCAGTAAAGACATAGCTGAACTTAACAGCACCATCAATCAACTGTGTATAATTGATATCTATAGACTACTTCATCCAACAACAGCAGAATATACATTATTTTCAAGCTCACATAGAACATTCAGCAAGATAGACCACATTGTGGGTCATAAAACACTTAACCAAATTTAAAAGAATAGAAATCATACAACTTCTGCTCTCAGACCAAAACAAAAATAAATTAGACATCAGTAACAGAAAGATAATTGGAAAATCCCCAGATACGTGGAGATTAAATAAGGCACTTCCAAATAACACATGGGTCAAAGGAGAAATCTCAAGAGAAATTTTTTTAATATTTTGAACTAAATAAAAATTAGGAACTTCCCTGGTGGCGCAGTGGTTAAGAATCCACCTGCCAATGTGGGGGACACGGGTTTGAGTCCTAGTCAAGGAAAATTCCACATGCCACAGAGCAACTAAACCTGTGCACCACAACTACTGAGCCTGCGCTCTAGAGCCTGTGAGCCATAACTACTGAGCACATGTGCCACAACTACTGAAGCCCATGCACCTAGAGCCCATGCTCCACAAGAGAAGCCACCACAATGAGAAGCCCCCGCACCACAACGAAGAGTAGCTCCTCCTTGCTGCAACTAGAGAAAGCCTGAGTGCAGCAATGAAGACCCAGTGCAACCAAAAATAAATAAATAAATGTATTAAAAAAGAAAAAATTAAAATACAACATCAAAATTTGTGGAATGCAGTGAAAGAATTGCTTAGAGGGAAATTTATAGCATTGAATGCATATAATAGAAAAGAAGAAAGATCTGAAATCAATAATCTGTTTCACTTTAGGAAACTAGAATAAGAAGAGCAAATTAAATCCAAAGGAAGAAGAATAAAAGAAATAGTAAGATTTAGAGATGAAATTGAAAACAGAAAATCAACAGTGAAAAATCAAGGAAACCAAAGCTGGTTCTTTGAAAAGACTGATAAAATTGATATACCTCTAGCCAGGCTAACTGATAAAAAAAGAGAGGATATAAATGACTGATATCAGAAATGAAAGGGGGGACATCACTACAAATCCTATGGACACTAAAAGAATAATAAATGAATATCATGAGGAACTATGCCCACAAATTTGATAACCTAGATGAAATGGACCAATTCCTTGAAAGACACAGTCTGCAAAACTCATACAAGAAGAAATAGACAATCTGAATAGGCCTATATCTAGTAAAGAAATTGAATCAATAATTAATAACCTTTCAAAACAGAAAGCACCAGGCCCAGATGGGTTCACTTGTGAATTCTACCAAATATTTAAGGAGAAATTATACCAATTCTCTATAATGTCTTTCAGAGGCTAGAAGCAGAGGGAATACTTCCTATCTCATCCTGTGAGGCCAGCATTACCCTAATACCAAATCCAGACAAAGACATTACAAGAAAAGAAAACTACAGACCAGTATCTTTCAATAACATAGATGCAAGATGCTCAAACGTGTTATTAGTCATTAGGGAAATGCAAATTAAAACCACGAGATGCCACTACACACCTATTAGAATGGCTAAAATTAAAAAGACTGACCATATCAACTGCTGATGAGGATATGGAGCAACTAGAACTCCCATACACTGTTGGTGGGAAAGTAATATGGTACAACCAGTTTGGGAAAAAGTTTAGTAATTTCTTAAAAATTTTAACATAAGCCTCCTATATAACCCAGCCATTCCATTTCTAGGTATTTACTCAAGAGAAATGAAACCATATGTCAAAACCAAGTCCTGTACCCAAATAATCAAAGCATCTTTATTTGTAATAGCCCCAAACTGGAAACAATCCAAATGTTCATCAATGAATAAGTGGATAAACTAATTGTGGTACATACATACAATGGAATCCTACTCAGCAATAAAAAGGAATGAGCTGATGGACACCATCTGGAATGGTGGTATGAGGATCCCTGCAGACCCTCCCCCCAGTGGAACAACCGTAACTGTGAAAAATTACATATATATATATATATATATATATGTAATTTTATATATATATATATGTATATACACCATTCTCTGGAAATTGCCCTAACAGCACACAGCAAAGGACAAAATGTTTACTCAAGAAAATCTATTAAATCTTGGTAAAGACAGTAAGAGTCTGGAGCATCTGAGCCATGACCATTTCTCTGGCCCCACCAGCTAGCTCAGTGTGATGGAAACCCCACTGTAGACAGGTGAAGCTAAGAACACAGGGCTCCTTCTTCTCCAGCTTTCAGTTGAGGGCTATGGTATCTTCCTAGGAGGAGCAGGCTGCCAGCATTTCTCATTGTCTCAGCTCTCTGTTGCTGGGACAATTGGTGCCACAAGAAAAAGGATTCAGTCAGTTGCTTCCTTCACACCATATACAAAAATTAATTTAAAATGGATCAAATACAGAAACTTAAGAGCTAAAAGCATAAAACGCTTAGAAGAAAACATAAGAGTAAATATTCAGCACCTTGGGTTTGGCAGTGGAATCTTAGATATGACAACAAAAACACAATCGACAAAAGAAAAAAAAAACTTTACAAATTGAACTCTGTCAAAATTAAAAATACTTTTGCTTCAAAGGATACCATCAAGAAAGTGAAAAGACAATCCACAGAATGGCGAGAAATATTTGTAAATCATGTATCAGATAAAGGACTTGAATCTAGACTATATAAAACTATTACAACTTAATAGTAAAAAAACAAATAACTCAATTTTAAAATGGGCAAAGATCTAACTAGGCATTTTTCCAAATAAGATGGACAATTAAACAAATAGAAAAATAGACCATAAACACAAGAAAAGATTCTTGACATCATTAGTGATCAAGGAAATGCAAATCAAAACCACAATGGGGGGCTTCCCTGGTGGCGCAGTGGTTGAGAGTCCGCCTGCCGATGCAGGGGACACGGGTTCATGCCCCGGTCCGGGAAGATCCCACATGCCGCGGAGTGGCTGGGCCCGTGAGCCATGGCCGCTGAGCCTGCGCGTCCGGAGCCTGTGCTCCGCAACGGGAGAGGCCACAGCAGTGAGAGGCACACGTACAGCAAAAAAAAAAAAAAAAAAAACCCACAATGGGATATCACATCATATCCTCAAGGATGGCCATAATTTAAAAAAACATAGAATAACAAAAGTTGGTGAGGATGCGTAGAAATCAGAATCCTCATAGATTGCTGGTTGGAATGTGAAATGGTGCAATTACTATGTAAAAAAGCTTAGCAGAGCTAAGGCTGGGGGTGGGCAGCCTGGAGGGCCAGGATCTGAAGCCCTCTAGCTTCCCCTTCTAGAAGGGATGTGCCCAGAGGGATGGGCAATGGGGAAAAACCTCTTTTTCTGGCATCAACTCATGCCAGCAAGGTACTAATGAGTGACTTTATATGCATTTTTTAATTTAATCCTCACCACATCGCCATGAAATAAGCACTATGATTATGCCCATTTTACAGTTGAGGAACCCGAGGCCAGAGTTCAGTAACTGCTTGGAGATTCTTCTCCTGATCCAAGGGTTGTGCCCGGGCTCCCTGGAGGCCAGAGAAGTCACAGGATTGTATCCCCTAGGATCAGCCTGTGAGAAGCTTGAACGAGTCCCTGGCCTTGGGGAAGAGGGGAGGCTCCAGGAATCAGGGCCTTTGATGCTGGGCAACCTGAACCAGAGGGGATAGGGTTGCAGTTCAAGGTAGGGACTGTGTACCTGCCAGCATCAGGGGTCAAAGCAGGAGGTGATCATGGGGGGCAGGGAACTGCGGGGAAGCTCTGATGACTACAGGTACCAAGGGCTGTGACCTTTCTGACCTCATATCCTGACACTTCCTCTTCCCCCTCAGTCCTGTCACCCTCAAGCTTACACACATAAACTCTCTCCTCTGTGCTTTTGCACAGGCTGTTCCCTGAGCCCAGAATGCCCTTTGTTCACAAGGCAAATTACTATCATTCTCTAAGCCCCAGCTCCAAGTGTCTAGCCCTGGGCTCCTACCTCTTTCTCATCCTTCTCTGTGAGATCATAATTGACTCCTTGAGAAGGTCCCCAGGACCTGGCCCAGAGGAGAGTCAATGGGAGTTGGGATGACAGTAATTCCTCTTCTCCAGCCCTGGACTTTCTGCTGTTGCAGCCCCTTATCCCCAGTGGCGGCTCTCAGCAGGCCTCTTCCTCCCATGGCTGGGGCCAGAATTCCTTCAGCACCTACCACAGAGCAGCACAGAGGTCCTTCAGTGAGTGAAGGCTGGAGGTGGCATCCCCAGTTGGACTCAGGTCCCACCGATTGGGCCCCAGGTGGCGCTGTCAGCCCAGGCAAGAGCTGAGAACCCTCAAGCCCCGGAGCCTCTGGCCCTGGTGCAACCTGGCACACGGAGATGGTGCAGGGTTGTCAAACCCTCAAATTCCAGAGCTGCTTCTCCTCATCCTATCCAGTGCATCCATATCTGATTTAAAAGCTCAGGATGGGGCTTCCCTGGTGGCACAGTGGTTGAGGGTCCGCTTGCCGATGCAGGGGACACGGGTTCGTGCCCCGGTTTGGGAAGATCCCACATGCCGTGGAGCGGCTGGGCCTGTGAGCCATGGCCGCTGAGCCTGCGTGTCCGGAGCCTGTGCTCCGCAATGGGAGAGGCCACAACAGTGAGAGGCCCACGTACCACAAAAAAAAAAAAAAAAAAAAACTCAGGATGTCAGGCCTAGATTGACAGCGGTGATCCTTCTAGCGCCCAGATACAGAGGAACATCAGTCTTTGCAAGGCCACACAGTTGAATCAAGAATGCCCAGATCTCCTGAGAGGTCTAGGGTAGGCAAGCAGCTGCCTAGGTACAGTCATTTCACCCAGACTCTACCACAATCAACTATATGATGGGACAGCCCCTTCCCCTCTCTGAGTCCAAGTCCTACTGCCTCCTGTGGGCCAATGAGAGTTAAAAAAATGGCCAGAATGCTGGGTTCTGGTCCTGGAGTGCTGACTGGCCGGTGCCCAACCCCTGAGCCTCAGGGACACTGGCTGTGAAATGCGGGCTGCACCCAAGAGCTCTGAGCTGCTGGAGTCCAGGATCCCACTGGGTGAGAGAAGCCTGGGTGTGGGGCCAGTGCCTTGGCCAAGGACAGACGGCTCCAGGAGCTGCCAGACGGGAAGCATTTTCCACGAGCCGGAAGGGCTGGCAGAGCCCAGGGCCAGGCTGAGCAACCACAATGGACCCTTGTGTGGAGGTTTAGCTTGGACCCACCTGCATGCCTGGCCCCTGGGCTGGGGTGGGCCCTGCTTTCTGATCTGCAGCTAGACCCAGCTCCCAGACAACTCATCCTAGGCCCAGAGACTGGGATCCCAGTCCAGCTCCAGAGTGACGCCCACAGGATTGTTGCCTGTGCCTGAATTTCTGCCATCAGCCTTCCTGGAATCTGCTTGCCTAAATGACCTCACACAAAATGAGAAAGCCCATCTCCCCAACCAGATGGGAGCCCCAAGAGGGCAGGGGCAAGTCTTCCTCTCCTCAAGCCAACTAAGGGAGCTCAGGACAGACTGTTGGGCCAGCCTGCTTCAGGTCTGACAAAGATTGCTGGCTAGGGAGCCCATCTGGGAGACCTTGGCTCTAGTCCTGGCTGAGCATTTCCTCCTCTGCCAGCGAGAGGGAAGAAGGGGTGGTAATACTCATTTGAGGGGACCCAAATGCTGGTGGGGAGGACCTTCAATGCATCTGGCTCCCCGTCTGCCTCAGGAAGGACTCCACCTAAACTGGACAGTCTCCACTCATTCTCCCCTCTTGCAGGCTCCCAATCACACTTGCCCCTGGAGCCCTGCCTGAGGCTCTGAGCTGCTTCCGAGGCAGCCCTCAGGAAGCCCTTCTGGACGCTCATGTGGGCTGCACACAGCCTCCCCTTCTCTGGGCGCCCATGGTCTTATATCCATCACTACTTGGAGCACAGGATCCTGCCCACCTAATGCTCATGGTCATCTCAGCAGCTGCTTCTGGGACCCCTGCCATGACCAGGTTCCCCACGGGACACATCAGCCACCTTTGTGAGGTCCAGTAAACTGTCCTAAGCATGAAAGGAGATGATGCAGGAGAAGAGGCTGTACATAAACTGTATATACCACCATGAGTTGCTAATATTTACAAGATGGAAAATTTAAAAAGACCTAGTACCTGGATCAAATTTATCAAGGCTTGAGGTCTGAGATGAGAGGAACACAGTGGAACGTGAGTAGCACAAAGGTGGATTTGATGTCTGGCTACATTAGCAGAGGCATAAAGCCTAGAATGTGGGAGGTGACCAACCAGCTCTTCTATGTAGCCTTGTGCCCATTTCTCAGGAAAGGCTTCGGCACTGATGCCCCTGCCCAGGTAGTTTTACACCCAGAGCAGAGAAGATGCAGACTCACTGTCCTCCCAGTTTAATAGGGCCATTCGGGGCCATAGGGCACTGACTTTGGGCCCCAAAGAAGATCTGGGGTGGTCCTGGGAGGCTGGTCTCAGCTCAGAATGAGAAAGGCAGCCCCACAGCAGAAGGAGCTGCTTCTAGAGATAGGCAGTGAGGGTGTGAGACCGGGCTTGGATGAGCCCATATGGGAAGTCTGTGGAGAGGATTCCTCTCTTGGTGGGGTGGACTGAAAACTTAAGTGGCCCCTCCGTAGTAGGGCTTTGAGAGAGTCTAAGTTCCTGAATCACTCTAAGAATTTGAGTTTCTAAGGTCAGTGGTTCCTTGGCCTAAAGCCACTTGGTAGTGAATATCTCAGCAACACAAGAAACCATGCCATCACCTCTGTTTGTTTTGCAGGGTGTGGATCAATATACCTATAAAAAAACACAAAAAACAAAAACCTGTCAGCAGGAGGCAAGTTCCTGCTGTCCCAAGGTCATTTCTGTTGATTTTGTCACTGATACAACCGGGCAGCTGGGAGCCGGGGCAGTGCCTGCAGTTGGCCCCTGGCTTTCCCCCTCCCGCTACTTCCTTGTATTGTCAGCCCTGGGTATCAAACACAACCTAGCCTGGGTAAGGTCAAGAGCACAGGCTTTGGAAGTAAACAAACCTGGGCTTGAGTTTCTGCACTACCATCTACCAGCTGTGTGGCCTTAGGCAAGTAGCTTTGCCTCTCTGAACCTCTGTTCTGTGATTTGTTAAACATGGTCAAGAATGTCTGCTTCCAAGGTTGTGAGGATTAGAAAGAATATGTGCTAAGGACCTGGTACATAACAAATGCTCAGCAAATGTGGGCTCCTTTCTCTTTACCCTTTCTTCTCCTTGGGAGACATTGGTGCAGTGAGAGACCCTGGACTGGGGGTTAGGACATTCCAGGTCTGGTGAGTGGGTTTTGTTGTTCACTGGCTGCCTGACCTCAGACAAGTCCCTGGCCCTCTCTGACACTGGTTCATTACCTGAGGAATAAGGCAGGGGCACCAGACCATCTCTCTAGGGGCCCTTCTTTTTCCCCAGACCCAGAGAGAGCACTGACTTTCCTGAGCATGGATGGGAAATGCTCTGGCTGGGAGGCAGGACTCTGGTTTGAGGCTGGACCCTGCCCTGACATACCAGGTAATCTAGGACATGCTCCTTTCTCCTCTGAACCTTGGTCTTCCCTGTAGTGTAATGGATTGGATGCCATGGGCTCTGTAGCCCCTTTGGCTCTGTTGATCCAGGATCCAGTGATCCCCGTGGGTCAGGCAGGTCCCCTGTCCATGGGCACTGCCACCCGCCTCCCCACCTATAGCAAAAATCTCAAGTCCCGCATTCTCCGTGGCAGAATCCACCCTGTATCCAACCTCATGGTCTTTCCTTCTACATCTCCTCTAAGACCCTGAGAGCTACTGGGACTCCTGTCCCACTGCTTCCTTCTCAGTGTTCAGTGTCCCATGAGCCACCGGGCCTCCCTGGGCCCTTCTTCCCTGAAATCATGAGATTTCCTCCAATAGGGAATCCTCTTGATGCCTTCCTACTCATCTCACAAGAATAGAAGGAATGCTTGCTTGCAGAAAAGCCCCCAAGTAATGATGGCTGCACTTTGGAGCATGCAAGCACACCGCTTGAATTCCCACCATCACAGAGGCATCCCTTTTCCTGCAGCTCTGCAGAAACACATGTTTCAGGTTGGGCTATAGGTCCAGAGGACTTTACACTTTGCACCTCCTTGGAGAAGTAGGCAGAGCACTTGAGAGAGCCCTGCACTTTGGCTTCACGAGCCCTAGCACGTGAGGTGAGAGGCAGTGACTATGTTGGTCTCGTTCCAGACAGCTGGCAAATGGCAAGTTCACAGCCTCACAACCAATGGCTCTAGAGGGCATCTGGAACAGTGAGAGGCCATCACTCTGCTGGGAGCCAAGCTCCTGCTCAGCATCACCATGGGGCTGTGCCCAGATACTGCCCCCCTGCAGGAAGACAGCTGCCCAGGTGCGGAGGCCTGGTTCACCCTGCATCTGATTTCCTCCTGGAGAGGCAGCCAGAGGTAGAACTTGGGGTTCTCCTTCCCACTGAGCCTGCTGGCCGTGTTGGCTACTGCTACCAGGTTGGTGAGGTCTGGCCAGGAATTCCACACACACCTGCCTCCCCCACCCCGAGGCTGGGGGCCTCCTCTGGGCATCCACAGTCCTGAGCCCTGTTTCTCATGGACTAGCTGACCACATTGTGCATGGCAGTCAGCATACTCCCCAGCTCAAGTGCTCTGGGGAAAGGGGATTGAGTCATTTTGATCCCCACGGCCCATGTTAGGGCTTGGCAAAAAATAGATACTAAATCATTTCTCCCATCTATGCCCTGTTTTGAGTCCTACCAGCACTGACCCATAAAGGTCCTAGCAGGGACCTCCTTCTAAGAGAAACAAAGAGGCCTTGGAGTGGGCAGTCCTTAGCTACAAATGATGGAAAGCCAACATTAGCCTCAGGGCAGATCCTGAAGGGGAAGTAGGGACTGTGGGGTGGGATATAAAGAGCACTATGGGGTCCCAACAGTCTCTCTGCTTTGGTCTCAACCCACTCTCTGATTGCGTCCTGGGCTCCAGCCCACCCAGACACACTGCCTGTGAACTGCCAGATTTCTAGGTGTACCATCTCTGTGCCAGGCCTCTCACTATTTCCTCCTCTTGAAAGCTTTCTTCACCCCCTTTTCTCTGGAACCCCTCCTGGCTCCAAAGTCTACTGACTGTGGGACACAGAGGTGACCGGTCCTCTCCATGTTCTCCCAGTTTTTTCTGCTTATCAGCTCACCTGCTCCCAGAGCTATTAGTGCTCTTTGTCTTATCCGTCTCAGGAGGCTGCTCTGAGAGAAAGCAAGTACCAGCCTCTGCAGCCTCAGCTTCCCCATCTGTGAAATGGGGACAGCAATCCCTACCATTCCAGGTTGATATGAGAGTTAAATGAAATTAGTCAGGTCAGAACCCAGCACGGAGTCATTGCACTTGTCCACATACGTGGCAGGAGGTAAGGCATAGCCAACCTGCACCAAAGATGCAGGGGCCTCTGGGCTGGGGTTCTCAGCCCTGTGGAAAAGCTCCACTAAGCAACTGAACACCTCACCTCACCTCCCAGGCACAGGGAGGAGTGGCCCAGGGATGTGGGAGGCCAAGGAGAGAGGGCAGGCACATTATAACATCTCCAGGTACGGGCGGAATGAAGACTGCTAACCTCCTCTGGGCACAACTTGTGTGCCCAGCCCTCTGCCAAGTGCAACATGGGCTCCATCTGATCCACCCATGCCTGGCTTACAGGATCCTAGAGGACTCAGGGCACCACTTGGCTCTTTCCACTGTCCCCATACTGTACCAGTGATGTCATGATACCTAGAGGCAGACTAGTGTTTACTTATACTTATAATCATAAATGTAGTACTCCTCCACATAGTGAAAGTGAATTTACACCATGAGGAACTAACTCTTTTAAAAATAAACTTTATTTTGGAATAATTTTAGATTTATGTAAAAGTTGCAGAGATAATACAGAGAGGTCCCATATACCCCTTACCCAGTTTCTCCCATTAACATCTTACATTCCTATGGGACAGACACAACTAAGAAAATGACTATAAAACTATAAACTATAAACTACACTCCAGACTTTAATTGGATCTCACCATTTTTTCCAGCAATGTCCTCTTTTGTTCCAGGATCCAATCCAGGGTACCACATTGCATTTAGTCATCATGTCCCCTACTCCAGTCTACAGCAGGAGAGACTGACTTTTTAACTGATGATTTCACATGGGAAACAGAGGAGAGGACTTTTTCGTGGCTTCCTTCACGTTCACTTTCACAAGTTCACTTCAGAAAATCCCCGTTAGAGGTGACTTTTCTCACCGGAGCAGCCCACTCCTGTTCTCCCTTCACCATGATGCCTCTCCTAGACTTCAGGCCGATGGATGCCCCAAGGAGCTCCCGCCCATCTCATGTCTCCCCTTTCCTCCTTTTTCTTACTGCAGGGATATTTAATTCTGCCCTGCCACTCTAACCCACCATTTTAACACCATCTTTAAGCATGTCAATGACTATTATTCTGGGAATTATAAAACAACTGGAATTTTAGTTTTAGTTCCACTCTCTTCCTGGGGCAAAAAAGTTATGCTCTCAGAGGAGTGAATGTGGAAAATACCCAACACAAAATTCCCCCAAATTCATCCTCCCTTCCTTCTTTCCTGCAGTTACCACATCCCTTTTGGGAGCCCTGTGGTCCCAGGGAAGCCAACTCCAGGGGTGGAAATGTGACCTAAGGGACTTCCCTGGTGGCGCAGTGGTTGGGAGTCCGCCTGCCAACGCAGGGGACACTGGCTTGAGCCTTGGTCTGGGAAGATCCCACATGCCGCAGAGCAACTAAGCCCGTGAGCCACAACTATCGATCCTGAGCTCTAGAGCCCATGAGCCAAACTACAGAGCCCGCGTGCCACAACTACTGAAGCCCACATGCCTAGAGCCCGTGCTCCACAACAAGAGAAGCCACCGCAATGAGAAGCCCGCGCACCACAACAAAGAGTAGCCCTCACTCACCGCAACTAGAGAAAGCCTGCGCACAGCAACGAAAACCCAACACAGCCAAAAATAAATAAATAAATAAATAAATTTATAAAAAGAAATGTGACCTAAGCTTGACCAATCAGCACCTTCCATCTCTTGGCCACAGTGATTGGTTCAAGAGAGGCTTGTCGCCCAAGGTGGTCCAGTAAGAGTGAAGCTCAGGACTTTTGCAGGTGCTCTGGTTCATGGGTGCTTTGTTTTGCTCAGGGGGGTGGAAGGCATCCCAATGGAGATTGGAGGCCTGTGGCCATTTTTTTACCGCAACTGGTTGTTGAGGAGTTTCATTCAATCTGTTGAGGTAGACACATAAGCAATTATGGGTCTTTTTTTCTTCCTAATTACTCCCTTTACTCTTTCTTCTTCTTCTTTTTTTAACATCATGGGTAGACTTTTATAACTTTCTGGTCTCATTTATTTATTTAAACTTAGACCAGCCCAGTTTAAAATTTCAATCTCCTATCCAATTCATAGTGATTCTTCTACACCACCCAGGCTAGAATTGTGACTAGAGGGGCTTGGCATGGGAATGAACCATGATATGCCAATGACACACTCTGCTCTTTTCTGGTCACTAGCTCCTGGGGTTGGGGAGGAAGCTTGATGAGATCTCCTGCCAGCCCAAATTCACTCTGCAGTGGAGAGGGGTTCCTGGTCTTTCTCTGGTTCTGAGTGCCCTTGGTGGCCTCTGTGATATGGTGGTCTCCACAGAGGGGATATGTGTGGTTTCTTGGGTGCTGTTCAGCTCTACATTGGCCCCCTCATTGCCAAGGACTCCCACAGATAGGGGCCACCTGGCCTTCCTTTGTCCCTACCATTGGTCTGTCCCCAGCCCCTCTCCCAGATCAGGAGTCCTACTGCTTGGCCTAGTGGCTGCTGGTTGGCCCTCTGGTTCCTGCACCACCTCTAACCCTCACGCTCTTTCACATGGAGCCATGGGAAGTATAAGGAACTGGGAAGGGTGGCCCTATTTTCCTCCCAGGCCTGCCACATCCTGGTCCTGACAAGCTTGCTGACACAGGCCCTTCCATGAGCTTCTTATCTTCAGAACTCTCTAAGCCACTATCTGTGTTCACAAACAACCCCAGTCTCATGGTAACATGGCCCAGGCACTCCCTGCCCACAGCCCAACTTTCTCACTACACTTTATTCCAGCAGCAGTGCCAGGATGAGCCTGTAGGGTTCTAGCTCAGCGAGTATCCAGGGGGAGAAGCCCCTCTCCCCCTCTGCAGGCACCCCAGTCTCTTCAAGGGAGCCTCTTGGATGCCTCCATTCTCCCTCTTCTGCCCCCCATACACACACGCTTAGCTTTGATGGGGAAGAGAAGTTCTGGAGATTCGGAGCCACTGTTGGTTGAAATGTGCAAGCATTAGTATGAAAAGGGGCCTGGAGAGACAGTGGGATTTCAGCCTGGATCTTCTCTCTCACTTCAGAGAAGAGCCCTGTGCCCACATCTTTGACCCCCCTCCCAACTCCCCAGCACTAGGTAAGCCCCTGCCGGCCTCAGCTCCAAGCCCCCCATCTCCTGTAAAAGGAAAAGAATGGTGCATTTACTGAGCTTCCTCAGAGGTACATCTACCACAAGATGGCTTTCCTGGTCACAGTGAAAATAAGTGCTGAAGTGTTTCAAGTTCATGAGTCCTTGGCATTCATTAGTTTGCCCCTCAATCTGATTAGCAAGTGCAGGGACCAGCTAGTTGCCCCCAAGTGCCAATCCTCCTGGGTACCCCCAAGTGCCAATCCTCCTGGGTACCAGACTCTCCTCAGTGGAAGAGAGGATGCCCAGGGCTTTAGCCTGAGCTTCAGACTGGCTCTGCAGAACTTTCTGTTGGGTGCTAGCCTTCTGCCTGCATCAGCCCATGTCTCCTGCCAGGAATGCAGACTCAGGAGGCTGGGTATATCTGCATCCCTTCTGCCTCCCCAGTTGGTACTGGCTCCTCCAGCCAGAACTCTGCTGTTCATTCTTATTCTCTGAGGACTGCCCAATTCACCTCTCCCTCTTCTTCTTCCCACTTAGTTAACAGGGAGAATTTCAGGGACAGCATCATTCACGGTCCCAACAAGACACAGATGGCCCACTCAGTGGAAAATGGAAGGAGGTTTATTTATAAAGGGCCTATTTACAAAGTGTAGGGGAACTTCAATTGCAATATCCTGGAACTAGTAACAGCAGAATGGCCTGAATGGCCAAGGCGGGTAGGAAGCAGTTACTGGAACCTGGAATGAGAAAGGCTCATGTGGAGTCAGCCTCTTCGAGAGGAGCAGTGACCTTTAGTTGAGGGACAGAGCCAACCCAAGGCACTGCCACTAAAAGGGAGCCGAGGGAATAAATACCCTGACCTCACTCTCCTCCCTTCCTGGGATCTCCATTGGCCTAGTCCAGCCTGAAGCCAGAAACACAGGACTCCTGTTAATTGAGTCCCCACAGATCAGCCTCCTGGGGCAGAGAGCAGAGTGGAGAAGGCTAGAGGATGGAAAATATCCAGCATAGGGAATCCAGTGTCTGGGGAGTTTCTGCCTTTTTCTGTAAGGCTTCCCTATCACTTGTACCCATGATTATCTGTTCTAGCAGGGCTAGATTCTCCAAGCTGTGGTCAAGCACACCTTGTCCTATAGCTCATGGCTCACAGCACAAGTTTTCAGTCTTAACGCATGTGGGGAGCACTTGTCTCTTTCCTGTTGTCTTTAAGACATATGAATCCTGGCACCTCCCCTTGGCACTGCATATCCCTTTAAGTGGCACTGGTCAGTCTTGCACGGAGATGGAGGCATTGATTTGCAGCTTTGAATCCATGTTTGGTCCCTACTGCCTGAGCCTAAAACCTCTTAATTTTTGCCAATTCTCTCCCTCTTTCCACCACCATCCTGTAACGTTTCGTTGGGAAGCTCTAACCACAACTCAGCATCCTCCTCTCTTTTCCCTGGGCCTGCACTCCCTGCAAATGTCTCTCCTTTCTGGTAGCACATAACCTTGACCAGAGGTTTCAGTGCTTGTCTGGTAGCCAGCTCTATAGCAGCAGCTCCAGCTCCAGGAAATCCTGTCTCTGAACCTCAGGCTAAAAGGGGAGGGAGTGGGGGCCCAAATCAGCCAAGGGTATCTGCCCCAGTCCACCTCGCCCCTTCCTGGAGATACTCTGGTTTCTTAATAAGTCATGTGTCCTTCAAGGTTGGATTAAACATCAATTTCCAGCCTGGGGTCACACAAGGACGTTTGGTGGGGAGGGGTGTTGACATCAGTCTGTTGAGCTCATTTTGTAGGGTGCATGTCTCCATTTTTCACTGACTGTTATTTTCCTATTCCCATTTCTGGTATCAGCACCTTGATTTCCTCTGGGAGATTTTCCTGCCTGTGCGCTCAGTTCAAGGAGTTCCTGTGTGGCTCACCCCATTCTCCTAGCTCCAGGGTTGGGGAAGTACCCCAGCCAGTCCCATAGGACTCAACCCTGGTACTTTCCTCAGAACTATTAGGAAATTAAGCTCTTTCCCATAGGGCTGATGATGTCCTGATGGTACTTTTGAGGGCCATCTTGCCACCACATGCGGGACATAAACTGAGAGAGAAGCCAAAACAAAAGAAGGCAGAGTGGTGAGATGGAGACAAATTCCTGGTGACTTGACTTGTATGCCTGGATCTAGCCATTCCTGAAGCTAGACCTACTCCTGGCTTTCACATTTATGTGAGCCAATAATTCCACCCTCCCCTTTTATGTTTTTACGTTTTGTTTATTTGATTAATACATTAGAGATGAACTTCCATAATTTGCAACCCAAAGGATCCTGATTAATATGCCTCTGGAAAAATCCATTCTTTTTTTTATTGGAGTATAGTTAATTTACAATGTTGTGTTATTTTCAAGTATGCAAAGTGATTCAGTTATACATATATATATTCTTTTTCAGATTATTTTCCATTATAGATTATTACAAGATATTGGGTATAATTCCCTGGGCTATACAGTAGGTCCTTTTTGTTTACCATTTTTTATATATAGTAGTGTGTGTATGTTAATCCCAAACTCCTAATTTATCTCCCCCTGCCCCTGCTATCCCCTTTGGTAATCATAAGTTTGTTTTCTATGCCTGTGAGCCTATTTCTGCTTTGTAAATCAGTTCGTTTGTATCATTTTTTTTAGATTCCGTATATAAGTGATATCACATGGTATTTGTCTTTCTCTGTCAGACTTACTTCACTTACTGTGATAATCTCTAGGTCCATTCATGTTGCTGCAGATGGCATTGTTTCATTCTTTTTATGGCTGAGTAATGTTCCATTACATATATGTACCACATCTTCTTTATCCATTCATCTGCTGATGGACATTTAGGTTGCTTCCCTGTCTTTATTTTAAATAGTGTTGCTATGAACATTGGAGTGCATGTATCTTTTTGAATTAGAGTTTTCTCTGGGTATATGCCCAGGAGTGGGATTGCAGGATCATATGGTAGCTCTGTTTTTAGTTTTTTAAGGAACCTGCATACTGTTCTCCATAGTGGTTGCACCGATTCACCTTCCCACCAACAGTGTAGGAGGGTTCCTTTATCTCCACACCCTCTTGAAAAATCCATTCGTGATCAGGCCAGAATGCTGATCTCACAGCCATAACTTCCCTCTGGTGCTGAGGTAATATTCCAGGGTTATCTCTACTTGGGCTGAATCAGCCTGTATTGGCACTTTTGCAGCAATGGGGAGGGAGGAGCATGTTGGCTTTTAATTTTTATATTGGTAAGAACATTCAACATGAGATTTACCCTCTTAACAAAATTTTAAGTCCACAGTAGAGTAATATTAACTATAGGTACAGTGTTGTATGTTTGGCTCTTTGTTTAGGGTAATGATTAAAACCCAGATTCAGCTGAGAATTTAAATTCCCATCAAAAGCCCTGGGCTGGGACTTCCCTGGTAGCGCAGTGGTTGAGAATCCACCTGCTAATGCAGCGGACACGGGTCCAATCCCTGATCTGGGAAGATCCCACATGCTGTGGAGCAACAAAGCCCATGTACCACAACTACTGAACCCGCGAGCCACAACTACCGAAGCCCACGTGCCACAACTACTGAAGCCCACGTGCCTAGAGCCCGTACTCCGCAATAAGAGAAGCCACCGCAATGAGAAGCCCGCGCTCCACAGTGAAGAGTAGCCCCCACTCGCTGCAACTAGAGAAAGCCGGCACGCAGCAACGAAGACCACATGCAGCCAAAAAAAAAAAAGCCTGAGGCAGGGTCCCAAATGTGGTGTCAGCCCTCCTACCACAGCCTCCTCTCACGCCCCTCACCAAGAAGCAAGACTCAGAACTCCTCTCAATTACTCCAAAGTAAATCTTCACCACAAGGCCTTAGTGAGAAATGGACGTCATATTGAAGATTTCTATTTAGAGATGGAGTAGGGTTTACATCAAACGGGCTTCTCTCCCATCAAGCGATCCTAAGCCTCTCTCTTCTCCAGCGTCTCCCCTACCCCCACCTTTCTTGCCTCTCTTTTTTGCAGCACAGTTAGCTCTGGGCTACTCTTCCTTACCCATGATGTAAGGCTGTGATCTAGTGTAGGAAAGGCCATCACCCTCACCAAGACTTTGTTCTCAGCAAACCAGAAACCCTCGAGCTACCTGGGTATAGCTTCCTGAGAAGGCATGGGGGGGAAGAGAAATTTTAAAATTTCTGAAACACATACATATTTTTCCCTGCCATGGGTTTTAATTCTTTAGAATCAAATATATACCCCACTACTAAATCATCCTCTACTGAAGATCAGGTTCTGCAAGTTACCTGGAGTCTTTTTCAGAAATTATTTTTCTGCTTAAATTGGTCAGTTTGTTTCTGTCACTTGTTCCCACAAGCTGACTGATGTAGTGGATCCCCTCTTTTCCTCAGTCTCTGCTTCCTCCCAGCCTATACTGACTCAAGCCCTTCTCTCTGTCTTCCTGCCTCATCTCCTGCTTCTAATGGCTTAGCTCCTTCCTCAGAATGAAGAGGAGGAATGGCTTGCCTACCTAACCCCCATTGCCCCCACGTGGGAAGAGCATTGGGCCAGGCCATCTCTGCGGTCTCCAGCAAGTCTATAAACTAGCTGCCCTTGGGATGCTCAGCTGTAGCTAAGGAAGGTGGGTGGGAGGTATACGGAACAGGAGGAGGGGAGACCCCTTCACAAAATGGCAGGCATGACAAACACTCTGGGGCTTGGTCTGTTCAGAACTGGAGGTGACTGTCCCCTTACCTCAGAACTGGTCACATCACACCTGGAAAGTAGCCTCTGAATCCAATCCCCAGATCAGGAGAGAGCCCTGGACTGAGTGAGGACTGCCTGACCAGAAGAGAGAGACTGGAGCAAGGAGGGAACATCACCCACAAGGGCCAGGTGAGGGAAGTAGGGAGCCCAGAGGACAACATCTCCATCTATACCTACTGACAGGCTCTCTTAGCATGGGAGCTGAATTGTTCTAGGTGGCCTGGAAGGCAGCACCGAAGACGATATGAATATTGCAAGGGGCTGAGAAATATTTTCCTACAGCCAGAGCTGTCCCACAACAGTCCAGGCAGCCTATGAAGACAGTGAACTCTCCGTTGCTAGAGGAACTCAATAAAGCCTGGGTGACTATCTGGCAAGGTTACAATGGAGAGGATTCCTAGAAGATTAAATTGGCTGAACTAGATGCTCTTTGAAGTCTCTTCCAGCCCTGAGCTTTGATATTTGGAATACTGACTTGGAATGAATAAAGACCGAAATGACTACTTAGTGCTTTGCTGAATGCGGCTGATTTGTCAAAGAAAGTGTCTGCTGAATGCATGTTGATTTGTCAAAGAAAGTGAATGAATGAAATTAACTGGTTGCTCCAATAAATACAGGATGCTTGAATAAAGACTGGTTCATTCATTGATTAGCTGAATGAAGATTGATTGCTTCGTTGCAAGCATGAATTAGCAAACGTAGGGCATAGATGAGCAGGCTGGTTAAATGAAGGTTTGATGGCTGATAGGATTCAGTTCCTTGGTTCCTGCTCTATTCTCTTATCACGACCTATATCCTGCTTGTCTTTCTTTTCCTTCCTCGTATAGTCCTAAGGAAATGTTTTCATTTGTGTGCTGGGTGTGGAAAACATTGCAGGCTAAAGATTCCTTATGCATAATCAGGATTTCATTGTAGGCAAATTTGGTTGCCCAGGCACGTGCCTGTGGTGACTGGTCTAACCTGCTTCAGGACTGATGGGAGATCTGAAATTAGTATCTTGACCAGGGGAACTGAAGGTCACAGCTGGGGCTGGGCCTCATCCGGGCTCACTCATGTGTAGGCAGAAAATGCTATGTTCTCTGTGGGTTAGCAGAGGGTGCCTATTTGGCAAGAAAATATCTTCCCAGACATTTTTTCAAGGTGCCTAAAATTCCACCAACAGAATCATACCTTCTTTGCACAACAGAGCTGAAAGACTGTTGAGGCAGTACCTTCCAACAACCTGTTCAGATTTTTGCATTTTGGAATAAGTAAGATCCCTGGTAAAATGTGAATGGAATCAGGGAAGGAATGTATGTGAAGCTCTAGTGGCTAGATTAACCAACTAGTGCCATCAATTCCTTAGGTCAACTTGGTCTGTCACCTGAACTCAGTGTCCCCAGTGAGGTTCAGAGAGATCTGGGCACAGGCTGGTTAAGCTTGATAGAGGGAATGAACAGGAGATAACCTGAACACTTGAGTACTATCCTGGGCTGTAGACCAGGAAGACAGTCCAAAGCCGTAGAGTTGAGCCTGGACACCAGTGCAAGGCCCCTTTCCCACACCATTGAGTTCCCCTTGGGGACCCAGGGGTCCTTCCCCACTGACCAGTGGAGCTTACTGGGGATGGCTATCTTGGGAGAGAGTTGAATAATTTTGAACCTCACAGGGGAAGGGGCTGGGCCTTCTTCCACCAGCGCCCTGGAAGCTCCTTTTTTCCCTGCAAATGTATTGCCTTCCTCCCCAGCTCTGCATCCCACTGGATCTTGAGCGAGGCAGCCTTTGTCGGGCCACAAAGTATTTTGTTTTGTTCTGCCAGGTCCTATTTACATCTGATAACCTCAAGTGACTGCCAAAACAGAGAGCCTCCTCCAAGGTGACTGGCTAAGTCCTCCCCCAAGGACAAAGAACGAAAAGCTTCCTGCTGCTGTTACACTTGGCCTCCTCCACTTAGTACTCTAGAAGGGAGGTGGCCACGAGTCAGGGACATTTTGAAACTGTGGAACCCACATTGGGACTTGAACCCACGGTCTTTTAACTGACATCACACACCTGGTCTCAGGACTTAATGAAGCTCAGGTTCTTGATGTCTCATCGTAGAAAGAATTCAGTGAGAGACAAAGTGATAGGTAAGAAGTGGATTTCTTTAGAGAGAAACACACTCCACAGACAGAGCTGGGCCATCTCAGAAGGTGAGAGCAGCCCCAGGGTATGGGGTTGTCAGTTTTTATAGGGGTGGGTAATTGCATAGGCTAATGAGTGGGAGGGGTATTCCAGCTATTTGGGGGAGGGGTGGGGATTTCCAGGAATTGGGCCACTGCCCACTTTTTGATCTTTATGGTCAGCCTTGGAACTGTCATGGCGCCTGTGGGTGTGTCATTTAGCTTGCTGATGTGTTACAGTGAGAGTGTCCTGAGGCTCAAGGTCTAGTGGAAGTTGACTCGTCCGCCATCTTGGACCTATTTGGTTCTAACCAGTTTCTGTCGTGTCCTCGGGCTATGTCATTCTTTTAAAGGTTGTGCCCTGTCCCCTTCCCTCCTGTTTCAATTTTACACTGTGCCATCAAGTTCCTCAGAAAGACTTCAGGGACCTCTGGGTGGGGCAGGACAGGGAAGGGGAGACGCAAAGAAAGTAAACTCAGACATGAGCCCCCGACCCCAACACCTCTCCAGCCCTCCTTGTCTCCAGCCACTGCCAGCCACTGCCAGCTCCTCACCCAGACTTCATGGAGCCTTTGGGTAACTTCCACAGCTTAAATATGTTAAAAACAAAACAACAACAACACAGTCCAACCGCAGTGAGATACCACTTCACACTCATTAGAATGGCTAATGTTATAAAATAACAAAAAGGAAAATAACAAGTGTCTCTAGCCTGTGTCCTCAGGAGAAACTGGAACCCTTGTGCATTCCTGGTGGGAATGTAAAATGGTGCAGCCACTGCGAAAAATGGCTTGGTGGTTCCTCAAAAAGTTAAACATGGAATTACCAGAGGATCCAGCAGTTTCACTTCTAGGTATATACCTCAAAGAATTGAAGGCAGAGACTCAAACAGATAATTGTACACCCATGTTCAGAGCAGCATTATTCACCACATCTGATAGGTGGAAAAAACCCAAAAGTCCATCAACAGATGAATGAATAAACAAAATGTGGGATATCTGTATAATGGAATACTATTCAGCCTTAAAAAAGAATGAAGTTCTGACACATGCTACAACATGGATGAAATTTGAAAACACTGTGCTAAGTGAAATAAGCCAGACAAAAAGGGGCAAATGTTGGATGATTCCATGTACATGAGGTACCTAGAATAGGCAAATTCATAGAGACAGAATGTAGAATTAGAGGGTACCAGGGGCTGGGGGGATGGAGGATGGGGAATTATTGTTTGATGGGTACAGAGTTTCTGTTTGGGATGATGGAAAAGTTCTGGAAATAGCGGTGATGGTTACACAACATTGTGAATGTACTTTATGCCATCTGAAAATGGTTAAAAATGGTAAATTTTATGCTGTATATATTTTACTACAAAACAAAACCTATCCAGGCCACGCTTCTTTGCCTAGAGCCAAAATTTCGTAGCTCCATCTTGGCTCAAAGGCTCTTCCTGCCCAAAGGTGCAGTTTCCGAAGGGGCCCGCAAACTGTGCCCTCAGTTCCATCAGCTATACTTGAGCAGAGATATTCTTTCTTACTCCATGGCTGTGAGATTAGATGGGATGAGGGATATTGGAACACCCAGTTAGCACACTGCACACAGGAGCAATTTCTTCTGCTTCATCCTGCCTACATACTGTCCTGAGTGGAGGGGCCCTTAGGGTTTAGAGTCCATTTCTTCATTGTACATGTAGGGAAACTTCACAATACAGATGAGGCCCAGAGAGGAGGCATGACCTGCCCAAAGCCACACACTCTTCCTGACTCACTGCCCAGTATCCTTTCCTGGGCTGGGGTGCTGAGAACAGATCACCTTGGGGCTGGCAGTGTTTCTCTGAGAAGTGATGATCTGTGACTTCTAGGCTCTGAAGCCTCTTCAGCTGGGCCAGTGTGGGGACCAAGTCACTAGGATGAAAACTAGGATGGTCCCACACCCAGGTGGAGAAGCAGCCACTTCCATCTAGGTGTGGCAGGGATGCCCCACCTACCCCCAAGCATTTCCCTACCCCTACTCCCTCCCTCCTCCTGCCTTCTCCTCCCAACTCACAGTGTCCCTAATTACTTCACTAGCATATGTCCTCAAGAGACCCCTTCAGACACAGGGTGACAGGCAGGACAAATTGATGGGTCAGGCAGTAGGGTGCCCAGATGAGTTTATCCAGTCAGCAAACTGTCACGTGCAGGCAAAGCCTGCCCGAGGTGCTGGGGAGCATTGATTTGGAGGGTAGGCATGTCTGGGGCCCAAGGTCGGGGGTCTAGAGGACAGACATTTCTTCCTACTCCAGCTGTTCTTCCAGGCCTAAAATTCCCTGATCTCATTTTCCAAGCAAAGTGAGAAAGGTTTAATGGAAACCCATTCCCAGCCCCAGAGGGCAAACAGCAAGGTCCTGACCTTGTGTGGGGTGGGGGAATCTGGGAGGGCTTTCTTGCATAGGGGATCCCTAATTTGAAATCCGGACAATCTATGGGAGTTGGGCAGGCCCAAGGAGTAGGAGTTAGAGGGAGGTGGTCTAGTCGTAAGGGGGTAGCTCTGACACTGTCTGGGGGCCCCTGTGTCCTGGTCCCAGTGTGAGCTGGGATGGGGGGAGGGTATAGGAGAGGATGGCTCTAGGTCCCTGGAGGGAGGGAGGGATGGGGGAGGGGGGTGGGAGATGGCCTGCCCAGGAAACTTAGAGGGGAACCTTACACAGGTGAGGGCAAGGTATCCTGACCTTGCAGGAGCCCAGGATGTGGAATCCCACCACCCTGGGAGGAGCCTACAGACTTTCCAGGGTGGGTCTTAGCAGACAGCCTGGCTGGTTGTAAGAGCTCTCTTTGGTCTGGTGGCTTTCTTCCTGATAACCTCCAAACCCCCTCAGGATGTCTCCTTTATCTCTACCTGACACGCCACCCTACCTGCCCCCCCCCCCCCCCCCCCCACCCCCCGCAACCCCAGGCTCTGCTTCTCTGCCGTTGTGTCCACCTACCAGCCTGGTGCAGCACTGACCTCAGAGATGGGGTTGGAATGGTGTGTGTGGGGTGGGGGGTTGGGGATGGGTGGGGATAAGAGTGTAGTTCATCATAATTTGGAATCCCGTCATGTGAGCCAGAAGGGACCATGGGGATTGTCTAACCCAAACTATTTTACAAACGAAGAAACCTAGACCCAGACCTAGACTTGGGTAGGGAGTTGTCCAAGGCTATTCAGTGAGCTAGGAACAGAGACAAAATTAGAACCCAGGTCTTCTGATCCCAACTGAGGGCCTTCTTGCTCTGCCCAGAATCCTGCAGGAAGGAAATAAGCATTTTAGCTAGAGCAGTGGGTCTCAAATTTATGTCAGCTTGAGACACTGCACTGAAGTTCAATGTGGTCACTTTAGGGGTTCTTTGGAATCAGTTTGCTGATAAACCCAGACATGGGCACTGACACCTGTTTTATAAGATGTTTTGCATTCCAGCCAAGCCAGAATATTCTCCTGTCAATTTGTTTAGATTATTATTAAAGTGAAGGTACAACATTTTGAAATTCAGGTAGAGATTTTGCAGACTCTCATGACTAAGGCTAGAAACCTGGTTTGAGAAATGGGCTGGAAGGACAGACAATCCTGGGGAGGTGAGCAGACAGGACTACACTGCAGAGTCCATTATGATGGGGAACAGGGAGGGGCTGGACTCCTGCCCCCTGCCCGCCCCATGCCCCAGCCCCCCAGCCCTCTCACTGTGACAGGCAGGCCTGGGAGCATCCTTCCCATGGTTTTGATCACATGGGGAATCTTCAGGTTCCAGACAGAAGTCAAAGTCCTTCCTTGATGAGGCCTTGATGAGGGATCCTGGACTGGACATGCCCCATTATGATGGGGCACAGGGAGGGGCTGGACTCCTGCCCTCTGCCCAACCCATGCCCCAGCCCCCCAGCCCTCTCACTGTGACAGGCAGGCCTGGGAGCATCCTTCCCATGGTTTTGATCACATGGGGAATCTTCAGGTTCCAGACAGAAGTCAAAGTCCTTCCTTGATGAGGCCTTGATGAGGGATCCTGGACTGGACATACCCTTTTCTGGGCTTTGGTCTTCATCTGAAATACAGTGAAGTGGAGAGATTGGTGGGGATAGGGTAGGGGGAAGGGGGCAGGAGCATCTGTTTGTTAGAGCTGCCACTGCAAACTGGGCAGTTTTTCTGGTAGTTGAGATAGGTGGGAAGCTAAAAAGATCATCTTACCCTTTACTCCAATGCTGAGACATCATCTTTCAGAAATAATGCAAGAGGAAAAGGCATGGCTCTAGAAAGGACTGATAATCGCCCTTTAGTTATAATCTGGAGTTTGTCCCTTGGCTGGCAGCTTACATTTTTGTCCACAGATAATCATTTGGTCCTGTGGCAGCCCTGGGAAACCAGCAGACCGCCCCCACCCCTCCCCGAGCTCCCCCAAAGTGATCTCAGTGTGTTATTGCTGTCTGTGTTCCCATCACCTCCAGCCTCCCGCTCCACCCCAATGGAGCTGAGCCGCTCCAGAGTTGCCTCCTTTCTGTTCTATATCCCTAGGGCCCAGCAGCTCACCTGGACCAGAGAAAGCACCCAAAGAGCTAGCTGAAGGAATCAATTGAGACCAAGTAAGTGTTCCACATACATTCTCCCCCTAAGGACCTGCAAGAGCTCTGTACCTGGCTACCCAGAAGGAGGCAGATCAGTGACAAGTCAGGGGACCCAGAGCTTGAGCACAATAGGCCTGAGCCCGGGCCTCTGGGAAAACGGATGGCCAGCTGACCTTGGTGACGTAAGAGCCAGGACTGGGGCCACATCTTTTGGTTCACCCTCTGCTGGCCTCCCAGCTTCTTCGGCTCAGGAACGCCCAGGATTCCGGGCATGTCTGCCTGTAGCCTTCTAAAAATATCCCGGCTGCCCAGTGCCTCCCAGATGTCTGAGCACTGACTCTGTGATTTCCCTGCTGGTAATGGGTCAGCCCTGACATGAGCAACTGGTCTGGCTCAAGCCACTTCCTCTGCCTCCCACCACACAGCCTACCGGAAGCTTGGCCCAGCCCCACTTCCCAACCCTTGAAAGGCAAGGAGGGGTAGAGGCCTGACTGAGAGACCTCAGAGATTGTTGACTCCAGTGCCTTCTGGGAACAGACCAGAGAACCAAGGTCCAAGGACTTGCCCAGGGCTCTTGGGACATTAAGGTCCTCCCCAACCTACTCCCCAGCACTCTGTTCATGCCTGCTGCTGCCCCACTTCCCACATGCTACCTGGAGTCCAGGTCTGTAAGCTGGATCTGACTTCCCCACTCCAGCTGTAAACTCCTGACAGCAGTGATGGGGAAGATCCCTGTGATGCCCATGGTGCCCGGAAGAGTGTCCAATCTGCAGTGCATGTCAGTAAATGTAGATTGGATTAAACGATGTAGTGGCAGCCAGGGCTGTGCACAGAGCCCTGGGCCAGGGACTAGGGCCTCTGGGTTCTAATCCAGGGTCAGCCTCTGTGATACCATATGTCCTCATTAATTGCTCTGGATGAGCCTCAGATGAACGGAGTCTGGATGAGATAGTGTCCAAGGACTAAGCCAGCTCTGCTGTCCCAAAGCCATGAACTGATGACCTGTTGGGTATTCCTGTCCTTCCCTTTGCTCCACTGTGTATGGGGAGACGGCATATCCGGCTGGTTCCACCCAGCTCCAGGCTCTCAGCTCCTACTCCCCCTTGTGTACCTCTGAACGTCCCGCCTCTGGTCCGACCCCCGCAGACCGAGCTCTTCCAGTGGTGCCACCCTCTGACTCTGCAACTGGGGGCCCAGGAGTGAACACACCCGCCCCACCCCTCACTTACTAACCGTGTGATCTTAGGTAAGGCATTGACCTTTTCTGGGCCTGAGTTTTATCACTTGTACAATAGGGATAAGAAGACCCACCTTAGAGGAGTGTTAGGAGAGTCAAAGGAGATTCCACATCTCAGATTTGAGGGCATACATCTCCTGCAGAATGTCTCCCCTGACCTCCCAGAATGGCTCAGGGGCCTTTGCTGGCTCTCCAGT
The DNA here is from genome assembly GCF_005190385.1 of Monodon monoceros. Classification (NCBI taxonomy): domain Eukaryota; kingdom Metazoa; phylum Chordata; class Mammalia; order Artiodactyla; family Monodontidae; genus Monodon; species Monodon monoceros. Next base: position 57,110,455 of record NW_021703784.1, read on the forward strand.
TCTGCCTTCCCTCCCTCACACCACGTCCATGCTGTGTGGCTCTCCATGCATCCATCCCCCACCAGGCTGGTGGCTCCTCAAGGCCATTAAGTCCCCAGGGCCCAATACAGAGTCTTCACAGATGAAGGCCATGGGAAGTTTTTTGGCCAACAAAGTGAGTGAATAAAGCCTGGGGGAAACACAAAGTGTTGTGTAGAAGTCTGGGAGTCTGACTTAGGAGGGGTCTGCTTGAGAGTGGGCACTAGTGGTATGAATACAGAAAGCTGCTTGGAGCCCTTCCCTCATATCTCTGATTGGTGAATTCATCTGTGACGATCCCTGAGAAGCATCTTCTTCCCTGAGAAGCATCTTCTTCCCTGAGAAAGCTGTTCACCTGGGCACATGATGCACTCCACTGCAGGATTCTTTACAGGTCTGTCTCTCCCCTCACGATGTGGTGAGTTCCTTGAAGATAAGACTCTGTTGGATCTCATATACCAAGCACTGTATCTGGTGTGAGTCCAAAAAGGGCTGTGGAGAGAAAAATGTAGATGAAGACAATGATTTCTGAATGTGACATGGGGTTGAATTGCCTCATCTTTAATGCCCCTCCCAGCCTTGGGGAGGATGTTAAGTTACCAAGCTGTTGTCTTCCTTCTGGAGTCACATGTGGGTTAAGTGTAAGCTGGTGAAGATTGATAAAGAGCTGTGACTTTCCTCTGCTAAGGGAAGGCTGCAGAAACCAGACTCTAGACATAAAAGTCCCCTGGATATTCCAAAGATGTTTCTCAAGCCCTTGATCTGAGTCTATTTGCTCGTATTTTATACATTAATTTTACACCCTTGGCGATCTGGTTGTCAACAGTTTAAAGGTTAATTGGCAGCCATGGTGGGGTGAGGTTGCTGTTACAGGCAGGTGTCAGGCAGGCTGGCACTCACCAAGGCAGCAGAGAGAAGCGGCAGGGAGATAGAAAAACAAAACAATATTACACAGGCAAAAGCACTTAAGAGCAACACAGGTTGGGACCATTTAGTTAAGGTCAGGCCTCCCTAAAATAAATGCCCCTTGGTACATCACTGCTTCTGTTCTGGGAAAATCCCTTTTTGGACCTCAGTCTCCCCCACCTGTAAAATGAACAGGTTTCATGAAGGGCTCTGTGTGTTTATGATCCTGCAGGAGTTCCCTCATGTGAAGCCTTTCACTTCACAACTATACAGGTCAAATGAGGTCAAGACTCCAGTCTCCAGGGGTTTTGGGTAATCAGGTTTTCCTGCCACAAATCTCCAAGGGTGGAGACTGTCCTTAGCGGGAGTCCACCACCAAAGATGTCTGGGCTGAACTCCCAAGAAGAAATGACACTCCCCAGGTACTGGCACAGAGCCTGTGGCCCATCGTCAGCTTGCTGCCTACGGAAGGGGTGAAAAGGAAGCCTGGCTCTGAGTGAAACGGAAGTGCCTAAGGTCTGACAGTTGCTCTCAGCATTCTGCAGCCAGGAGGGAAGTAAAACTGTCCGGGCATCTGGCAGCTTCCATCCTGAAAGCCCATGGGACAGCAACAGGTGAGGCCTGGTGTAGGCATGCTCTCTGGTCCAGAGCCCTGGCCCATGCCGGCTAGCGGGGATGTGGGAGGGGGAGGTCCCTGGAGAACAGAGAGATATTCACAGCCTAGTGGGAGATAGTTACAAAATCATGGGTTAATCGTGATTATCAATGTACATATGGATGCTGAAAAACTGTCAACAGACCTAATCCAGCCTGAGGCTCAGGGAGAGCTCCAGAGCAGGTTAAATAACCTGCCCAAGGTCATATAGCTAAAAAGCTATCCAGCTGGGCCAGAGACTTGAAAGGAAGGGGAGTTCAGAAAAAGGCATAACTAAATAGTAGTCTAGTCAGCTTGTGCTTAGTGCTGTCATCAAGATCTGAACAAGGCTATGGAGACCCAGAGGCATAAGGATTAATTCTGACCTGGGGGAAGAAGGAAGGTTTTCTAGAAGCAGGGGTTTTGAGCTGGGGTTTGAAGGATGAATATGAGCTTATCAGGCAGAGAAGAGGAGGAAAGGCTGAGGGCAAAGGGAAGTGCATATATATGTTGTGTTTGGAACAAAGACACCTAAAATGGTGAGGTTGAGAGATGAGGTCAGGTGGTCCAGCAGGAGTCATGTGGTGAAGGGCCCAGAAGGTCATGTTAAGAAGCCTGGGCTTCATTTGGAGGGCAGGGGGAGCCATAGAAGCGTCTTGAGCAGAGGAGTGCATGGTCAAAGTAGCACGTTAGAAGGCTTGCTCTAGCTCCTTAGGAGGGCAGAGGGTAGGAGAGAGCCGGGTTGGGGGAGAGGCAGGAATGTTGGCAGGGAGGCAGCGACAGAGGATTGAGGGTAACTAGGTCAGTGTCAGGCCCAACCCCTGGTGAGGAATTGAAACTTTTTAGGAGCCTATAGAGGTGTGGAGGAAATGAGAATTGAAACCTGGGCCCTGCTATGGCTGCGGTCTGTGCAGGTGCAGTTAGCAAGGGAAGTGAAAGAGTTGGGGTGACTGGCCGTCCAATCCTGAGGGAGGTGAGAGTGCTTGGGAGGGAATGCAGGAGGCCTGTCCTCAGGTGCGAACCTTGTTCCAGGCTAGGGCAGCGTCAGGCACCATGTCCAGGGAGGCCGAGGGGCACCTGCCACTGACCACTGTGTGGCCCACCAAGTCCCTGCCCCTCAGGGATCTCACTTCCTTCTGCCAAGCCTTTGCTCAAATCTCTCTTGAGATAAGCTTTTCCTCCCTCTCCTCCCTGCCTTTCCAGCAACCTGTGATTCCGGATGAGGCCCTGCCCAGCCCTCCAGGGAGCCTTCTCTGAGCAGAGCAGGTTCCTGACTTCCCACCCTGCCTGAGTGGTGGCATGGCCATGCCCTGCCTTGAGGCATGTCTTGTTCTGTGGTCTTGGTCCACCGTACTTGTCACTGTTGCCTTGCTGCAGGTGCCCCTGTCCCATCTGACCCTTCCCACAAGAGTACATTTAGGACTGATGGTCAGAATCAGACCCTGGGGCCCTCAAGCCACATTGCACATGTCTGCCCTAGAGCAGGTGAATGGGAGGGCTGTTCCTGGGTCAGGATGGTTGGGTCTTTGTTCTGGGGAAAGTCTTGGCCTGACTGAGCCAAGTAGGCAGATCTAGGTGGAGGGTCCCGTATTTTTTTTGGTAGTCTATTTCATTTTTTTTAAACCGAAGTATAGCTGATGTAGAATATTATATGTTACAGGTATACAATATAGTGATTCCCAACTTTTAAAGGTTATACTCCATTTATAGTTATTATAAAATATTGGCTATATTCCATCCTTGTAGCTTATTTTATACATAACAGTTTGTATCTCTTACTCCTTATCCCTATATAGCTCCTCCCCACGCCCTCTCCCCACTGGTAACCACTAGTTTGTTCTCTACGTATGTGAGTCCGTTCCTTTTTTGTTATTTTTACCAGTTTGTTATACTTTTTAGATTCCACGTATAAGTGATATCATACAGTATTTGTCTTTCTCTGTACGAGTTATTTCACTTAGCATAATACTGGAGGGTCCTGTGTTAGTCAGGAGGTCAGCAGGAAGCAATTCACCTGTAACGGTTCAAACGAAGAGACTTAATGAAGGGACTGCTGTACTGAGGTGTGGGCAGGTTAAGGGAACAAATAAAAGATGGTGAGGCACTCACCCAGAGACTAGGGCTGAAAGGAGGGGCAGGAATCACATCACCAGAGCCCGATGAGAGGTAGGGCTGCCTGGCAGAAATGGGATCAAGGAGGGAGTGGGGAAGGAGCAGAGGGAGAAATAGCCCAACCACTCTCTCCTGTCATCCTCCAGTCTCCTGTCGTTTCTCATTGTCCAAACCCAAATGGAAGCCAGTTGGCAAGGGGGTCTTGTGATGCAGTCCACAGGGATCAACCTCCTGCAGGGCTGAGGGTCTGCGTTGAGGTGCAAATAGAGAATAACAATCCCCAGATATGCCTGAAAAATTGTCACCCAGATAGAATATCTGGAAGAGAGATATTCATTGGCCTTGACCCATTCATTTCTCTGTGATCAGTGCTGGGTTGGAGGTTTTTCTTACTGCCCCAGAGAGAAAAGACCAAACTTCACCTTTACATTCATATTGCTACCATCTAGAAAGCACTGTCTGGTGACCTAGAGAATGACAGAGCCACAGGGGTCTCAAGGGTAACCATCCCAGCCTACACAGTGCCTGAGACTCAGAGAAAGTGAGAGCTGTGCCTGGGGTCACAGGGCCAATGTGAGAAAAGCAGTATCCAGATTATGTAGTTAAGACCACATAGCTAGAAAGCAGCAGAGTCAAAATTCAAACTGGTTAGTCTGACTTAGAGCTTGACCCAGGCTCTTAACAGAGACCCCAAGCTGAGTGCCCAATATACAGGGAGGAAAGGCACTGGAGTTAATGTGACCCAGCCCAAGGTGCCTTGTCCTTCAGACCCACCCAGCCTCTCTTTGTGGTCCATGCACTCATAAGCCTCCTCCTGGGAGGAACAGCAGTGAAGTCACTAGCCCAGTGCAACGTGTGAGAACATAAACAGACAATAGGCCTGAGTAGGCCCTCAGGCACACCCTCCCTTAGGGTGCTATACTGGGCCTTCTCTTCTGTTACCTGGCTGCCCATACTTAATGTTCCACTTCTGGTAAACCTCGCGGTCTTCAGGCCTTCAAATCCATCCATCTAGGATGCCTTGTCCTAGGTGCTGGGGATACAGTGGCAAATAAGATCTTTTCCCAGAGATCTATGGGAATGGGGAGCACTGATAGGAAGGGTGAGACAGGCAATACACATGCCTATTATAGAGTGTGTCAAGCACCATAAAGGGGTATCAGTTTTCAAAATTTGAAGCAAACATCAAAGTGGGACGCCCACGAAAGGCCACAGTTCACCTTCGCAGGCTCATTTCCCAGAATTCACTATTCAAGCTCTTCCTAAACATGGCTCAGGCCCATCCAGCCTGCAGTTTTTGCTCTCTCTCACTGTTCCTTTCCTGGGAGTGTCCACCTCCCATGCTTCAAGGCCCACTTCCGGTGCAGCCTTCCAGTTTCCCTCTTTTAGACAGAGGCAGCTTCTGCACCTGGAACTACCATAGCACTTTGATTCTGTGCTTTGGAACTTCTTACTCAGGCTCAAACAATAGTGAAGCAATTCTAGATCTTTTTTCTCCATCTATAGCTCCTGGTTTTTTTGGGTTTTTTTTTTTTTTTTTAGCATCTTTATTGGAGTATAATTGCTTTACAATGGTGTGTTAGTTTCTGCTTTATAACAAAGTGAATCCGTTATACATATACATATGTTCCCATATCTCTTCCCTCTTGCGTCTCCCTCCCTCCCACCCTCCCCATCCCACCCCTCTAGGTGGTCACAATATAGCTCCTGTTTTTTTAAAAAAATTATTTATTTATTTTTTGGCTGCACAGGCTTTCTCTAGTTGCAGTGAGCGGGGGCTACTCTTCATTGCAGTGCGCGGGCTTCTCATTGCGGTGGCTTCTCTTTGTGGCAGAGAATGGGCTTTAGGCTCGCGGGCTTCAGTAGTTGTGGCACGCAGGCTCAGTAGCTGTGGCTTGCGGGCTCTAGGCTCATGGGCTTCAGTAGTTGTGGCACGTGGGCTCAGTAGGTGTGGCTCGCCAGCTCCAGAGCGCAGGCTCAGTAGTTGTGGTGCATGGGCTTAGTTGCTCTGCGGCACGTGGGATCTTCCTGGACCAGGGCTTGAACCCATGTCCCCTACATTGGCAGGTGGATTCTTAACCACTGCACCACTAGGGAACTCCTATAGCTCCTGTTAATTCAATTTTTCATTCTCCTCTCCTTGAATACTACAGGTGCAGCAACCATTTGCTCAATGAAAGTTTGGCAGCCCGGTTCTCAAGAGGAGGGGCTGGGTGAGTCCAGAAACTATGACAGAGTGGTTAACCATTTGGACACTGGAGTTCCAATCCTGTGTCTAATTGTGTGATCATGGGGAAGTTACTTAACTTCTCTGAGCCTCAGTTTCCCCATCCTGAAAGTCAGGATAATTGGTGTTGTGAGAATCAATGCGTTAACATAGTCAAAGCCCTCAGAGCTGTGCCTGGTACTCCATAAGCATGTAAGAAATGTTAGCTATTATTATTACAGCTGTCATTAGGAGCCAGGGGTGTGAGCTTGTAAACAACTCCTCACACCTAAGCAAAGCTTGTGCAGATAAACACAGTGACTCAGCACACAGCCACATTTGGAGATCGGACTGAGTGGGTAACTGTAACCCCATTTTAGAGATGAGCAGAGGCTCAGAGAAGGTAGGGGCATTCATTCATTTGACAAATATTTATGGGAAATTTCCACATGTCAGGCACTGCCTCTCTTCCCACATGAAGATTACTGAATCCTCAGAGGAGGGGATGAAGGTACTGTGTTTTAAACAGGTACCCCTAGGTGATTCTCAGCTCAGGCAAGTCTCGGAAAATGCTTGGATTCTAGGATACTAGGACAAGCATCTTGCCACATTCCAAATTTGGAACTGAGTTTTATAGGAAATACCATTTTCTGGTGGCAGATTTGCATATCAGATAACAGCACAGACCCTGGAGCCTGATTAATTGGGTACAAATCTTAGTTTGCTTTACCCTTAGCAAGCGTAGGGTAAAATGGGGCTAATAATATTACCTACTCCAAAGTTGTTGTGAGAATTAAATTAATTATTTATGTGAAGCGTTGACACATAGTAGCTATTATAAAGTATAAGCTATTATTATTACTGTACCCAGTGTAGACAAGCATCAGAGAGAAGGCGGGGGTGGTGGATTTAATGCTTCTTACCCCAGGATTGGCTCTGCCTACAGTGTTGGCAGTGTCTGTCTCTTCAAGGAGACTCACCTCCTGCTCCCTTCCGCTGGAAGAGCTTTCCTGAGCCAGGGAATTTCCTCCCATAGCAGCTGATAGCAGCTCCCAGCATTCTGATGCCACGCGCTCTGCCTGCAGCAGCATGGCAAGAATTAGATCCCATGTTGGGGCCAAGGCTAGACTGTGAAGACAGGTGGGTTTAGGGGTTGGATGTGTCCATTTAGGAGGGCTGAAAACCAGAGGGGGGAGTACAGGTCCTGGGGAAGCTTCTCTCCTTACACTGGGTCAACTTCTGTTGAGAGTGGTGCTGAGCTCGCCCAGGCCACAGGATGTGGTATGTGGATGGATGTGTTGCAGACAGGGGAAGGGTGGGTGCCCAGGGAGCAGGCAGAATGCCAGGGCATCTGCCAGCCCTCCAGGACACTCATTTTGGCCTACTGCCCTCCAGCAGGGAGCAGGCAAGCATGTTTTGTTTTGGCATTAACTGGGCAGGCTGTGGGAAAATAAGCAACAGGCTTTCTAAGCTGAGCAGGGCCTGCTCCCTCCACAGGTCAGTGCACAGCGGTTACAGAGCTGCCACCTTCCCATACTGCTGTCCCTCCCAGACAACTCCAACTCCCTCCCCTGGTCTCTGCCTGACCCCCATCCCCCAGCTTAGCCTGGAGGGTCTTCTCCATGGAAGAGGCTCACAGATGGGTAGCATCCCATGCCTTCCAGGCTGGGAAGCCCCAGTGCTACAGATGAGGAAATGAAGGCTGAGGGAGGGCAGGGACTTCCCGGGTCCTCACGGTGAGTCAGGATAAAACCAAAACTGTAGCTGAGCTTAACCTCCTCCCACGGGAATTCCTCTTTTTGTGTTTTATTATTATTTTTTTAATTTGCAAACAAAACCAGAACAAAATGAAGGGAAGCTGAAGAAAAACACATGTACGCACAGAGGAAACTCACATTTGTAGGCAGTATGATTGCAGGCATTTTATATAAACATTCCCATTTAATTCCCATCACAGCCCTGCAAAGAATCATTATTTCCCTTTTATGGACAAGGGAACTTGGTTTAAAAGAGGTTTCAGGACTTGGTCAAGAACCCAAAGCTTGGCAGGGGAGGAGGTGGACATCTAACCCAGGTGTGCCTGACCCCAAATCCCTGTGATGTTACCCCTGCACCCAAACCTGACTGTTTTACCCATTGGTCCTAGCTTCACAGAACTGTAATCGCAGTGCAGCTCCCAGTGGGAAGCCTCGGTCAGCATCCCACGTGGCAGTCATTCAGCCTTCCTTAACGTATCCCAGGATGAGTAGTCACTTGCTTACATAGCTCCCCAGCCTTTTGCAGATCATGTACCCGTTATTTCATTTAAACTGCACCCACCCCCCTAGGAGGAACACAGGCCAGAATTTGCAATGTGCCAAAGGTCACACTCGGCAAGTGCCTGGCAAAGATAGCACTAGAACCGTGGTTTCCTGCCCCCTGATGTCAAAATCATGTGACTCTTAGCTCCTACTGTAGCCCTGGAACTGTCCCCTGACCCCCCATCCAAGCTGTAACACTCCTTGACAGGGGCACCAGCTGACCACGTAATTCCCTGCCCCAGTGCCTGCCTCTCGGGAACTCACCTCTGGCATTAGATCCCTGCTACCCGACTCTCCTGGGCTGCCTTGCATGACTTGGACTCACTGTTATACCTTTGGTCCATGTGTTGAGATTGGGAGTTGCTGGAGTACAGGGCCTGGGTCTCACCCTAAAGACCTGCTTACAACTGAGCCCAGAATGAGGGGCTTGTTGACGCTGGATGGAATCCAAGGTCTAGTTCTGCCACAAAGTGACTTTGTGGCCTAGGGAGAGCCTCTGCCCTCTTCTTGTGGCCACAGATCTTGAAGCCTCACTCCAGTGGGCTGTGATTCTCTGTCTGCAGAGCTGACCAGTGGAGGAGACAGGCACATTCCTACAACAGGCTGACCAGAGGCCTGTGTTGAGAGATCACCTCAGGCAGAAGCAAAGGCCAGTATGTGTGTGGGGGACGGAGGTGGAGGGTGAAAGATGACTAGGGTAGAAAGGAAGTGAATGGGGGTGGGGTTCACAGGCTGCATGGTCTGCAGCATCATCCCCAGGTCGGGGTGGTGGGGCTCAGGCAGGGGACAGCTGGCATCTGGATGGGCTGACAGGTATTCCTGAGCAGCCCATGACAATGTGAGTGGGAGATAATGACAGAGCACGAAAGGGAGTAGAGGGGGCTTTGAATCCCAGCTGCAGGAAGGATAAGGGGTGCCTTGGTGCAGAATGGGCAGATGGGATGGTGGCCATCTTCTCTGGAGAAAGCCTTGGATGGAGTGCCAACCTGTTGCGGGTGTCCATTCTGGACAAGGGTAGGGTGGGGTGCTGTTCACATTCTAGTCACGCTCAAGTGCTGCTGCATATTTTGCCTCCCTGAGGTTTCTCCCAGGAGCCCTGTGGAATTTTGGAATAGCTCATCTTCCAGTGCCCACTCTTATATCTGCTCCAGGCCAACTTTCAGTCCTGGCTCTGACTTAAACTTAGAATCACATTACTTCCAGGAGACTTCATAGCAGCATGCATGCTGGAGGGAGAGCATAGCTTCAGAGCCAGAGGTAGCCAGGGGCCAGGCCTGACTCTCCTGGCCCAGCTGTGTGACCTTGGGTAGGTCATTTCACTTCTGGGCCTCAGTTTGTGAAATCTGTGAAATGGATCATATGTATCATTAGGGGTTGTTGTGAGGGTGTAGAAACAGTGTAAATAACACGCCTAGTTCAACGCTTGAAACGTGGAAGAGGTGAAATAAATGGTAGCTGTTATCAATTCCTTCCCAGGGTGAGAATCCCATCTGTGGCCTCCTTGATGGAAGGGAGCCAGCACCTGCCTGCACAGACCCAGGGATGGGGGAGCTCACCCCCTCCAGGGGCAGCTCTGCCTGGAAAATCTCCTTCCTTAGATGCAGCTGAGACCTGTTTCTGTTTGGTCTCTGGGGCCACAGTGCATGCTGCTCTGTGGTCACAGGAAAGCTTTGTGGCATTTCCCCCAAAGAATCTCAAGAGATCTAACTGGTAACACAGTGCTTGCCTGCATTGAAGGAGCAAGGCTCTGGAAGTCCCCAGCCTGGTTCAAAGGGTACATTTTCGTCAGGCTTACATGTCACAGAAATCTCCTTCCCCATCCCTGTGGAGTTTGGAACATACAGATTGTATCCTCCTGAGTCTCCTTTTTTCCTGGGTGAACTCTCCCAATTCCTTTGAACATTCCTCATAGAGGCGAACAGGAGAACTAGGTTCTGGTCCCAAATCCATCACTTTGGGGCAAGTCACTTATTTTCACTGAGCCTCTGGTTCCTCATTTGTAAAATGAAGAAAACAATACTCTCTCATAGGATTACAGTGAAGATTAGCTTGGAAAAGTAATATAAAAGTTTGGGGTTTGGAAAAGGCACTTGGTAAATATTAGACACATTTTAAAAGAAACCACATTTAAAACAAATTTATTTATTTATTTGGTTGCACTGGGTCACCTTCCTTTTTTTTTTTTTTTTGTCTGCATCGGGTCTCAGCTGTGGCACGCAGGATCTTTGTTGAGGCATGCGAAGATCTGTCCTTGGAGTGTGGGCTCTTCGTTGTGGCATGCGGGCTTCTCTCTAGCTGCAGCGTGCGGGTTTTCTTTCTCTAGTTGTGGTGCATGGGCTCTGTCATTTGCGGGCTCTCGTTGAGGCACTCGAGCTCAGTAGTTGTGGCGCACGGGCTTGGTTGCCCTGTGGCGATGTGGGATGTCAGTTACCTGACCAGGGATCGAACCCACGTCCCCTGCATTGGATGGTGGATTCTTTACCACTGGACCACCAGGTAAGTCCTGGCACTGGGTCTTAGTTGCGGCTCCAGGGCTCCTTACTTGCGGCATGTGGGCTTCTCAGTTGTGGCATGCAAACTCATAGTTGTGGCATGCATGTGGGATTTAGTTCCCTACCAGGGATCAAACCCAGGCCTCCTGAATTGGGAGCATGGAGTCTTATCCACTGCCAGGGAAGTCCCAGAAACCACATTTTTTGAGAAAGCAGTTAACAGGTAAGCCCATTTGGTGTTGCCCATTAGCTTTCTTTTTTTAATAAATTTTATTTAATTTATTTATTATTTTTGGCTGCATTGGGTCTTCGTTGCTGCGTGCGGGCTTTCTCTAGTTGCGGTGAGCGGGGGCTACTCTTCGTTGTGGTGTGTGGGCTTCTCATTGCGGTGGCTTATCTTGTTGTGGAGCACAGGCTCTAGGCATGTGGGCTTCAGTAGTTGTGGCTCGCAGGCTCTACAGCGCAGGCTCAGTAGTTGTGGCACATGGGCTTAGGTGCTCTGCAACATGTGGGATCTTCCTGGACCAGTGATCGAACCCATGTCCCCTGCATTGGCAGGCGGATTCTTAACCACTGCGCCACCAGGGAAGTCCCGCCCATTAGCTTTTTATAACACCTGCATAATCATTCCAGAAATCATTCCAGAAAGTCAATGCCATTCCTGGTTTCAGAATAATGGCAAATCAGGTGGAGGGTGCCCTCCTAAATCCATAAAATAAAGCCCCAGGGTTTGACTTCAGCTGTGAAGAGCCTACTAAGTTCCAGGCTCATTCACTTACCTTACCCTGCAATTGGGGACCAAGGCCCAGAGAAGGCCCAGCAGACCAGTGATAGAGGCTGGATCCCAAGTCTCCCAACATCCAGCACCTTTATACCCCCAGTCCTCACTTCCAGTAAAGGGAGGTGAAGGGAGGATAATTTCTGGGCCAGACTAGCTGCACCCAGGACTAGGATTCAGCAAATCTTTGTTAAGCACCTTTTGTGTGCAGGACACATCTGGGCAAGCACTGTTACCCCTTCCTGGCACTAGCCCGGTGTCATTCATGGAATGGTTAGTCTGGAACTCAGCTATGGTGAAGGCCCAGGCTGATTCTTTCTTGCTCATCCTTGTGTCCCCAGTGTCTGGCCCAAGTCTTGGCACAAAGCAGGACCTTAGCAAATATTTTTTGAATAAAGGATGAATCAGAAAGCATTTATTGAGCATTATGTGCCAGGCCACATGGTAGGAGAAATTCTATTTAATACAAGACTGTATTAGAGGCTGGTATTAGATCCCATTTTTACAAGTGAGGTAATAAAGGTTGAAAGAGATGAACTGACTAGGTCAACACTTCACAGTGAATTGGTGGTGGAACTGAGACTGGAGCCCAGCCTGGCTACCTCCAGCTGGCAGCCCCACATCTATCAGGGAGCTGGGCCTCCAGCCACCTGCTCCCTTGCCTCAGGCCTTCCCTGATAGTAATTGGGGACTCTGATTAAGGGTGCACTTTTGAATGGCTTCAAGGAAACCAGGAATAGCAAGCCTGGTCTCCTAATTACTATACAGATTAATCTGACTCAAGCATAGCTCTGATTCTACCGCCTTCCTATACAAGAATCTAGGCTAACAATGTAAACAACCTAGGTTGTTCCATCTTCCCAATTTCTGGCCAAGTGGCAATGGGCAACTTATTTGGGTCTCTCCAAGCTTCACTCACCTTCCTCTTTTGCCTGACCATACTTCTGAGAATACGTGTTTGAGACCCCAACTTCTGATAAAACTTGATTGATCTAATTCACCCTTCACACAGCTCACACAGCCCTATGGCTCTGGAAGAGGTATTTTCATTCTAAGGACCTCAAGGGAGGCTGATATCCCTACCCCAAGATGGTCTGGATAGAGGAGGAAGTTGGGGTGGGGAGAGCCGCCCAGAACATCCTCACAGGGAGATGAGGAAGCCTGAGCTCACCCAGCCAGCCAAGGGCAGGCAGAGTGAACTGGCACCAAGAGGCCCTGACTCCCATTCAAGAGCTTTCCTCTATTGCCCCTGCTGCTCCTTTATTTTTCCTCATGATTGTCATCGGCACCTGTTTCTCTATAACCCAGAGAACACTTAGTTACCCAGAGATTCTAGTCCTGCTGTGTAACCTTCATAAGGTCTCCACTCCTCTGCCTCCCATTTGCGAAATGGGGATCCTGGCCTTAACAACCTCATGGTCCTCTAGCACGCAGTCCACACTCTGACTTGGACGCCCTGTAGCAGGGAACCGATTTTTTCTTTGCAGGGCAACTAGACGCCCTCCCTCAAGCCAGGCACCCTCGGCCGCCGCGAAAGGACTAGTCCACGCTCGCTCCTTGGTGCCTAGATCGGCCAGGCTCATCCGCCCGAGGGGAGAGGGGTGTTGGAGGACAGAGAAGCAAAAAACGGTACTCTCCTACTGTCCCCCTATTATCACACACACACACACACACACACACACACACACACACACACACACACTCCTGCAGGAGCGCCTTATGCGCGTGCGTCGGCGCAAAGCCCTCTCCCGCCCACGTGCGCGCCCCCAACCGGGGGCGCGCGCCGCGGCTGGCGGGAAAGCGCGCGGGAAGCCCCCAGCTGGCTCCCACTGTGGGGGAGGGACAACAGGAGGCGTTTGGAACGTGCCATTCTCGGAGAGAACGGGGGGATTTTCGTGCTGCGGTAGCATTTTTACCCCTCTCATTCGCCGACCGATCCGTTAGCTACCCCCGTCCCCCGCCGCGATACGGAGCTCCGCGCCGCGGCCACGCTCCCTCCCTGCAGCCAGGCCCGGCCCCTCGAACCCAGCTCTGGCCTAAGCTATTCCCTCCGCCGCCGGAGCGGGGCGCTGCGCCACGCGCTGGGGCCGGAAATTCCCGCGGCCTGAGTGGAGGAACCCAAGCGGAGAGTGCGGCGCCGCCTTCCACCTCCCCCGGCCGGGCGGGGGTGTTGGGCCCAGCGAGGGCCAGGCTGCCTGAGTGGGGGCGGGGGGGGGCCGCGTCTGAGGAGCCGCGGAATCGGCGGCGGGTGGATAGCCGCGGCGGGCAGGGAACCGGACGACGGGGGTGCTCCTCAAGAGCCGCTCGGCGAGCTGGGAGAGCCTGCGCCCCCGCACCCGGGCCCCCGCCCCCTCGCGGTCTCCGCCTCCTTGCCTCACACACCCCCAGGGCCGCCGGAGCCCAGGCCTTCTCGGCGCTTCTCCTCCTTCTCTTCACACTCACCCTCGGACCTGGTTGTCCTGCTATCCGCCGGCCTTGCTCCCTCCGGGGCGAGTCCTCGTTCTCAGGCTCTCCTTAAACACACAAGCACACCCCGCTCGCTGGGCGGCCTTCTCTTGGCCCTCCTCCTTCCCTCCTCACTTACGCCGCCGTCGGAGGAAGATTGATGTCCCTTCAGCATGATGCAGCCGCCGCCGAGGAAGGTGAGAATGCAGCTGGGGGTCTTTGAGGTTTTGGGGGGATGCGTACAAGGAACGCGGCTGGGGCGACCACTGCGCCCCCTCCCCCTTTGCGCAAGGGGCCGTGACCGCCGTCGTCTCGGGCTTGTCACTGAGTTGCCGCCGGCTCCTGGCGGGGGGCGCGCGTGTTTGGTGCCTTCGCGTCGGAGGGGCGGCGAGGGCTCGTCCCCTCCCTCCACCGCTCGGTAGACCCCCCCATCCCCAGACATTTCACAAGAGTTTCGGGTGTGCGTGTGTGTATGTGTATGTGTGTGTGAGAGAGAGAGCGAGCGCGCATGGCAGTGCTGCTCTCTGCAAAGTGCTTTCTCGGGGCTGCACCGAGGGGAGGCGGGGGAGCCCCTGCAGCTTGCAGAGCCTTTTGCTTGTGTGATTGTTTAGTCTGCACCAGGTTTGAGCCCTCCGCCCGCTTGTCGCCACCCTCCCCCATTGGCAAATTTACAGGGAATTTGTTTCCAGCCTAGCCTTAATGTTTGGCTCGCTTTTCCCACGGGGTGACCGAAGAGAAGTCGCAATAGTCACCCCCACCCCAAGGGAAAACAAGAAATTAAGCATTGAGCGGTCCTGTCTTTCTCTTCCCCATTCCTGCCCCGCCCCTCCGACTAGGGGGCGAGGAAGGTGGTGGTTCTGTCCCCAGGAGAGAGAGAGCCGGGCCGTGCTTGGCGTGTGAGCCGTGATCTAGGCTTCGGGTGGGAGTGACGGAGTGACGGGTGCTCCGGGCTTGTCAGCAGCTTCCCCGCTTCGCCTTTCCAGAACTGTTTCAATGTCCCCCTCCCAGTTTTCCCAGGGACTGAGGCTGTGTCCTTGTCTTTTCAATCCTGCAGATGGTTACTGAGTGTCTCCTCTGGGTGGAGGAGGCTGTTCTATCCTCCCCTTGTGGGCAAACATTTGCTGAATGCCTAACTCATTCGTGTCTGCTCCCTCTTTTTTCTCTTTCTTAACCCGGGTTCTCCGGTTAAGTGAGTCTTTTTCTTTCACACACGTACACTTACCCCTCCAGTGGCCCTGCTTCGGCCATGGGGGTTCCAGGCCCACTGTAACCTGGATCCCGGCCTGGCGGGCGAGGCACTGGCCGGTTTGCATATACTGTTCTAGCTGTTTGAAGTGGAAACGCCACTGGGACCGGCTTGCTGTGGTGGCTTAAAAGCACTGCATATGCTGGAAGGTCACTTTTGCTTTCTCCTTTGTGAGAAAGAGATTGTGATTTGATGTGCTGTCCAGCAAGTCGAGGGCATCATCCTGAGAGTGTGCTTCTCGTAGCCATTATGGAATAATTTAAATAGTTGATTCATGCATATAATTTCATGATTGTGTAAGTTTTGGTCATGAGATATCTAGGCATTCTTATGCCCACTTCTCCCATCTACACTCTGCTCACCTCTCCTGATGTTTTAATGTCTTTGTATCCTTTTTGGAAGAAATAGAAGACAGACTCTTAAAGACCTGGATATGTATTGAGCTTGTACATGAAATGAAATGATTGGCAGTTTATTTTGCACCTCTTTAATCTGTAATTTTTATACTTGTGTACTTTCATTTAGCCTCTGCTTCAGGTTGTTTTAGCTAGTTTTTTCATTAATTATCTGCAGTAAACAAAATTATGTGGCTAATAATGGGTTTATGCTCCTCAGGGGAAAGGCAAGTAAGAGTTATATATTCTGACAAGTATTTCGTATTTTCCTTAAGTAATTTTTTTATTGTTAAAGTTGCAGTAAGGCCTCATAAATATATGGTATATTTTAGGTGAAAGTTACACAAGAACTGAAAAACATTCAAGTTGAGCAGATGACAAAACTTCAAGCCAAACATCAAGCAGAATGTGATTTGCTTGAAGATATGAGGTAAGGTTATAGTAAATAGTTTGAGAACTTCTGTATCTCTATTTCAAACAACCTTTGCATTACCAAGCCCCAGGAACTGATGATGGAATTTCCTTTTGGATTTCCTGCTTTAAGGCTGTTAGAGCTTTGACTCAGCTAGAAATTATAACTGGAATTAACACAATACAAACTTTTTTCCTTTAGTGGAGAAACCTATAACCTACACATACTATTATGAAAAAACAAGGTTCTTACAAATTTATCAGTCAGATTATAATCACTGAAATAGAAATTCTTATTTAAATAATTTTTCTGCTAAATTTCTTTCTACATTTATTGACCTTAACGATTTCACATGGAATTTTAAACTGACACATGGTTAATGGTTAA
Source organism: Monodon monoceros (assembly GCF_005190385.1). NCBI lineage: Eukaryota > Metazoa > Chordata > Mammalia > Artiodactyla > Monodontidae > Monodon > Monodon monoceros. The sequence goes on from NW_021703784.1 coordinate 57,126,786, forward strand.
TATCTGGGGGTGAGCCAGTCAATCTCAGATGATTATTAGAACATGGTAAATATAACTTTGTCTTTGAACATTAAATTTAGTGGGAAATGTGTTTATCATATTTTATCATTAAAGTTACTTGTATCCCTATTCAAGATAACTTTGAATTAAAAAGATAAGCCATCTTGCCAGCCTTGTGAAAGTCAATGTCTTTCTTTATAGAAGTAATCATGACTCATTTTATTGAAAGAAACACCACTGTTTTAACAATCCTATAATACAAACTGACAGTTCAACAAACATTTTTGTAAAGGAAAATGATTTGCATGTTGAAACAGAGTCGCTGCAATTATTTCCCTTTATTAATACACTTATTAAATTGGAATTGGGTCTGTAAGCCTCATCAGTTACTTATTTTTTCCTGTGGTGCACAACCTCATGTTGGTTTCATGAAAAATATTAACTATATGTTATTATAATAAAACTATATGTGTTTGTATAGCTGAATTGTTCGTAGCCCAAAGATTTTTACTTAGAGTTCCTTTTCCCCCCCATATTTAATTTAGATACTAAATTAATATTTCTACTATTTACGTATCTTTTCAGGGTTTCTAAGGCATATTAATTTAGACTCATCCAAACTTGGATATATCAAGATCATTGTTTTCTGACTGAAAACTACTCTATTTTTTTTTAACTTTTAATTTTATATTGGCGTATAGGTGATTAACAATGTTGTGTTAGTTTTGGGTGAAAACTACTCTATTTTAATTCTGCATTTGTTTCTTTGTTTTTCTTGTGGACACAGGGAAATTTTTAGACTTAAATAATTCCTGTGCAAGACACCTGAAACTTTTCATATGGTTACGAATTAAGCTTTTAATATTTATTAAGTGAACGAAAGTATTTTATATTTTAGTAGTTTAGGAAGGCAAAATTTGTTTGTAAGTAAAGATCCTCTGTGGGGTATGGCTAGTCAGTAGTCATTAAGTCCTTTTGATTATATTCAAAAGACCTCTTGTTTGCATATTCTCTATTTCCCCTGTTGCTTGTACCTTGACTTATGGTCAGCTATATGGACACGTCACTGCTAAGTTGATGTAGATTGCTGCTCCTGTTGCTACTGTTTAGTTGTTTGTATTATTTCTGACTTCATCACATTTCACTGGCGTTGTTGCAGTAATATCCTAATTATTACTGTAGTGTTCTCATATCTTCCACCTCCCAATCTCTCCTTTTAAATCTGTTTTCCACGTTGTTACCAGTTAACTTTCTAATAATTGTTTATTTATTTTCTTTTTAAAAAAATTAATTAATTAATTATTATTATTTTTGGCTGTGTTGGGTCTTCGTTGCTGTGCATGGGCTTTCTTTAGTTGTGGCGAGCAGGGGCTACTTTTTGCAGTGCCCGGGCTTCTCATTGTGGTGGCTTCTCTTGTTGTGGAGCATGGGCTCTAGGCTCGTGGGCTTCAGTAGTTGTGGCATGTGGGCTCCGTAGTTGTGGCTCACGGGCTCTAGAGCGCAGGCTCAGTAGTTGTGGTGCACGGGCTTAGTTGCTCTGTGGCATGTGGGATCTTCCTGGACCAGAGCTTAAAGGTGTCCCCTGCACTGGCAGGCAGATTCTTTTTTTTTTTTTTTTTAACATCTTTATTAGAGTATAATTGCTTTACAATGGTGTGTCAGTTTCTGCTTTATAACAAAGTGAATCAGTTGTACATGTACATATGTCCCCATATCGCTTCCCTCTTCTATCTCTCTCCCTCCCATCCGGCAGGCAGATTCTTAACCACTGCACGACCAGGGAAGTCTCTCTAATAACCGTTTATTACGTATCAGGTTCTCTGTGGTCTTCAGGATAAAGACCAAACACTTTGTCATAGCACATGTGGCCCTTTGCAACCTAGGTACAAGCTACAAGCTTCATTTCCTGGCTTAGTTATTACCATTTCATGCCCATGCATATCCTTTCTCCTTATTCCCCCTGCCCTGGCCACTTAAGACTTCTGGTTATCTAATTGTATTCTCGACATTCATGCTTTTGTGCCCTCCTAATTTTCATCTGGCAAATTCTCGTTACCACTAAGTTTGCAAGTTTGATCTTCTCTGTGATCTCAAAGAATTTTGATTTTGTACATGCTTCTGGCTTCCCCCCTCATGTGAATTCCTTGAAGTCAGAGGCTAAGTCTTATTCATTTTTGTATATTTGTACCCTTTGTAAACAGCTGACAGAATTGTTAAATGAATGTAACTGCTTATATTTACATGCAGCTTATTTGTGTTTAAGTGAGATATTTTATAAGCTCTGTTTGTAGGGGGCTGTAGTGGTGTCTGTTGAGCTTGTGTTTTAATTTGATTCATGTAGGCACTTTAAAATGTACTGTGGCTATTTGATGTAGAGTATATCTGTATTTATATATAATATGTAAATACAGAGACTGTTGGTGCTCCAAGGATTCATGGATTCTTTATTATTTTAAAGGAGTCAGTGTGGTTTTCTTTGTATTAAATAAATGGGATGAATCCCTTTATTCCTATATAATTGTGAGCAGAATACTGTATTACCTCCTAAAACATGAGTTTAGGTTTCTGATTTGCTCCCCCCCAATGGTAATACTGAATTTGGAAATTGAAAATTTTTACTCTCAATATTCATAACTTTAATTCCTTGAGGAGGAAGTGGTCTGGCTTTGTTGATTTATCTTAGCAAGTGGAATGACCTTTTAAAAAAATTCATTAGAAATCTCTGAACTTGGATTTTTATATGTATTATGTTGTAAAGCATCTTGCCTGCTTTTCCTTTTTTGAGGCTCTCACCACCTTCCTTCCCCAAATCCCACAAATATCTCTCCTTCTCACTGATGCACCCCCCACCAGTGTTATGCTCAATTTAAATTAGTATGAATTCACCCCTCAAAGTGCAAATACCTTTAATTCTTGACATAAAGAAGTAAGTAAGCAGAGAGAAATTTTTTGACTTTAAAAAAAGTTAAAAAAAAAAAAAAGACCACAACACATTAAGCTGTAAATAGGAAAATTTTATTCTGGGTTATGGCTAGTTCCCACTCCCCTCCCCCCTTCTCATCTTCTGGAATTTTGAAAGGAGATCAATTATGATATAATATTTTTCCTTTGCTCTCTTCCCTTTCTTCAGTTCATTTGAGTTCCAGGGGTGCGTGTAGAAGCTGGTGTGTTGGAGTAAAGTATGAGAAGGAAAGATAACTTATTTGTTGTTAATCAGGGACATTCCATGCTTTGGGGAGATTTTTATACTGAAGTGTTTCCTGTTGACATTTGCTATCAGCAGTAGACTAGCATACTTTACTTTCTTTTTCGTTTATTATTTTTTATTCTCTCTTTGCTTTCTAGGGCCACTTATAAATAAGTTTCTAAATACTAGAGCCTATGTGTTGTGTATTAATATAATGTATTTCTTGTTTATTCTTATGATGTGCTAACTCAAGTCAGTAAAGAAAGTTCTTTGCAGGGATGCAGAATATAAAGAATTACCTTCTTAGCAGACATTTTTAGGTCATTATATAATATTGAAAAGTCATAGAATTTTAGAGTCAGGTGGATACTGTGATGTTTGCTGATTTTATAGGTGAAAATGGAAACTGAGACAGTTGATAGGAAGTGAATCATATTGAGGTGGACTCTTCAGTTATTTCTCCTAATTTCTAGGCTAGTGTACTTTCCCCTATATCTGTATTTCCCAAGCTTCTAACCAAGGAACTCATCATGGCTCCCATTTTTGGAAACATTTTACATATCAAAAAGTACATTTTTGTTTTATTTTTCACTTTTCATATACTGAGCTGTCAGTCAGCTTTGAGTCAGTATTTTAAAACTAGTAACATGAGTCCAGCCAAAAGCAAAGATACTTAAACTTTACCTCAGAGCAGGTTGAGGGTATGTGTGGTTTCTCACAGATGTTCTGAAAAATTTAACCTGGCTCAAGAAGCATTTGTCCTTTCTTTGCAGACATCTGGAGGTCTAGTGACCTCAAGTGAGGAATTGCTATACTATATGTTGCCTTCTCTAAACTGTAGGTTCATGGGAGTCACTGGGGATTGGATTCTGAAGTCTGTTGATGGAAGCTCTGAGACTTTTTTTCATTATCTCAGAGACCTTTATGTCTAAAAGGGAAACTTAGAGGTAATCTGGTCTAGAGAGTTTTTTTTAAAAACAGGTTTATTGAGATCTAATTCACTTGCCATCCAATTAACCCATTTAAAGTTTTTTTGTATATTCATAGGGTTTTACAACCATCACGATACTTTAACTTTAGAACATTTTTGTCCCTCCTACAGGAAACTACCTATTAACAGTCACTTCCCATCACCTTATCCAGCCTTAAGCAATTATTACTTTCGCTCTCTGTAGAAGCAGAATCTATATAAATGGAATCATACAATATGTGGTCTTTGGTGACTGGCTTTTACTTAGCATAATGTTTTCAACTTTCATCCATGTTATAGCATCAATACTTCATTCCTTTTTTATTGCAGAATAATATTCCACTGTATGGATATACCACATTTTATTAATCTGTTCCTCAGTTGATGGACTTTTTTGCTATTATGAATAATGTTCCTTTGAGCAAATTTTTCTGTGGACTTATGTTTTCATTTGTCTTAGGTATATACCTAGTAGTGGAATTGTTGGGTCATATGGTAACGATATGTTTGACTTTCTGAGGAACTTTTCAAACTGTTTTCCAAAGTGGTGGTACCATTTTATATTCCCACTAGCTATAATGTATGAAGGTTCCAGTTTCTAAACATTTTTACCAGTGTTTGTTATTGTCTGTCTTTTGATTATAGCCATTCTAGTAGGTGTGAAGTGGTATCATATTGTGGCTTTGATTTGCATTTCCCTAATAGCTTATGAAGTTGAGCATTTTTTTGTGTGCTTAATGGCTATTTGCATATCTTCTTTGGAGAAATGTCTATTCAAATCCTTTGCCCATTTTTTAATTGGGTTATTTGTCTTTTTCTTATTGAGTTGTAAAAGTTCTTTAAATATTTATCTTATCAGCTATATGATTTGCAAATATATGCAGTATTTGCAATATTTTTCCCACTCTGTGGAAGAATCACCTGAGGTAATTCTTATGTGCCCTAAATTTTGAGAACCAATGAAGGGGTGAAAAGAATAAGGACTTTGAAGATAGACCAGAGATTGAAACTCAGCTCTGTCACTAATGCTGGATAATCTAGGACAAGTTACTAAGGTTCTCTGAGCCTCATATTTCATGTATGTAAAACAAGGTTAATGCTTACCTTTTTGCTTTTCTGTAAAAGTTAAATGAGATAGGTGAAATGCCAAGCATGGTAGATATTCACCATTGGTAGCTATAGGATGTTGTCTTATACAAGGTAACAAAATAAGTTATTGTGTTTTATTAATTCTAAGAAGCACATTTTTTTTTACATTCTTATATTTCTGAAATCCGGTTACATCTTACAGTTGCTTTTGGTTGTGATGTGTTTGTCCTTGTCTCTTCGTGCACAGAACTTGCAGAGTAGTTAGCAGCAGGCTTAGAAGAAAATCCCAGAGATAATGGTTTGAATACAAATGTTGGATCACCCAGGCTTTTGTAAAATAAATAAATTTATTTATTTATTTATTATTTTTGGCTGCATTGGGTCTTCATTGCTGTGCACAGCTTTCTCTAGTTGCGGCAAGCGGGGCTACTCTTCGTTGCGGTGCATGGGCTTCTCATTGCAGTGGCTTCTCTTATTGCAGAGCTCGGGTTCTAGGCACGAGGGCTTCAGTAGTTGTGGCATGTGGGCTCAGTAGTTGTGGCTCGTGGGCCCTAGAACGCATGCTCAGTAGCTGTGGCACAAGGTTTAGTTGTTCTGCGGCATGTGGGATCTTCCTGGACCAGGGCTTGGACCTGTGTCCCCTGCATTGGCAGGTGGATTCTTAACCACTGTGCCACCAGGGAAGCCCCCCACCCAGGCTTTTGATGGCACAGAGGATGATACTGTGTGGAAAAACAGTAATGACTGATTCAAAAGTGATTCAGAAGAGTTTGAGCCTGAGTGTGACCAGTTTATGCACCAATTTATTCATTTACCTTTTAAAGATTGTGCACAAGAGTAATACATGCTAAAAATCTAATTAATGGGGACTTCCCTGATGGTCCAGTGGCTCCATGCTCCCAATGCCACTGTGGGGGGCCCGGGTTTGATCCCTGGTCAGGGAACTAGATCCCACATGCCACAGCTAAAGTTCTCACACACTACAGCTAAAAGATCCAGCATGTCGCAACGAAGACCCGGCGCAGCCAAATAAATAAATAAATATTTTTTAAAAAATCTAACAAAGTTTAAAAGAGCTCTTTTAATAAGTATAAATAAAAATTGTATCAATAAGTGATAGGGTATTGTATCAATTTAAAGGGTAGCATTTTTTCTTAGTGGAACATAATGTGACTTGTAATCAGTGGAGTTTTAGATATGATGAAAATTGGAAGTAGCAGGTCAGGTGCTGTACCCTGGTCTTTTTCATTCATTCAGCAATCATTGTTTCTCAATCCAGTATTCTTTCAAATTAGAACTTGATGTAAATCATGAGAGGGAGAATTTTTTAAACAGAGTCATATGGAATTAAACTAAGGAGTAATAATGAAAGTTACCCACCACTTGGATTAAGAACAGAAGTATTGAAGAATTTTTATGCGCCCTTTTCCTTGATTTGGTCTTTTTAGCCACACCCAAGTATATACGTATGAGAGGTGGTGAAGATGATCTGAGTGGTAGGGTAGCTGATCACAGCTACTGGAATGAGTACCAGCTTAGAGATATACAACCTGGGTACAAATCCTAGTTGTTAATCTTTATTAATTATGTGAATTTGGCCACAAGTAACCACAAGTTACTTAAACTTTAGTGAGCCTCATATTTCTTATCTGTAAAATAATGATAATTATAATACCTTATGGGGCTATTTTGATAATTAAAGTAATGCACATAAAAGCTTTCTTGCATAGTGTGTGGAACATAGTAGGTGCTCAACAGATGCATGTGGACTGTAATTTTGTTAAGTAATTGAGAATACCTGTTCAGAAATTATGGTCTTTGACTTACTTATCCTGTAAAGAGTTAACCTGTGAGTTAAAAAATGTAATGAACCTCGAAGATAAACTGTTCAAGTAATACCAAAGAATTTTCTTCACTAAGTTCAGCAGCCTTAGGTACCTTCCATCTTTCTGTGTGTTGATAATGATTCTCCTTATGATTGCTGGATGGCATACACAGTTCCAAGCATGCTATTCTCGTACAACATGAGGTGGAAAAGGAGAAAGGAAGTGCAGTTTTTCCTCATGCAAAATTTCCCTCTTTACCTTCCCTCCTTTCCTTCTACTAGGGAAGACAGTTTCTACCAGAAATTATCCCAGAAGACTTTCCCTTGTATCTCATTGGCTGAGTTTGCTTCATATGCCCCTGCAGCCTAGCTGCAAAGGAGGCTGGGAATGTGATTACCTTCTTGGAGAGGTGGTCTTTGCCAGTAAGAAATAGGTATTGGTTGCAGTAATATGGCTTTTCCACGTTACTGTTTGCCCTGTTTGCCACAGGGACCCATTTCTAATTTACTCCTAGTGTTTCCCATAAAAGTGTAAAAAGTGTGTTGACTTTAGATTATGAAAGATATAGCTAAAATTTCACTTGTCCCAAACAGATTGGGAATAAGAGACTCCTTAGAAACCATTTGTATCCCCTCCTTTCAACTGCTTTTAAGTTCAGTGTCTTAGGTTGGGAGTAGGTTTTTGTATTTACCGTAGGTAATGGGCCAGTAGGCCAATGGCCTCTTAGGATTCTCCTGTTAAGAATACTTAAGAGTGTTTAAATATCTTGCCACTTCTGGTTTTCTGATAACTTGGGGAAATCGTGGTCTAAGGGCCCTCCAGGTAGTTTCATTTTTGCTGAACTCCTTTTACTTCTCAGGTGGAAGTGTTAATAAGTAGTAAAGCGGCTAAACTGAAAGCAGGGAAGGACAAATAAGAGCTAGAATTACTCCTAGAAATTGAGGATTGGCAATTCCATCATGAAAGTGTAGAGAATGAAGCCTTTTACCTGAGGAGGCCTGTGGTGATAAGTTGATGTTTTTCTTTGTAAATTCTTCGAATGTTCATTTGAATCCCACAGGTGCTGTCTGTTTTGTTGGTGTCAATCTTCAGGAATGATCTGATGCATAAGCAGGAGTTAGTAAGTCTGGTTTGTGCTGTTGGCTCTTCAGTGACTAATTTGGGAACTAGGCACAGAAACGCAACCCTCTAGTTTGTTCCATTGCTGCAGATTTCCTGTCATGTGTTGGTCAGGACTAACTTAATAGAATCTTAGCTGATATTTTTATTTCATTTTATTGTTTCCTCACAGTATTCCTTGGTCATGCTTTAACATTCCATTTGATCTCCTTTTTGGCATTCATGTATGAGTGTCTTGTCATCCAGATGTTTTCTGTTTTGTGAACTTTGAAATAATCCCAATTGAAAAAGAAAATGTTATTTCTGGTGTTATGTTAAAGTGTTACCATGTCTGTGGTCCCACAGGAAACAACTGGGAATGTATATCCCTTGATTATATTTTAGTGTTATTTGTTTTCCCCCCATTGGTGGCTGGAGAAGGGGGCGAGAGGCAGAGACTTTTTATTGTATACCCTTTTTGGTAAGTTTTGAATTTGGAACTATGTGAATATTATCTACTCTTAAAACTAAAATTAAATGATTCAGTATTGGTGAATATTTTATTGCTTGTCTGTTAAAGATAACATACTATAAGAATTTATATTAGTTGATGCTAAAATGTCATTTTTGGCTTTTAGTTAGTTTTTAGTGAAGTTATTTTCATCATTAATAGACTTTACAGTTTATTTCTAATATATACCAAGTATTAAGAATACTTGATTCACAAACTTCATAAAATGATTGGTCTCAAGCTGGTTGTTGTTCAGAGTTGGGGAAACAGGCTCTGTGTATTACTATGTTCTTTTCTTTGTGTGTTGTGGAATTGTTTTGTCTCCAAACAAGCAAGCATATTGGGTGGTTAGATTGATGTACAGCTCAAATTTTATTTTAGTTAACTTTATTCAAAGGTTTTATATCAAAGTCATCATTTAACATATTGTTTCTATGGTAAAATGTATTTTGCATTATTAGCCAACTTTCTCCATGGGGAATTCTTTCATCTGTTTTACTCTAGAGGTATTTTATATACTAGTTTTCTCAGCTATATTGACCTAAATGAATATTTTTGGTATTCCATTTGCTTCCCTTGCATTTTTAGCTATATCTTTCTATTTTTCAAGTGGTGTTTTAGGTGTTACAGCATGCATCTTTAATCACTCATTGTATACCTTGAGTTAATATTATACCATGCCACGTAAGACACTTACAACAGTCCAGTTCTAATTACTCCATCCCAGACTTTGTGCTGCATACTTTATAAACCTCACAGTACAATGTTAGTTTTGCTTTAAACACAGTTATCTTTTAAACAGATTAAGAGAAGGAAAAAACTTTTATATTTACCAGTTTTGACTCTCTTCCCTTCTTGAGACCAATACATAGGTTTGAGTTTCCATCTGGTATCATTTCCGTTTCGGTTGAAGAACTTCCTTCAGCATTTCTAGTGCAATTCTGCTGGTGGCAGTTCTCTTAGCTTTCACTTATCTGAAAGTGTCTTTATTTCACCCTCATTTTTGAAAGATAATTTTTGCTGGATATAGAATTCTGGATTGACAATTGGTCACTCCATTATCCTCTGGCTTCATTGTTTCCGATGAGAAGTTAGTTATTATTTATATACTTGTCTTGTCCTCTTGTATCTAATGTGCTCCTCCCCCCCCCTTTCTGATAGCTTTTTTCCTCCTTTTTATTGTTTTTCTGCAGTTTGAATGTGATGTGACTAATCTAAGTACCTTTGTAATTATTTTTCTTGGGGGTTCATTTAACTTTTTGGATCCATAGGTGATGTTTTTCAACAAACCTGGGAAATTTGGGGCTATTATTTCTTCAACTATTTTTTTCTGCCCCACTCTCTCTTCTTTCCTTTTTGGACTCTAGTTACACGTGTGTTAAACTGTTTGATAATAATCTGTGTTCTTCAGATTGGATAATTTTTAAAAAATTAATTAATTTATGGCTGCATTGGGTCTGTTGCTGTGCACGAGCTTTTCTCTAGTTGCGGCGAGCGGGGGCTACTCTTTGTTGTGGTGCTTTCCCCCCTGATTATGAGTCACGTTTCCTGCTTATTTGCATATCTAATAATTTTTGATTATTTGGACATTGTGGATGACACAGTATAGGAAGTTTCGATTGCGTCATCTTTCTTTAATGAGTATTGAGTTTTGGGGTTCCACTGAAAGCCTGTGTGTCCAAGGTGTGCAGCATTATCTCCACTCTGGCTGAATTGGAATTCCAGTGTGTCCCAGCAGTGTGCAGTTTCTGGTATCTGTTCGGCTCTCAGGCCTGCAGTAGTGACTCTACTAGGCCTCATGGAGTCTCACCCTGGCTTGTGTGTGGCCTAATACTCAAGCAAGGATGCTCAGGGAACCCCCATGCAGATTGCTGGGGCCACCCCTTCTTATTGTTGTCTCCTCTCTAATACCCTGTCCTACAAATTCTAGCTTCTTCAGTAGCCCAGAACTGTGATCTCTGCATCTCAATTCAGTGAGACCATCATGCTTGGCTTAGGCTCCACTTCCCTGTGATGGAGTTGGGAAAGTGTCTCGGGCAGAAAGCTGGAGCAGATGTGGTACACACTTCCTCTGCTGCCAGTTTCATACCTAAAAATAGTAGAGTCATATATTTTGTCTAGTTCTATAGATGTTACTTGAGGAGGGCTAGTCTGGTACCAGTTACTTCATCATGGCTAGAAATGGAAGTCTACTTCTCAGATGTATTGGAAGAAGATATTTAACTGATTATGAATTTATATATATTTAATATCTACCTAATCTAAATTAATCCTTTGCTTTTGGGTATATGAATTTGGATATTACCTATAACAATGTATGTATTCTGTAGCACAAAAAGTTTTTAACAGCTTTATTAAGATATAATTTTTATAAAAAGGACATGCTATGTAAAAAAAAAGATATAATTGATATATTATGTAATGCACTTATGTAAACTGTATAATTCATTGGCTTTTGGTATATTCACAGAGTTGTGCATCTATTACCACAGTCAATTTTAGAACATTTTCATTACGCTAAGAAGAACCCTGCACCCCTTAGCCATTACCCTTCCCTTTTCCCCCCATTTGCCTAGCCCTAGGCAGTCACTAATCTACTTTCTGTAGGTTTATTTGTTCTGGACATTTCATATAAATGGAATCATACAATATGTAGTCTGTTGAGACTGTCTTCTTTCACTTGGCATAAGGTTTTCAAGGTTCATCAGCATTTTAGCATCTATCAGTACTTTATTCCTTTTTATTGTTTGGATATACACTTTTTTTTTTTTTTTGCTTTTTACTGTAACATTTTAAAATTGCGATGTAATTGACATATAACATTCTTTTCAATTTAGGTGTACAACATAAAAATTTGATATATGCATATATTGCAAATGATCGCAGTAAGTCTAGTTAACATCTATCACCACACATAGTTACAAATTTTTTCTTGTGATGAGAACTTTTAAGAACTTTTACTCTCTTAGCAACTATCAAATATACAATACAGTCTTGCTAACTATAGTCACCATGCTGTACATTATACTCCCAGGACTGACTTATCTTATAACTGGAAGTATGTACCTTTTGACCCCCTTTACCCATTTCACCCACTCTCTGCCTCTGGCAACCACCAATCTGTTCACTGTATCTATGAGTTCAATTTTTTTTTTTTCCTTAAAGATTCTACATGTGAGTAAGATCTTGTCTTTGTCTGAATTATTTCACTAAGCAAAATGTCCTCAAGGTCCATCCATATTGTCACAAATGGCAGGATTTCCCTCTTTTTTTATGGCTGAATAATTTTCCTTTGTGTGTATTTTTGTGTATACATGTGTATATATCGATATACATATCACATTTTCTTTATCTGTTCATCCATCCATGGTCACTTAAATTGTTTCCATGTTTTGGCTATTGTAAACAATGCTGAGATGAACAAAAGGATGCATATATCTCTTCAAGAGAGTGATTTTATTCCTTTTAGATACATACCTAGAAGTGGAATTGCTGGATTATGTGGTAATTCTATCTTTAATTATTTGAGGAAACGTCATACTGTTTTCCATAGTGGGTGTACCAGTTTGCATTCCCACCAACAGTGTACAAGGGTCCCCTTTTCTCCACACTCTCACCAAACACTTGTAATTTTTTTCCTTTTTTTTTTTTTTTTTTGCGATATGCGGGCCTCTCACTGCTGTGGCCTCTCCCGTTGCGGAGCACAGGCTCCGGAAGCGCAGGCTCAGCGGCCATGGCTCACGGGCCCAGCCTCTCCGCGGCACGTGGGATCTTCCCGGACCGGGACGCGAACCCGTGTCCCCTGCATCGGCAGGCGGACTCTCAACCACTGCGCCACCAGGGAAGCCCTTTTTTTCCTTTTTGATAATAGGTATTCTAACAGGTGTGAAGTGGTATCTCATTGTGGTTTTGATTTACATTTCCCTGATGATTGGTGATGTTGAGGACCTTTCACTTATCTGGCCATCTGTATGTCTTCTTTGGAAAATGTCTATTCAGATTCTCTACCCAGTTTTTGTTTTTTTTTAATGTTTATTTATTTATTTGGTTGTGCCAGGTCTTAGTTGTGGCTCACGGGCTCCTTAGTTGTGTCAGGCAGGCTCCTTAGTTGCGGCCCGAGGGCTCCTTAGTTGTGCATGCAGACTCTTAGTTGCGGCACACGTGTGGGATCTAGTTCCCTGACCAGGGATCGAACCCGGACCTCCTGCATTGGGAGCTCGGAGTCTTATCCACTGCGCCACCAGGGAAGTCCCTCTGCCCATTTTTTAATTGAATTGTTTTTCTCTATTGAATTGTATGAGATCTTTATATATTTTGGATAATAGTCCCTTATCAGATATGATTTGCAAATATTTTCTATCATTCTGTAGGTTGCCTTTTCATTTTGTTGATGACTTCCTTTACTGTGCAGAAGATTGATGTAGTCTCACTTGTTTATTTTTGCTTTTTTTGCCTTTGCTTGTGCCATCTATAATGTAAAATATTAAAGATGATAGAAGGAGGGTGCCATCTCTGGTCATTCCTTGAGTCAGGCTTTACTCATTATTATCATTAATAATAATAATAATAATAATCATCTAATTCAAGGAATGACCAGAGGGTGTCACTCAAGAATGACAGTTCTTGGGCTTCCCTGGTGGCACAGCGGTTGAGAGTTTGCCTGCCGATGCAGGGGACATGGGTTCGTGCCCCGGTCCGGGAAGACCCCACATGCCACGGAGTGATTGGGCCCGTGAGCCATGGCCGCTGAGCCTGCACATCTGGAGCCTGTGCTCCGCAACGGGAGAGGCCACAGCAGTGAGAGGCCCGCATACCGCAAAAAAAAAAAAAAAAAAAAAAAGAATGACAGTTCTCATGTTTTCCTAACATATGTATCTGGATCTGTTGGCTTTTTAGCTATATTTCTTTGCATTATTATTTTTTGTGGCTGCCCTGGTGATTACAGTATACATCCTTAATTATTTACTGTCTATGTGCAGTTAATATTTTACCACTTGAGATAAATTGTAGAAGTGTTATATCCATCTAGGTCCATACTACCCTTCTTTCCTTTATGCTAAGTGATTATTTGTAGTATATCTACACACATTATAAACCCCACAAGACAATGTTACAATTTTTGCTTTAAACTGATACATGGTTTGTAAGTAAATTAAGAGGGAAAAGGCAAAAGTTCTAGAAGTCTTTTGTATTTACCTGGATATTTACCATTTTCAGTGCTTTCCATTCTTTTCTGGGGATTTGAGTTTCTATCTTGAATCATTTCCTTTCATCCTGGAGAACTTCCTTTAGCATATCTTTTTTTTTTTTTTCTCCTTATAATTTTTTCAGCTTTACTGAGATATAATTGACATGAAACATTGTGTAAGTTTAAGGTGTAGATGTGTTGATTTGATACACATGTATTGTGAAATGATCACCACAGTAGCTTACTTAATACCTCCATCACCTCACATAATTACCATTTCTTTTTTGTGGTGAGAACATTTAAGATCTACTCTCTTAGAAACTTTCAAGTATCCAATGCAGTATTGTTAACTATAATCACCAGGCTGTACATTAGGATCCCAGAACTTTTCCTATAATGAAAGTTTGTATACTTTGACGAACATCTCCCCATTCCCCCACCCCCCAGCCCCTGGCAACTACCATTCTACAGTCCGTTTCTGTGTGTTTGGCTTTTTTAGATTCCACATATAAGTGAGATCAATATAAGTGATATATTCCACATATATTCCACATATATTCCACATATATTCCACATATATATGTGAGATCAATATAAGTGATATATTCCACATATAAGTGAGAAAGACAATAAATTGTCTTTATCTGACTTATTTCACTTAGCATAATGCTCTCAACGTCCGTCCATGTTCTTGCAAATGGCAGGATTTCCTTCTTTCTCATGGCTCAATAATATTCCATTGTATATGTGTCATTCACATATATACATAAGTATATATAATTCATATGTCATTCGTGTGTATGTGTGTGTATATATATATATATATATATATATATATATATATATATACACACGGTGATTCTTTATCCATTAATTTGTTGACAGACACTTAGGTTGTTTCCATATCTTGGCTATTGTCAGTAATTCTGCAGTGAACATGAAGTTGCAGATATCTCTTCGAGATAGTGATTTTGTTTGCTTCAGATATATATCCAGAAGCAGAATTGCTGGATCATTTGGTAGTTCTACTTTTAATTTTTTGAGGAACCTCCACACTGTTTTCCACAGTAACTATACAAATTTACATTCCCACCAACAGTCCACAAGGGTTCCCTTTTCTCCACATCCTTACCAACACTTGTTATCTCTTGTCTTTTTGGTGACAGCCATTCTAACAGTGTGATATGGTATCTCATTGTGGTTTTGATTTGAATTTCCATTTAGTGTATCTTGAAGTTCAGGTCTGCTGATGACAGTTTTGTTTTATGTGAAAATTTCATTATTTAGTCTTCATTTTGAGGGTGTAATTGCCGGGTAATGATTTCTGGCTTGACAATTTTCTTTTTTTTAATCTAAGTGTAGTTGGTTTTTACAATGTTGTGTTAGTTTCTGGTGTACAGCAAAGTGATTCAGTTATATATATGTACACACACACGTGTGTGTGTGTGTGTGTATTCTTTTCAGATTATTTTCCATTACAGGTTATTACAGGATATTGAATATAGTTCCCTGTGCTATACAATAGGACCTTATTGTTGATCTATTTTATATGTAGTAGTGTGTATCTGTTACACTCCTATTTTATCCCTCCCACTGCCCCCCCCTTCCCCTTTGGTAACTCTGTTTTCTATGTCTGTGAGTCTGTTTCTGTTTTGTAAATAAGTTCATTCATATCATTTTTTAGAATCTACATATAAGTGATATCATATGATATTTGTCTTTCTCTGTCTGACTTCACTTTGTATGATAATCTCTAGGTCCATCCATGTTGCTGCAAATGACATTATTTCATACTTTTTAATGGCTGAGTAATATTCCATTGTATTTATATACCTCATCTTCTTCATCCATTCATCTGCTGATGGACATTTAGGTTGTTTTCATGACTTGGCTATTGTAGATAGTGCTGCTGTGAACACTGAGGTGCATGTACCTTTTCGAATTAAGAGTGTTCTCTGTATATATGCCCAGGAGTGGGATTGCTGGATCATATGGTAGCTTTATTTTTTGTTTTTTTTTGGAACCTCCATATAGTTTTCCATAGTGGCTGCACCAATTTACATGCCCACCAATAGTGTAGGAGGGTTCCCTTTTCTCCACACCTTCTCCAGCATTTATTATTTGTAGACTTTTTGGTGATGGCCATTCTGACCAGTGTGAGGTGATAACCTTGTAGTTTTGATTTGCATTTCTCTAATAATTAGTGTTGTTGAGCATCTTTCCATGTGCCTGTTGGCCATCTGTATGTCTTCTTTGGAGAAATGTCTATTCAGCTCTTTTGCCCATTTTTTGATTGGGTTGTTTGTTTTTTTGATGTTGAGCTGTATGAGCTGTTCGTATATTTTGGAAATTAAGCCCTTGTCGGTCACATCATTTGCAAATATTTTCTCCCATTCTATAGGTGGTCTTTTTATTTTGTTTTTGGTTTCCTCTTCTGTGAGAAGCTTATAAATTTGTTTAGGCCCCACTTTTTTGGTTTTTTTAAATATAATTCTGAATATACTCTATTTTTTTAATAAATTTATTTATTTACTTTTGGCTGTGTTGCATCTTCGTTGTGGTGTGCAGGCTTCTCATTGCAGTGGCTTCTCTTGCTGTGGACTATAGGCTCTAGGCATGTGGGCTTCAGTAGTTGTGGCACGCAGGCTCAGTAGTTGTGGCTCGTGGGCTCTAGAGTGCAGGCTCAGTAGTTGTGGCACACGGGTTTAGTTGCTCTGTGGCATGTGGGATCTTCCCAGACCAGGGCTCAAACCTGTGTCCCCTGCATTGGCAGGCGGATTCTCAACCACTGTGCCACCAGGGAAGTCCCCACTTGTTTATTTTTGCTTTTATTTCTGGGATATACCACGATTCATTTATCCATTTATCAGTTGACGGACATTTGGGTTGTTTCACTTTTGGCTATTATGAATAATGCTTCTGTGAACATTCACGTACACATTTTTTCCCATGTACGTGTGTTTTCCTTTCTTTTGGGTGTATGCCTACATGTGGAATTGCTGGGGAATGTCTTAGCTCTATCTTTATTTTTGTTTGTTTACTATTTATTTACTGATTTGGCCACACAGCATGCGGGATCTTAGTTCCCTGACCAGGGATTGAACCTGTGCCCCCTGCAGTGGAAGTGTGGAGTCTTAACCACTGGACTGCCAGGGAAGTCCCTCTTTACTCTGTCTTTAAATGTTTAAGGAACTGCCAGACTGTTTACCAAAGGGACTGCACCATTTTATATTCCCACGAGCAATGTATTGTTCTGATTTCTCCATATTCTTGCCAACACTTGTTGTTGAACATTAATTATATCTCAGAGCCTCCCAGTACCTATGCATTCTGTCATCATCACCATCATCATCCCCGTTTTGTAGATGAGGAGACCGAGGCTCAGATTGGTTAAGTGACTTGCCCAAGATCAGAGTACTAAGCAATTAAACATCTGGGTTTGAACATAGGTGCATGCCTGACTTTAAAGTTTAAGTTCTTTGTCCATTGAAAACTATTGGTATATGATATATATATCATTTGAAATCAAGGGAAATTTCATCGTATTTCCAAGCAGTGAGAGCACCTATGTAGATAGATATTTTCTCAGCCTTTATTAGCTTTTGGCAGGGATCCATTGAATATAGGAACATCTTTTCCCTGGTTTTGATAGCTGTACTGAGTTTTCTTGAAAGTAGAAGACAGATGTCTTTCAGGATTATTTTAAATAACTGGGGCACAGCATTTTCAGTGCCCAGCATGTCTAGATATTTGGGAGGGAGGGTCTTGTTTCAAGAGTTACTACTTAGAATAGATACCAAAGAAGAGGTGTAAGATTCAGTGCCTTGCAGATCTTTCAGTCTGGCTGATTAGTACAGGATGGAACAAGATCCACTGCCTGGAGTTTCATGTTTTTTCAGATGCAGGATTGTTGAAGGACTGTGTGAAAACTGGACTTTTAGAGATCTTTTGGCTCTTCCAATAATTATATCTGGGGTTTAGGTTGTATTTTGAGATGTTTCCATAATCAAAAATGCCTTATCTATTTTTTTTTTTTTTTTGGTTGTTGTTATAAGTTAAGACCAGGAAGTTTTGTGGTCTCGGGGCGAAGGATACCATTTCTGAATAGAACTAAAGTCTTGCTATGCAGCAAGGTTTTTTCTGGCCACCTAATTATGTTTATTTTTAACCTTTTGGCAATGTACCTAAAATAAAATGTACTCCACAAATAGCTTAGAATCAGCTCATACTGGGTGGTAGAAATGTATATAATCTCATGATACTTTATATTAGTAAACTCACTTTAATAAAAAAAATTATTCTTTACATGTTTGAAACTAATAGGTTGCAAAAGTTATTGAAATGCTTTTTATGTAGAAAATAGGTGCCTATTAGCTAATTATGTTGTTTCATTTTGTATAGCTATGTGCATGAGGACAAATATTTTTCTGAGGAGAAAAGAATAATCATAAATTTACTTACAGGAAAATAATTAGATTTTCAAAGTTTCATTAGTTTATAATAAATACGGAAGAATAATAGTAGCAAATTGTAAAACTTAAAATTTTTTAAATGACTTTGACAGTGGCCTATTTTGTTAATATAGCATCTTTTGACATTGATTTAGGTCTAGTCTTGATATATTAGTACACATGTATTAAAATTAAGTCTTCACACCTCCTGTATGTTATACATCAGTATCGTTTTAAGGAAGCAGAAAGCAAGGAAAAAGATCTCAGAGATTAATTTTATGTAACTGGCAGGCAGAAAACTGAAAGATTTATGATGTACTGTCTTTTAAATGTACAGTGTAATTCAAGTATGAGGAATAAAATGTATCTTGCACTCATGATGTTTAAAGACAATGTAGTAAAAAATTATGTTAGCTTTTATTTGCATCCTATAGAAATAGCAAAAGTTTTCATTTGATTAAAATGTTTGATATTTGTTCCTTGCCATGATCTCAGAAGAATGTGTGTTCCATTTTAATAAAAGATTATCTGACTAATGAATGTCTCCCACTCTTCCTGGCAAAGAAAGCTTGGCATCTTAAATTGAGTCTTAAGCATGATATATCATAGATGAAAACATTTAGAGTCATGGTATTCAAAGGTGAACTTGATTATGGATCTCCCAACAAAATGCTTCTGGCAACTTTGTTAATATTGATAAATCCTAATGGAAGGTTATTTTTTTTTACTTAAAAATGCAGCTTTAGGTGGGTTTTTTTTTAGCTTTTTAAAAAAAGTTTATATTTATTTTTGGCTGCTTTGGGTCTTTGTTGCTGTGTGCAGGCTTTCTCTAGTTGCGGCGAGCAGGGGCTACTCTTCGTTGAGGTGTGTGGCCTTCTCATTGCGGCGGCTTCTCTTGTTGCGGAGCATGGGCTCTAGGCACGTGGGCTTCATTAGTTGCGGTGCGTGGGCTCAGTAGTCGCGATGCATGGGCTCAGTAGTTGTGGCGCACGGACTTATTTGCTCCGTGACATGTGGGATCTTCCTGGACCAGAGATCGAACCTGTGTCCCCCGCATTGGCAGGCGGATTCTTTTTTTTTTTTTTTTGTGGTACGCGGTCCTCTCACTGCTGTGGCCTCTCCCGCCGCGGAGCACAGGCTCCGGACGCGCAGGCTCATTGGCCATGGCCCGTGGGCCCAGCCACTCCGCGGCACGTGGGATCCTCCCGGACCGGGGCACGAACCCGTGTCCCCCGCGTCGGCAGGCGGACTCTCAACCACTGCGCTGCCAGGGAAGTCCCTAGGTGGGATTTTTTAACCCTTTCTTTCCCAGGTCTTTTGTGTGTGTGTGCCATGAGAGCAACACTTTTGAAAAATGAGAGGACATAGTAATCTTCTATCATCATGCAGTTTTTACTGAATTGACCTAATACTACTTAAAGGATGTTATGATAAAATGCATTAGAAGGTTTCTTGTGACTGTCTTCATCTTAGGGCCTATCCGTGACAAACTTGGACTTCAGTTTCTTTGTGATAAAATTATCTGTTTTCAGGTAACTCATTTTGACAGCATTACTTCTCTTTATTTATAGTACATCAAGAGCTGAAAGGCAAAGAAGTTTAAAGATGCCCAATTAAAATAAGACAGTTGGGGCTTCCCTGGTGGCGCAGTGGTTGAGAGTCTGCCTGCCGATGCAGGGGACATGGGTTCGTGCCCCGGTCTGGGAGGATCGCACATGCTGCGGAGCGGCTGGGCCCGTGAGCCATGGCTGCTGAGCCTGCGCGTCTGGAGCCTGTGCTCCGCAACGGGAGAGGCCACAACAGTGAGAGGCCCGCGTACCACAAAAAAATAAAATAAAATAAGTCAGTTGGTCAACACATGTAACTAGAGAAAAAGCAGCTGTATTTTAGACTGTGTTTAATCAGTCTGAGAGGTGGTGCTCCCCAACTCCTGTGGTGTTGGGAAGTAGGAGGAGGAAAGATAGTTATGTGATGAGGAAGATCATAGAGTTTTTCCAAATTTCTGAATGTTTCCTTCACAATGTGATGATATTGCCTTTGAAATATTTTGAATTCCCAGAATTAAACACAGCTTATTCAAATGTAGGTGATAACGCATTGTATAAGGAAGAATCCCCTGTGGACTTTGCAACATTACAGATGCTTGGCCCTACTCTTAAGATTCAGAGTTGGTTGATTTGGGAGAGCGATCTGGGCATGTATATTTTTAAAAGCATTGCAGATATTCACATTTGTAAGTAAAAATGAGAACTGGTGTTCTAGGAGTTATCACAGTTGTTTAATATGCATTTCAGATCTTCTTCCTGACCTTAGGCATTCTAGGAAATGTTGCCTTGGCTAAGAGATACTACAGGAGAGGTGGATTTCTAGGATGTATAAAACTATCAATTGGTTAATCAGCCTGAGTAGAATAACTGAGTAGATTATTTGTAGGTTGAAAATGTCAGCAAGGGACTTCCCTTGGGAAGGTCCAGTGGTTAAGACTCCCTGCCTCCACTGCAGGGGGCGCGGTTTCGATCCCTGGTTGGGGAACTAAGATCCTGCGTGTGGTGCAGTGCAGCCAAAAAAAAAGAAAATGTCAGCAAAATAACGGGTAACTTTTCACGTTTATTTTACTTTTAACACAATCTTGTTGGATGAGTAAGAAGGTGGTGGTCTGGCTTGTTATTAAGTGTTTTTCTCCCTTTTATTTGTATGTGATTTTTAAAACTACATCTATATATAAAAATGATTTTATTATTATTATTTTTTTGTTTTTGGTGGAACAAGGAAGGATGAATAGTTTTATAATTATAATTCTCTGATTCTCCAAGTGTGTTTCCTAGACTAGTAGTATCAGTACCAACTTGGAACTTGTTAGAAGTGCAGTTTCTCTGGCTTTATCCCTGTTGACTGAAAAAAAATGCACAGCATAAGATTTATGAGTTAAGTTTTATTTTGGGCAAAATTAGGATTATAGTCCCGGAGATAGCCTCTCAGATAGCTCTGAGGAACTGCTCTGAAGAGGTAAGTGGAGAGGTATGTGATTTTGGTGAAGGAGGATATGTGTGTGCAATCAAGCGCACATTTTGGCAGAAGGTTACTGCTAGTCACAAGAAGGTTGCTGCTAGTCACAAGAGGCAGATGTCTCTGTTAATGATTTTAGTACTTTTCTAGATATGAGAAGATGCAAGAAATTGGGCTCATAAAATCTCCTGAAATTATCTAACTATTTTTTTCCAGTTTTTCCCAGAGAACAGAGTGCCTCATTCTTTATCTCCTCCCTGAACTCCTTTCAGGGTGTGTGAAGGTCAGCAACTGAAGTGACTAGTGACCTAATCCTTGTAGAGGCAGAAGGCAAGTGATAATTTTTAGTTGGCATCCCAAACCTACTGAATCAGAAACTCTGGGAGTGGGACCCAGCAAGCCCTTTTAGGTGATTCTTATGAATGTTAAAGTTTGAGGACCACTGTTACAAATTATAACTGTTGTTTACAGTGGTGTTTTATTATTTACCTATCTAGTACTTAACTAATTCATTGTTAGAACTTCCAAAATTTTATTTTAGATAATGCTCCAGTATTTTTGTATACATACCTAAGGATGTAGACATTTTTTGGCCCTTAAAAATTACTAATATTTTGTTAAGACTTTAAGCTTTACAGGTTGCTTTTCTGTTTTTAAAATGCTTAAAAGTTTATTTCATTTAAATCTCAGCTATTCAAGAGGTAGGTATTATAACTCACTTCATATAGGTGAGAGAACCTAAGCCCAGAGAGATTCACTAATTTGTCCAAGATCACAATTTTTAATTTTTAAATATTTTATTTAAGTTATATATTTAGAATGCTTTAATCTCGGAAGCCTTTTCTGTACCCCTCTACTCGTTACTTTTTAGGTGTCCTTCCTCTGTACAAAGTTGAAATAATGGACTGTCTAGCTAAGTGGGACATAACAGAATAGTACTTGAAATATGAGGTGAGGGAGAAAATTACATTTACCAGAACACCTTTCTGGGATAAATATGAGAGAAATAAGCAGAATTGGATAATCTTTGTGTGTGTGTGTGTGTGTGTGTGTGTGTGTGTGTGTGTGTGTGAGTGAGAGAGTGAGAGAGAGAGAGAGAGAGAGAGAGAGAGAGATTCCAAGGGATATGTACTTAATTGCCTTTTAAAAAGATTGAGTAAAATTAAGTCTAGGAATAAGTTTCACTTAGTAGGATATGCAAGTTTGGCGCCAGAGCTAAGTTGCTGGCATAGGGAAGAGGGCTGAGCTCTGTAACTAATGGCCCTTATTCACTGCCCTTCTTTTCAGCAGCATTCTGCCTCTTTTCTAAACAGACATTCAAAAACAACAACAAAATTGACTTGAGGAGGTGCCAGATTAGCTTGCTTGGGGAGCTTGTGCTTTTTACTCTGCCTTTGTGCTCCCATAACGTCCTATGCTTGTCACCGTTAGAGCACTCATCACATTGTATGTTAATCTTCTGTGTTTTGATTTTTTGTTTTTTGGGTTTTTTGGTACATTTTCCCCTCCAGTCTGTGAGCTTTTTGAGAGCAAGACTGTAACTTTTATCATTGTATATATTACAGCCTGGTATATAGATGCTGAAGAAATATTTCTTACTGAATGAGACGTTGGCCAAACAATATTTAATAAATTTTAAAATATAATTTTTAAAATTGTTGTTAAACTCAAGTTTTATTTTCCTTTGTTTACATAAAGACCTCGTATGCACTATAGTACCTAATTTTCAGTGTTGCATGGTGGTTGATGTCCTTATTCACATCCTTGTATATTTATGTAACTATCTTTTTAGAATAAATTTGTAGAAGTAGAATTGATGGGTCAAACGTTATCTACTGTTTAAACGATTGTTTATACTTGTTGCCATATTACCTACCCCTACCCCCCACCCCCACTGTCTGTATAGATTTACTTATTTCCAGACGTGGGAACAGAATATATTATCATTATTCTAATGTTCTAATATTGGTCATTCAAATAGGCAGAATAGTCTTATTTTTTATTTTTTTTGCGGTACGCTGGCCTCTCACTGTTGTGGCCTCTCCCGTTGTGGAGCACAGGCTCCGGACGCGCAGGCTCAGCGGTCATGGCTCACGGGACCAGCCGCTCCGCGGCATGTGGGATCTTCCCGGACCGGGGCACGAACCCGTGTCCCCTGCATCGGCAGGCGGACTCTCAACCACTGCGCCACCAGGGAAGCCCGGTCTTATTGTTTGAATCTGGATTTCTTTGGTTGTTAGCAAGGTCAGGTTTTTTCCTTCATATTGGACTATTTCACATTACTTTACATTTTTTTGTTAATCATCTGTCCTGTCTTCCTCCGTTTGGGCTGCTATAACAAAACGCCACAGATTGGGTAGATATAAACAGCAAAAATTTATTGCTTACAAAAAAACACAAATTATTGCTTACAGTCCCGCTTGCTGGGAAGTTCAAGATCAAGACACCAGCATGGTCGTGTTCTCCCGTGAGGGCCCTTTTCCTGGTTTATAGCTGGCATCTTCTTGCTGTGTCCTCACAAGGCTGAGGGGCTAAGGATCTCTTTGGAGCCTCTTTTATATGGGCAGTAATTCCGTTCGTGAGAACTCTACCCTCATACTTAAGTTCCTCCCTAAGGCCCACTGACTAATACCATCACATTGGATATTAAGATTCTAACATAGGAATTTAGGGAGGATATAAATATGCACACTGTACCATGTCCTTAGCCTAATTTTCTGTTTGAATATTAGGAGTTTTATAGGAGTTTTAAGTATTTTAGGCTGTTTGCTTTGTTTATTGCAAATACTTTCCCCCAGTTTGTTGTTTCTTTTTTAACTTTGACTTTTTTTAATCTAAAAATCAAAAGTCTAGGTTGGTACATACTCATGGGACACATGTGAAAAACCTAATGATACCAAAATTGAATATAAAAATATTCTAGAAAGTACTTTAAAAAAATGATATTCCATTATTAGATAAAGTAGAATTGAAGTCTAATCATTAATAGGAATAAAGATACTTAAAGATAAATGGAACAATCCACCTGGAAGAACTAATAAGCATGAAGATTTATTCACTTAATAACATAAGAAAGCACAAATTATAAAATTGTAAGGAGAAATTGACAAATCTGTAGCCATAGTGGGAGATTTTTAACATCAAGCAAATTTTATAAGGTATGTAGACTATTTAAATTCCATAATTAATAAGCTTAGTTAATACATGTAGATTCTACCTAATATGGAGAATATATTCTTTTCAAACACAAAAATTGATTACATAATTATTAGTTCATAAGGGAAGTATCAACAAATTCCATGAAAATTATACATTTTTTTCTTTTTTTTTTTTAATAATTTAATGCTGTGTTTCCTTTATTTATTTATTTGGCTGAACCGGGTCTTTGTTGCAGCACGCAGGATCCTTTTTTTCAGTTGCGGCTCGCGGGAATCTTTGTTGTGGCATGTGGGATCTTTTTAGTTGCGGCATACAGGACCTTTAGTTGCAGCATGTGGGCTCTTAGTTGTGCTGTGGGATCTAGTTCCCTGACTAGGGATCGAACCTGGGCCCCCTGCATTGGGAGTGTGGAGTCTTAACCACTGGACCACCAGGGAAGTCCCAGTATAATTTTATAGATATAAAAATTGAGGCTTAAAGAGGTAAAGATACTTATCCAAAGCCAGGGTTAGAAAAACTCAGGTCTTTTGACTTCTAACTTGTTCGCCTTCTGCTTCCCTAGTGTATCTTTCTTTTGGAGGTCTTCCGCTGGGAAAGCGAGGTCAAAGAATAAAGAGTCTTGGTATATTGTGGGGGCAAATGGTGCTGTCTTATGTGGAGGGTATACTGTAGACTGTGGAAGGGAAGGTGATGAAGTAGGGAGAGAATGCAAAATTGATTATTATTCTGTTTCATTGTCCTTGTTCTCTTTATCTTTGGCCTCATTTCTATCACCAATCTTTACAACATATTATTTATTGTGAAAAAAAAAATCTTAGATAAAAGTGGTTCTAGGTTCTCTTCCCAGTTTTTCCCCCTACCTAACCAGAGCTACATATTAACAATTTTGTGTGTCTTTTAATTGCTCTGATCTGTATTTTCCTCATTTATGGAATGGAAATAACCTTTTCTTCTTACTTCACAGGGTTGTTGTGAAGGGCCGATGGGATAAGATGGGAAAGGACTTTGAAAAACTTGAAGTGCTTTACTACCAGGGGGGATTATTGTTTGCACACAAGAGTCTCTGTGGCTCAGTCCATTGCTAGGCTGCTTCTAAATTAATGTATTCTATTCAAATGCAATGAAACTGTGTTGTATAATTTGGTATTTCACCATTTAGTGTTCTAGCTCTCTTGCTTTATGTTAGTAAGTTTGAACTGTCTTTTCTGATTAGCAGAGGAGAATTAGGTGGTAATACCTTGAGTGTTATTTAATTGTACCAGGTGTAAAGAATACCAGGTGGCAGGCCAAGTGAGCTGGACTGGAATTATACTGTTAGCTACTAGCGCTCATATTATAGCTTGCATTTGAGTTCTCTGCACAGTGGGGAAGTGTGATTGTCTAGTCCTTGGGAGCTGTTTAAAGGTTTTAATAACAGAAAACATTTCTTTGCATTTTTGTCTTAACAGTAGTATTTACTAGGACCTTAGGCACCTTGTTCCAGGTATTACAAAAGTAAAGGGTATAGGAATGCTTTTCAAAAATTTAAAGACTTACGAACCTCTGGAGGAGCGTTTACTTGATTCTCGGGATTCTTAGAGGAATAGTATGTCAGATAAGTGTGGCTTATTATAATTAGATTTTATGACTATCTAAAATAAATTTACATACATTTAAAATGACATGAAGAATGATGATGTTAACAAGCCCCTTCTCCTTTTTTGGGCATTTCTTAACTTTTTTCTTGAAAAGCATATTTTTTTTCCATTTGACAGTAATCTATATTTTATGTTCAGATTTTATATAGGTTCATTTCAATTTAATTGAGCATCTATGTTCCAGGCATCAAACTTAATGCTTGGGGATGTATAGATGTGTAAGAGACATAAATGTAGGTATTTTCAATGTAACGTAGTTAGCAGTAAGAGAGATATTTGGTTTGGGAGTGTGTAAGACAGATACTTGGTCCAGCATAGAGTTTCAGGCAATGATCTCTGAAGAGATGATACTTAACCTAAGTCTAATCAAATCTTATAAAAGTGGAAGCAGGTTAAGTTTTCAGCAGCGATAAAAATTTTTTTGTCAATCTTTTGCAGATTCTGAAGTAGTGGTACTTAAAAGGATGGTAGTTGTTATTTATCATTTTTATTTTTTTCTCAATTTTATTGAGGTATAAGTTACATAGAGTAAAACTCATCCATTTAAAAGTGTATGTCATTTGAAACATTTTAGTTTGTATGTAGTTGAGTTATCAAGGCCACTGCTTAACATATAGAACGTCTCTACCATCCTGAAATGTTTCTTTGTACCCTTCGATGCCCCAGCCTTAGAGGGCTACTGATCTACTTTCTGTCATTACAGTTATCTTTCTTAGAATTTCATATAAATGGAATCATACAGTGGGTATTTTGTATTTGACATCTTTTATTTAGTGTAATTTGTTTTTTAGTGCAGTGTTTTTGAGATTCAAGGATTTTTTCAGTGTTCCATTTCCACACACATCTTCATGGACACTATTTTGATACATTAAGCTGTATGTCTATCCTTAAGCCACTACCCCACTGTTTTGATAAGTATAGCTTTTTAGTAAGTCTTGAAATCAGGTAGTGTAAGTCTTCCAATCTTGTTCTTCTTTTTCAGAGTTGTTTTAGCTATTTTAGATTTAAAATTTTTCAGTATAAGTTTTTATCATTAACTTGTCAGTTTCTTCAAAAAGCCTGTTAGGATTTTAATTGGGATTGCATTGAATCTATAGTACAATTTGGGGAGAATTGTCGTTTTAATAATATTGAGTCTTCCAATCTATTATTATTTAATTTATTTAATTTCTTTTTGTGATGTTTTGTAGTTTTCACTATACAGGTATTCCATATCTTTTGTTACATTTATTCCTAAATATATATATATTTTTGATTTGTGTGTAAGTGGAACATTGAAAAATTCATTTTCTAGTTGTTTATTGCTGATATGGAAGGGAAATTAATACTGAGTATCAGCTTATATCCTGTGACCTTGCTAAATTTATTTACTATTTTAGTAGCTTTTTTGTAGATTCCTTACTATTTTCCTGTACCTGATCATGACATCTGAAAATAAAAATAGTTTTCCTTTTTCCTTTCCAGTTGTTTTTTTTTTTTTTTTGGCCGTTCGCGGGGCTCTCACTGTTGTGGCCTCTCCCGTTGTGGAGCACAGGCTCTGGACACGCAGACTCAGCGGCCATGGCTCACGGGCCCAGCCGCTCCGCGGCATGTGGGATCTTCCCAGACCGGGGCACGAACCCGTGTCCCCTGCATCGGCAGGCGGACTCTCAACCACTGCGCCACCAGGGAAGCCCCCTTTCCAGTTTTTATGCCTCAGTGCTTTTTCTTGCCCTTTTGTACTCTC
The DNA here is from genome assembly GCF_005190385.1 of Monodon monoceros. Classification (NCBI taxonomy): domain Eukaryota; kingdom Metazoa; phylum Chordata; class Mammalia; order Artiodactyla; family Monodontidae; genus Monodon; species Monodon monoceros. Next base: position 57,154,634 of record NW_021703784.1, read on the forward strand.
TAGGACTTCCAATACAATAGTGAATGGAAGTGGTAAGAGTGGATATCCTTGCTTTCTGTCTCCTTGCTTTCTTCCTAATCTTAGGTAAAAAACATTGAGCCTTTCATTGTTGCATATGTTTTAGCTGTAGATTTTCCATAGATGCCCTTAAACCAGGCCTGTGGAGTTTTTTATTCCTCGCTTCTTGAGGGTTTTATTTAAGCCATGGTATTGGATTTTGTTTGTTTTTTTCCAGCCATATTGAGATACGATTGACATATAGCATTGTGTAAGTTTAAGTTATACAACAGTGATGATTTGATACATGTATGTATTGCAAAATGATTACCACGATAAGGTGAGTTTAAGACATCCATTGCATCACATAATGACTTTTTGTGTGTGTGTGTTGAGAACATTTAAGGTCTACTTTCTTAGCAACTTTCAATATACAATACAGTATTGTTAATATTAATCACCATGCTGTACATTAGATCTCCACAACTTATAACTTATTTGTACTCTTTGACCAACATCTCCCCATTTTCCCCAGCCCCTGGCAACCTCTATTCTACTCTCTGTTTCTATGATTTCAGCTTTTTGGGATCCCACATATAAATGAGATGATATAGTATTTGTCTTCTCAGATTTATTTCACTTAGCACAATGTCTTCAAGGTCTATACATGTTGTTAAAAATGGCAAGATTTCCTTCTTTTTTTATGGATGAGTTTATATATCTGTATACCTATCCAAATCCCTATCTATCTCTCACATTTTCTTTATTCTTTCATCTGTTAATGAACACTTAGGTTGCTTCCATGTTTTGGCTGTTGTGAATAATGCTATGGTGAATGAATATGGGCCTACAGATATCTCTTTGAGATAGTGATTTCTTTTCCTTCAGATATATATTCAGAAGTGGGATCATATGAATCATACAGTAGTGTTGAGTTTTTTGAAAAACCTCTATACTGTATTCCATAATGGCCATACCAGTTTACATTCCCACCGGCAGTGCACAGGGGTTCCCTTTTCTCCACACTGGCCAACACTTATTTCTTTTCTTTTTGGTAGTAACCATTTTAACAGGCGTGAAGTAATATCTCATTGTGGTTCTGATTTGCATTTCCTTGATGATTGGTGATGTGAGCACCTTTTATTGTATCTGTTGGACATTTGTGTGTTTTCTTTGGAAAACTTTCCTTTCAGGTCTTTGACCCATTTTTAATTGCATTATTATTATTTTTTGCTGTTGTATAATTTTCTTATATATTTTGAATATTAATGTCTTATCAAAATATGGTTTGCAAACATTTTCTCCCAATTCATAGCCTTTTCATTTTGTTGATTGTTTCTTCTGCTGTGTAGAAGCTTTTTAGTTTTGATGTATTCCCACTTGTTTTTTTGTTTTTTGCTTTTTGCATTTGTTGCTTGTGCTTCTGTCTCGTATCCAAAAAATTGTTGCCAAGACCAGTGTCAAAGAGCTTTTGCCCTGTGTTTTCTTATAGGAGTTTTATGATTTCAGGTTACCTTTAAGTTTTTCATCCATTTCAAGTTAAGTTTTGTGAGTGATGTAAGATAGGAGTCTGATTTCACTCTTTTGACATTCCTTTTTTTATATTCTTTTCCATGATGGTTTATCACAGGATATTGAATATAGTTCCCTGTGCTTTACAGTAGGACCTTGTTGTTTATCCATCCTATATATAATAGTTTACATCTGCTAATCCCAAACTCCCAGTCCTTCCCTCCCCCACCCCCCTCCCTCTTGGCAACCACAAGTCTGTTCTCTATGTCTGTGAGTCTGTTTCTGGTTTTTTTGTTGTTTGTTTTTAATATTTATTTATTTGGCTGCGCTGGGTCTTAGTTGCAGCACACGGGATCTTTGTTGCCACATGTGGGATCTTTAGTTGCAGCATGCATGATCTTTCAGTTGTGGCATGTGAGCTCTTAGTTGTGGCATGCGGGATCTAGTTCCCTGACCAGGAATCGAACACGGGCCCCCTGCATTGGGAACATGGACCACCAGGGAAGTCCCTCTGTTTTGTAGATAGGTTCATTTGTGCCATATTTTAGATTCCACATATAAGTGATATCATATGGTATTTGTCTTTCTGTTTCTAACTTACTTCACTTAGTATGATAATCTTTAGTTGCATCCATGTTGCTGCAAACAGCATTACTTCATTCTTTTTTATGGCTGAGTAGTATTCCATTGTATATGTGTACCACATCTTCTTTATCCATTAGTCTGTTGATGGACATTTAGGTTGTTCCCATCCAATTTTATTCTCTTGTATGTGGATATTCAGTTTTTCCAGCACCATTTATTGAAGAGACTATCCTTTCCTCACTGTGTATTCTTGTCTCCCTCGTCAAATATTAGTTGACTGATTACGTATGGGTTTATTTCTCGGCTCTCTGTTCTGTTCCATTGGTTTATATGTCTTTTTTAATGCCAGTACCATCCTGTTTTGATTACTGTGGCTTTGTAATATAGTTTGAAATCAGGACATGTGATACCTCTGAGTTTTGTTCTTTGTCAGAATTGCTTTGGCTATTCAGGGTCTTTTGAGTTTCCATACGAATTTTGGGGTTGTTTTTTCTATTTCTGTGAAAAATGCCATTGGAATTTTGATTTGCATTGAATTTATAGGCTTTGTGTAGTATGGACATTTTAACAATATTAATTCCTCCCATCCATGAACATGAGCTTTCTTTCCATTTATTTGTATCTTCAGTTTCTTGCATGAATATCTTAAGTTTTCAGTGTTCATCTTTCACCTCCTTGGTTAAGTTCATAATGTTGAATTTTGTCAAATATTTTTTCTGCATCTATGGGAATGATCATCTGGCTTTTCTCCTTTATTCTGTGGTGAGTTACATTGATTAATTTTTCAGTGTTGAACCATGCTCAGATAAACCCCATTTGGTCATTATGTATTATCCTTTTTATATAATGCTGGATTTGATTTGCTAATATTTGTTAAGGGCTTTCAAATCTATGTTTGTAGGGATATTGGCTGTAGGATTTTTTTGCTGCTGGTTGTTGTTGGTTTTTGGTGATGTCTTTTCAAGTTTTGGTGTAGTGGTGATATTGGTCTCATAAAATGAGTTGGTAAGTGTTCCTTTGTTTCTCTGCTTTCTGGAAGAGTTTATGTATGGTGGTATTCTTTCTTTCTTGAACGTTTGCTAGAATTAACCAGTGAAGCCATCTGGGCCTGGAGTTTTGTTTTTGTTTTTTGAGAGATGAGTCTTTAATTACAAATTCCACTTTTTTTTTTTTTTTTTGCAGTACATGGGCCTCTCACTGTTGTGGCCTCTCCCGTTGCGGAGCACAGGCTCCGGACGCGCAGGCTCAGTGGTCATGGCTCACGGGCCCAGCTGCTCCGCAGCATGTGGGATCTTCCCGGACCGGGGCACGAACCCGTGTCCCCTGCATCGGCAGGCGGACTCTCAACCACTACGCCACCAGGGAAGCCCTACAAATTCCACTTTTTAAATTGTTGTAGGGCTTCTCATACTTTCTATTTGTCTCCTTCAAGGAATTTGTCCATTTCATCTAGATTGCCAAATTTTTGGAGCATGTCTGTGGGTTCTTTGCACTTCCTGTGCATTTCCCATGGCTGACCTTGTACTTCTTGGATCCGTATAGTCATTTTTTTTTCTGGCTGCATACTGCTTCTGTAGCTCCTAGGAATTCTGGGGTTCACCTCTTGCATCTATTTTTAAGACCCATTGACACACCAGGTGACCCTATTCTATGATACCTAACAATTTATATGCTGACATTCACTCTCACTTTTAGGCCCACATATATTCACAGAAAACATCAATAATTTTTTTTTAATTAAAATTGAAGTAAAATTAACATAAAGTTTACCGTTTTAACCATTTTAAAATATACAATTCAGTGGCTTCCAGTACATTCACAGTGCTATATAACCATCACCACTATCTAATTCTAAACCACTTTTATCACCCCCAAAAGCAACTAATTAAGCTGTCATTCACCATGTTACCCCTCCCCTAAGTCCCTGACAATGACTAATCTGCTTTCTATTTCTATTGATTTTCCTACTCTGGACATTTCATATAAGTGGAATCATACTGTGTGAGGCTGTAAAGGTTAATTTTATATGTTGGCTGGGCTGTGGTGCCCAGATTTGTGTCAAACATTATTCTGAATGTTTCTCTGAGGGTGTTTTTGTATGAGGTTAGCATTTAAATCAGTAGATTTTTAAGTAAAGCAGATTGCTCACCATAATATGGGTGGGCCTCATCTAGTCAGTTGAAGACCTGACTAGAACAAAAGACTGGTCTCCTGAGTAAGAGGGAATTCTGCAGGAGATGGCCTTTGGACTTGAACTGCATTATCATCTTTTTCCTAGGTCTCTGGTCTGGTGCCCTTCAACTTAAATTACAGCATCAGCTTTTCTCTAGGTCTTCACCCTATTATCCCACCCTGCAAAATTTAGACTTAACATCTCTATAATTCCATGAGCAAACTCCTTAAAATAAATGTCTTTTTATACATCTACACATGGTACTGGTTCTGTTTCTCTGGAGAACCATACTAACACAGTGGCCTTTTGTGACTGACTACTTTCACTTAGCATAGTGTTTTTGAGGTTCATCCGTGTTTTAATATATGTCAGTATTTATTACTTTTTATGGATGAATAGTATTTTATTTTATGGATATACCATATTTTGTTTATCCGTTGATTTCTTGATGGACATTTGGGTCATTTCCACTTTTCGGCTGTTATGAATAATGCTGCCATGAACTTTTGTCTACAAATTTTTGTTTTAACATCTATTTTCAGTTTTTTGAGTGTATACTGAGGAGTGGAATTATTGCAGTATATGGTAATTTTATGTTTAGTTTTTTGAGGAAGTACCGAGCACAACAGTTTTGCACAACAGGTGTACCATTTTACATTCTTACCATCGGTGTATAGGGGTTCTTGTTTCTCCACATCCTGGTCAATATTTGCTCTTTTCCATTTTGTTTTTGTTTGTTTATGTTATAGTCATCCTAATGGGCGTGAAGTGATATCTCATTGTGGTTTTGATTTGCATTTCCCTAACAACTGATGTTGTTGGACATCTTGTCATATGGTTATTGGCTAGTTGTATATCTTCTTTGGACAAATGTCTGTTTAATACTTTTGCCTATTTTTAAATTGGACTGTTTGTCTCTTTGTTGTAGATTTGTAAGAGTTCTTGATATATTCTGGTTATTATACCCTTATTAGATATATGATTTGCAAATATTATTCCATTCTGTTGTCTTTTCATATTCTTTATAAGTTCCTTTGATGCACAAACATTTTCAATTTTGATGAAGTTCATTTTACATATTTATTCTTTTGTTGATTGTGTTTTTGGTGTTCCATTTAATAATCTGTTGCCAAATTCAAGGTAAAGATATATTCCTATGCTTTCTTTTAAGAGTTTTGTAGTTTTAGCTATTACATTTAAGTCTTTGATCCATTTTAAGTTTTATGTTTGGAATGAGATAGGGGTCCAACTTCTTTCTTTTGTGAGTGCAGGTCCAGTTGTCCTGGCACCATTTTTTTTTTGTTTTTTTTGCGGTACACGGGCCTCTCACTGTTGCGGCCTCTCCCGTTGCGGGGCACAGGCTCCGGACGTGCAGGCCCAGTGGCCATGGCTCATGGGCCCAGCCACTCTGCGGCATGCGGGATCCTCCCGGACTGGGGCACGAACCTGCATCCCCTGCATCGGCAGGTGGACTCTCAACCACTGTGCCACCAGGGAAGCCCTGCTGGCACCATTTGTTGAAGAGACTATTCCGCCTCTAATGGTCTTGGCATCCTTGTTGATAATCAGTTGGCCGTAGATGTTTGAGTTGGTGTCTGGACTATCAATTCCTTTGAAAAATACTGTAAACCAACAGACATATACAGAACACTCCACCCAACAAAGCAGAATATACATTTTTCTCAAGTACACATATCTCAAGGGTAGACCATAAGTTGGGGAATAAACAACTATCAATACATTAGAAAATACCAAAATCATGCAAAATATCTTTTCTGATCACAATGGAATGACGCTATAGAAATCAACAGAAGGAAAACTGAAAAATTTGCAAATATGTGGAAGCTAAACACTGTAATCTTGAACAATGAGTGGGTTAAAAGAAATCACTAGGAAAATTAGAAAATACTTTGAGAGGGATGAAAACAAAAACACAACATAACAAAACTTATGATATGCAGTGAAAGTGCTTGGGAAATTTATAGCTCTAAACACTTACATTAAAAATGAAGAAAGATCTCATATTAACCTAACTTTACACCTAAGGAACTAGAAAAAGAGCAAGCCAAAACCAAAGCTAGCAGAAGGAAGAAAATAATAAAGATTATATTAGAGATAAACAAAACAGAGAATAGCACGACAATAGAATCAATGAAACCAAAGTGGGTTCTTTGAAAAGATCAACACATTGGCAAACCTTTAGCTAGTGTAAGAAAAAGAGAAGATGACAATAAATAAAATCAGAAGTGAAAGTGGGGACGTTACATCCTGTTCTACTGAAATAAAAAGGATTATAGGAGAGTACTGTCAGCAGTTGTACACCAACAAATTGGATAACCTAGACGAAATGGATAAATTCCCAGAAACACACAAATTACTAAAACTGAATCAAAAAGAAATAGAAATGCTCAACAGACTTTTGACAAGTAAAGAGATTGAATTAGTAATCAAAAAATCTTCCAACAAAGACAAGTCTAGGACTAAAATTCACGGTTGAATTTTACCTTATGGTTAAAGAAGAACTAACATCAATACTTTTCAGAATCTTAAAAAAAATAGAAAATGAGGGAACACTGCTAACTCATTCTATGATGTCCTTATTACCTTGATAACCAAAGTCAAAGATACCACAAGAAGCTACAGACCAGTATCCCTTATGAACATTGATACAGAAATCCTCAACAAAATACTAGTACACTGAATCCAACAACACATTAAAAGGATTATACACTATGACAAAGTGAAATTCATTCCAGGAATGAAAAAGTTCAATATAAGAAAATCAAGGAATGAAATATACCATATTAATAGAATGAAGGGGAAAAAAAACCCATTAATAGCACGAAGGGGACAAAATTCAATACCCTTTCATGATAAAAACACTCAAACTAGGAATTGAAGGAAACTTCTTTAATAATCCTGTTTTTTTAAATATTTCCTTATTTAGTTGGTTGCTCTGGGTCTTAGTTGTGGCAGGTGAGCTCCTTAGTTGTAGGATGTGAACTCTTAGTTGCAGCATGCCTGTGGGATCTAGTTCCCTGACCAGGAATCAAACCCGGGCCCCCTGCCTGTGGGGCTTGGAGTCTTAACCACTGCTCCACCAGGGAAGTCCCCTGAAGGAAACTTCCTTAACATGATAAAGGACACATATGAAAAGCCTACAAGTTAACATTATACTCAGTGGTGAAAGACTAAAAGCTTTCCCCCAAAAGGAACAAGGCAGGATGCCCACTTCACCACTGCTGTTTTCTTGTGACTTTGACATTCTATAATTCTATCTGGAAGTGGTATTTGCTTCATTAGGATTTTTGTTTGTTTGTTCGTTTTTTGTTTTTAAGTTTTAAAAATTCATCTGCTCCATGGCAGCATTTTTCTCATGAGGGTCCTTCAGCTACTCTGTTTTTCCTGTGCTGTTTTTTCTTTTTAAAATTTTGTATTTGCATAGATCTATTCTTGCTCCTTTTGGGGTTATTTTTGAATGAAGAGGGTTTTTCCTGTACGACTTTTTAGGATACCAGAAGTAGGTATCTTAGGGTAGCTACAGTCTTCAAATTTACAGTAATTTTCTCTATGACCAGGGTTGAGTTGTATGAATTTATTTTCTTTCTCCTCAGCCAGAGAAGATGGCTGCTGCAGGGCCGTTCATAGTGCAGGCTGTCTCACTTTTTTTTTTTTTGCCATACCAAGCAACCTAATTTCTGCCAGCGTAGATTGTTTGTGTGATTTCTAATTTAGTACTTTCTCCTCTGTTTCTTCAAACTGAGCAGCAAACAAAGGTTCCTCTACCAGCACATGTCCCCTGTTTTGTTTTTTTTTTTGCGGTATGCGGGCCTCTCACTGTTGTGGCCTCTCCCGTTGCGGAGCACAGGCTCCAGATGCACAGGCTCAGCGGCCATGGCTCACGGGCCCAGCCGCTCCGCGGCATGTGGGATCTTCCCAGACCGGGGCACGAACCCGCGTCCCCTGCATCGGCAGGCAGACTCTCAACCACTGTGCCACCAGGGAAGCCCTGTCCCCTGTTTTTGTTGTTGTGAATGTGGTTTAAATTTTATACCTCAGAAAGCTGCAGTTGAAGAAATGTACTCCCCCCACCCCTTTGAGTTTTGGAACCTCATGCCTTATATCTACCCTCCTTCTCCAATTTAATTGTCTCTCCTTAGGCCTCTCTTCCACTTACATTTCTTATGTTTACTAGTTTTATTGGAGATCATGTTTGCATTTATGTTTTATATTCTGTTTGTTGCTTTTGGGTAATTTCTGAGAGAAGGGAGATTCTGACTTTGCTCTGTTATCTAATACCAGAAGTACTTAAAATGTAATTTTTTGTTAGTGCTTTACATATTCAGTTAGTCAAAATATTTTAACTGGATTAAATTTCATAATTATAAACTGTAGATGTGATATTTTCACTTAGCTAACAAATACTTTTCTAGTATTTACTATGTGCCAAGGCTGTTCTACGTGCTTTATCAATATGTACTCATAATTCTATGAGGTAGATGTTTTTTTTATTCTTATTTAATTGATCGGAAACTGAAACATGGTAAGGAAAATTAACTTGCCCAAGGTTACCTAATGAATAAGAAATAAGAATGAACACTTTCTACCTTTCATTCTATGCCTGTAGCATTTGTGGGTCTTGGCATCATTTGATTATACCTTATGCTAGTGAATCCCTTGAGCAGAGTCCATGCCTCATTCATTTTTATATTCCCAGTGCATATTTAGTAGAATACCTGAAATTCAGAAGATACTCAATGAATGTTGTTGGTGAATTAATATTTTTTATTAGGAGCCAAGTAATCTTCTCTCTGTCAGACTTATATAGCTTCAGTTGTTTGTTCTACTTGCCTTGTTTAAAAATATTTGTTTTTTGGTATTCTCATGTCATCATTTTAATGCTATTGCCATATTTGTGTTAATAACACCTCTAAAAACAGCTGTTGTATTCCAGGGCAAAATTATAAAGTTTTCCTTATGAAAGAGTTGTCAGTGTCCTGATAATATAGGTACTAGTACCCTTACCCCAGTTTGCTATCCGTGCTAACAGATTATTTTTTATATTCTGGTATTAGTTATTTTTAAACAGTGTCATTTGTAAAATAAGAGGTCAGCGAACTCAGAGTAGTAAAAATGTGGTGGTCATCTTGTAGTTCATTTGTTTTTATTGCTGAGTTTTATTCCACTGTAAGAATATGTCACTGTTTGTTGATCTATTATCCCACTGGCGGGCACTGGGACCGTTTCCTGTTTTGGGCTATTTATGAATAAAAGTGCTATGAATATTCTTGTGAAGTGTTTTTGTGGAGATTTGTTATCATTTCTCTTGGTAAATGCCTAGTATTAGAATTTATGTCAAGATAGATGTATGTTTAGTTACATAAGAAATACCAGATTTTTTTCCCCAAGTGGTTGTACCATTTTACATTCCCATGGACTACATGTTAGAGTTTCATTGCTCTGTACCCTCACTGATATTTATAATTATCAGTATTTTTAATTTTAGCCATTCTGGTGGGCGTGTTTATTTTTAATATTCATCCTTATGGGTTTGATATCCCATCTCCACTACCACCATTAATAATTTGAATGTTCTTTGGTGTTCTGCTTATCCTGGTGATGAATTACAGAGTTAGGGAGTTGCCAAGACAACTCTCACTCCAGATACCAACTGCAAGTTTGGAGGCCTCCAAGACCACTCTCACTTCTGTCATGACTTGCAAGATCGTGGTCCCCAAGACTAACCTTGGATTTGATAATTTGCTAGAAGAACTCACTGAAAGTTTACTTAAAATTATGGTTTATTATAGTGAAAGGATATATTTTAAAATTGGCCAAGGGAAGAGGTGTATTTGGTCAGTTAGATAGATTGACTGCCCATGTGGCTGACCTTGGTCTCCAGCTCCTTCAGAAGTTCAGCTGATACCACATGCGCCCCAGCCCCCCGTCCCCCCCAATAAATCACATTGTTGTTAGCATTTTCTATCTGGCATGGCCTAAGGGTCCCAGGTAAACAAAAACACTCTTATCAGGCATGACATTCCAAAGGTTTAGAGATTACCTCCCAAAGCCAAGGGCAAAGGCCAGACCTCTCTTTGGGCAAGGCTAAACCTTTATTACACACCTTTATACCTTCCTTGGTTGTTTTTTATTTTTCTTTCATTAATTTTCTAAATATTTTTTGACTTTTTAATGAAAATTTCAAACATACAACAAGGTTGAAAGAATTTTACAGTAAACACCCATCACCCAAACCTAAATTGTACTGTTAATATTGTACTGTGCAGTATACTCGCTTTGTCACTTATCTGTGCATTTACCCATCCTCTATCCATCAACAATCCACCTTATTTTAAAAATTTATTTCAAAGTAATTGTACACATTACCAGACTTTTCCCTAAATAATTCCGCATGCAGATCATTAGAGTTCAGTATTTCTTATAGTTTCTTATTTTGAGGTAAAATTTATATACAATGAAATATAAATCTTAGGCATACAATTGCTAAGTTTTGACAAATACATACACTCAAGTAACCCAGCCTCTATCAAAATTTAATTTTGTATTTTTCTTTTCTTTTTTCTTTCTTTATTTTTATTTTTGGCTGCATTGGGTCTTTTTTGCTGTACGTGGGCTTTCTCTGGTTGCAGTGAGCGGGGGCTACTCTTTGTTTCGGTGCACGGGCTTCTCACTGCGGTGGCTTCTGTTGTTGCAGAGCACAGGCTCTAGGCGCGCAGGCTTCAGTAGTTGTGGCACGCGGTCTTAGTTGCTCCGCGGCATGTGGGATCTTCCCGGGCCAGGGCTCGAACCCATGTCCCCTTCATTGGCAGGCAGATTCGTAACTACTGCGCCACCAGGGAAGCCCCCCCCCCTTTTTAAAAAAATATTTATATATTTATTTGGCTGCACCGGGTCTTAGTTGCAGCATGCGGGCTCTTTTAGTTGTGGCAAGTGGGCTCTTAGTCGAGCCATGCGGGATCTAGTTCCTGACCAGGGATCAAACCCGGGCCCCATGCACTGGGAGCGTGGAGTCTTACCCACCGGACCACCAGGGAAGTCCCGTTCCTTGGTTTTTAAAGCTCACAAAATGTTTGTGTTAACTGATACAATCTGTGACCAAAGTCAAGAAACTTAATTGGTTTGTATGGGATATAGACTGTGATCTTGGATCCGCCTATCCCAGGAGCTAACCTAACTGAGCTGTTTAACTGAAACTTATGAAGTCTAAAACCTGATTATAGAGTTTCTGTCTGTTCTTTCATTCATTAAGCAAACGTTTATTGAACTACTACCGTTTTCAGGCACTGTGCTACACATGTAAATACAAAGCACACTCATTGCTCCCAGGGAACTCCATAGTCAATTAACAGACAGTTACAGTACTTGAAGCACGTGCTGTGTTACAAGATGCTGGAGGATCACAGAGAGGGTGTCTAAATCACCAGTGGAATTCAGGAAGATTTCTCAGGAGAGGTCATGTTTAAGCTAAGTTTTGAAGGATATGAGATTTAGGTCAAGTAATAAGGGAAAGGAATTCCAAGCAGAAAGGACCACGTTTGCTAGAGTGTGAAAGCAGGAGCCTAGGTCCTTTTACTATACTTATCTGTAGCCTAGGATGTGAATGGAGGAGTTTATAGACATGAAGCCACACTAGCAGTCAAGTCTGGATAGTAAGTAACCTCATCTGTCATGTTAAAGGAATTTAGATTTTTTTCTAGGAGTGATGAAGAGCCATTTCAGAAATGTTAGCAGGAAAGTGGCTTGATCAGATTTATTTTACGAAAATTATTTAGAGCATTAGATTTTTATTAAAGAATTGTTGCATGGATTTATTCTTATTCCTTTCTATATCATATGGAATTTATATGAGTTGATTGAAAATTAGTGCTTTTTTATCTTTAATTTTTTTTCTAATTATAGAAATATTAAATAATTATTAGAAGAAAAACATAGAATAGAAAATAAAGAATCTCATGTCCCCTTATTTTAACAATAAAAATTCGGATATATTCTTTGAGTGGCCCCCCCGATACGTATTTTCCAGGTATACAGAATTTATACAGATACCTGTATTACATAGAGGTATATATTAATATTTTTAAGATAAAATGAGATCTTGCTTTACATATTCTTCTGAAGCTTTTAAAAAATATTGGGTAATATATTGTAGCTTTCTTCACAGTACTTATAATTATCCCATTTATTATTAAATATTTCTTTGTATAATGATTTATTTACTATCTGTTAGTCCTATTTGATGTCTGTCTTATTCAGTGCTATATCATCAGTACCTATACAGGTACTTTGTTCCTTTTTATGGTCTTTTCCACGATAGCCAGTCAGTTAATGTTTATTGCATGAGTTAATTGAGGCTATCTTTCTATACCAGCACATACAGAATTACCACATTCTTTTTAGTGGCCATATAGGATTCTTCTGAATGTAATAGAATATATTTTGAAAGGTTAGTTTGTTCCATTTAACTATTAAATTTTTAAAAATACGCAGTGGGAATGTAAAATGGCACAGCTGTTATGAAAAATGGTTTGATGGTTCTTCGAAAAGTTAAGCATAGAATTATCATATGACCCAGCATTTCTACTCTTAAGTATATATTCAAAAGAACTTAAAACTTAGTTCTACATAGAAATTCATAAACGAATGTTCACAGCAGCATTATTCATACTATTGAAGATGTAGAAACAACTCAAATGTCCATTGGTGGATGAATGGATGAATTGTAGTATATCCATGCAATGAAGTATTATTCAGCCATAAAAAGGAGCAAAGTATTGATACATTCTACAACTTGGATGGATCTTGAAAACATGCTAAGCGAAAGAAGGCAGACACAAAAGATTACATATTACATGATTCCTTTTATATGAAATATCCAGAATAGACAAGTCTATGGAGAGAGAAAATTGGCTTAGTTGTTGCCAAGGGTAAGGGGAGTGGGAATGGAGAATGATTACTTACTTAATGGGTATGAAGTATTCTTCTGGAGTGATTAAAAAGTTTTGAAAGTAGGGAGAAGTGGTGATTGTACACACTGTGAATGCACTAAATGCTGTTGAATTGTATACTTTAAAATGCTTAATTTTATGTCATATAAATTTTACCTCAGTGAAAAATATATACATGTACACATGGTATAGATTCAAACAATACAAACAAGAAATCAGTAAAAGATCTTTCTTTTACCACTATGACCAATTCCTTTCTTCATAAGGAACCATTGTTAGACCAGTTTCATGTTAAATATTTCAGGGAATTCTATCACAGTGATTCCTAAGGGGACTGCAGTAGCATTTTTGAATGGTACAGTTTTATATCTGATGGACTGTGGTAACTGAGAAGTATCATAATGATCATAATCCAGCATATACATATAAACATTTTTATATGAAAAGATAGTAATATACTATATATATTATTCTGTAACTTTTTTGTTTACTAACCATTGCATCTTCCTATAAAGTTGCAATTTATTAAATAATCCATCTTTTCCCCTTTGAATCAAAATGCCATCTTTTTTAGTTACTAAATTTTTATTTATTATATTGATATTTGGTATTTGGGTATATTTGGGTGTATTTCTGACTTATGTTTCATTATCTCTGTTTGCTCATTTCATTACCGAGCTGTTTTAATTACTGTTGCTTTTAAACTTAATTTTTACTATCTGGTGAGAGTAGGTGATAATTTTTAACATTATTCTTTCTCAGAATGTTTATAACAATTCTTTTTTTAAAATATTTTTATTTATCTTTGGCTGCGTTGGGTCTTTGTTGCTGTGCACAGGCTTTCCCTGGTTGCGGCGAGTGGGGGCCACTCCTCACTGCGGTGCACGGGCCTTTCATTTTGGTGGCCTCTCTTGTTGCAGAGCATGGGCTCTAGGCGCGTGGGATTCAGTAGTTGTGGCACACGAGTGCAGTAGTTGTGGCTCGCGGGCTCTAGAGTGCAGGCTCAGCAGTTGTGGCGCACGGGCTCAGTTGCTCCGTGGCATGTGGGATCTTCCCGGACCAGGCTCGAACCTGTGTTCCCTGCATTGGCAGGCAGATCCTTAATGACTGTGCCACCAGAGAAGCCCCTATAACAATTCTTAAGTGTTCATTTTTCCATTTGAACTTTATAATCAACTTACCTACATAAAAGAAAAATTCTCCTGGAATAATGGCAAACTTATCTCTCAGCTCCTCAAACCTTGGCAACTGATAATCTACTTTCTGTCTTTATGGACTTGCCTATTCTGAACATCTTGTATAAATGGAATCATATAATATGTGGGATTTTATGTCTGGCTTCTTTCACTTAGCCTGATGTTTTCAAGTTTCATCCATATTGTAGCATATATCAGTACTTTGTTCCTTTTTATGGATAAGTGATATACCATCATATGAATGTAGCAACATCTTGCTTATCCTTTCATCAGTTGATGGACATTTGGGTTGTTGTCACTTTTTGGCTATGATGAATAATGCTGCTATGAATATTCATTTATAGGTTTTTGTGTAGGCGTATGTTTTAAGTTTTCATGGGTATATACCCAGGAATATAATTGCTGGGTCTTATGGTAACTCTATGTTAAACCTTTTGAGGAACTCTCAGACTATTTTCTGAAGCAGCTGTACTGTGTTACATTCCCAAAAGCACTCTACGAGAGTTCTCATTTCTCTACATCCTGCCAGCACTTGTTTTTGTCCATCTGTTTAATTATAGCACCCATTAATATTTTAAAAGAGAAACTGATGTTGAATTTTAACAAATGCCTTTATATCTTATATGAAGGTTATTTTTTTGCTCTGTTCTCTTGCTGTGGTTTATAATAAATAGATTTCCTAATATTGATGATGTAAATTTTGAGCAGTTGTGATCTTGTATTTGTTTTATTTAGAGGAAGAAATTACTTAGTAGACATGTAATTGTTTAACAACAACTAAAAATTGCACTGACAATTTTAAAATTAGTTGATATGCATGTTCAGAGTAAAAAAGTTTAGTTCCCCTTTTCTTGCAGACTTCACTTGAACATTCTTATTTCAAGATGAGATACATCTAAGGTTAAAAGGGTTCTAAATAAATAGCTGAAATATTTCCTTTCATCTTTTGTAAAATATTAAAAATACCACCTCCTTCAAAATACAGGTAAGTTTTCAGATTTTTAATGATTAAAGTTTAAGCGAGTTCATTTTAATTAGTCTTGTTTGCCTGGGGAGATATATTTAGTAACACAAGTCATAATAATTTCTCAGTCCAATTTTAGTAAAACAACATGGGTGTAAAAAAGGTTTGTGCATATGTTTATAAGTGCATTTATTTACTTAAAATAAGAACTTTATTTTTTCAAACATAATGTATATTCTTACTAAAACATCAGAAAATATAGAAAGCAAAATCAAAAGAAGAAAGTGAAAGCCAGTAATCCCACTGTCCAGAGAAAACTTACATTACTGTTATATATATGTATATGCAGACACACATAATTTACATATATATACACATACACCAAATATATATATAATAGAGTATACAAATGCATGTATACAGTGTGCTTTACATATGTGCATATATAATATATAGTTTATATGTTTTCTCTTAAGGAGAGTAGACGAATTGTATTTTAAAGGACTGTGTTAAACACTTTATAATGCACCAAACCCCATAAGGAAAAGGGTCTTGCTCAACTCTTTTTTTGTTTGTTTTTTAAATTGTGGTAAAATACATATAAGATTTACTATCTTAATCATTTTTAAGTGTACAATTTAGTGCTATTAAGTACATTCATTTTGTTTTGCTGCCACCACCATCCATCTTCAGAACTCTTTGCATCTTGCAAAACTGAAACTCTCTACCTATTAAATAATAACTCCTCTGATCCCCTCCTCCCACTGCCTGGCAACCACCATTCTCCTTTGTGTCTATATGATTTTGACTGCTCCAAGTACCTTATATAAATGGAATCATACAGTATTTGTCCTCTTGTGGCCGACTTACTTCACTCAGCGTAATGTCCTCAAAGTTTATTCATGTTGAAGCATATGTCAGAAATTCCTTCCTTTTTAAAGCTAAATAATAGTTATCCATCCCAAACAAATGTAGTGAAATTTTAAATACTTTAATTTCTTACAGAAGAAGTGAGTAGTCATGTTGGTAAATTTAAATAATTATTAAAATGGGGAGTTTTGGTTTATTGCCTTTTTTTCTATTCCAGCTCTTTCTTTATATTTTTTACTTTTTACTGTGATATCTCTGCCTTAATGAAGTGCTTTTAAGAGCACAGATACCTGACACCTCACAGAAAAGTCTTTAAACTCAGACTACTCAAAGTAAATTGTTAATGTTATCATATTTCATTGACTCTACCTTGCCTGTGGTTTGTAAGGTACACTGTTATTTCATGTACTGTTAAGATAGAAGAAAATACTGCCAATCATTATTTATTTGTTTATTTATTTATTTTTAAAGGAACATTTATTTATTTTTTGGCTGCATTGGGTCTCTGTTGCTGTGTGTGGGCTTTCCCTAGTTGTGGCGATTGGGGGCTACTCTTCGTTGCGGTGCGTGGGCTTCTCATTGCGGTGGCTTCTGTTGTGGCGGAGCATGGGCTCTAAGTGCGTGGGCTTCAGTAGTTGTGGCACGTGTGCTCAGTAGTTGTCTGCCAGTCATTTAAAAGATGAATACCAATATCATAAATGTTAAAATGTGAAAAGTATTTACTGTAGAATGTGAAATATAATAACATGTGTGGAAAGGGTGCTCTTATTATGCCATAACATGTGGTGGCCTTGTACTTTGTTCTGTGACTCCTGTAAAAGAATGGAATGAAGGAAATGATTTGACTATTTCATGTTGAGAAGCTCATCAAATTTTGATTTTCACCTTGTTTTCTATAGTCCCTCTATGTTTATTATTTATATTCATGAAACATTTTTACTACCTACTATGCACTAGCCATTGTGATAACAGTAGCTAACACACACACGTGCGCGCACACACACACACACACACATCTGTCTTTTACTCTGTGCTGGTCACTGTTTTGAGCACTTTATATATTGTCATTAACTAAATTTTACACTATCCCTATGAGGTAGATACTATTTCTATATCCATTTTACCAAGAAGGAAACTGAGGCACAGAGAAGTCAAGTGACTTGACCAAGGTCATACAGCTAGTAAGTGGTGGAGCTAGGATTTGAATGTGGATTGTCTTAACTCCAGGGTCTGTGGTGTCAGCAGTATTCTTAGGCACATAAGGTGAATGACATATTGTGCCTTCCCTCAACACAGCTTACCAAGCAGTATGTGAGGGTGTATTGATAACTTTACATAAAATTATTGTTATATGTTTGGTAACGAATTTTTATTTGTGTTTTTAGGACATTCAGTCAGAAGAAGGCTGCTATTGAAAGAGAGTATGCACAGGTAAGCTTGGAAGTGGAGGTCCCCATCCTAGAATACCTCTTCTTTGGCTTAAGGGCAGATATGGTTGTTGGAGAGAAGTGTTGGCATCCCTGTATCCTCCTTTTCTTATTTTTGGTTCTCTCACTTTGATCCTCCTTTTACTCCATTTGAATCCTCAAATGAAGAGCTAATTTGCTTCTTACTACAAAGAATGTTGTGAACATTCTGGGAGAAGATAATAGTCACAATATTTGTAAAGTATTTACAAGTATAACTAATAGTGAATACATTTTACAAGTATATGTATTCATTCTCCCTTATATATCCCATACTCTGCAGTTTTATGAAAGGTTAATTATTTTTGTTCAATCAGGTATTTATTTCTCATTAGGTCCCTGTTGATAGAGAATGGCGTGCTTTCAGTGGATGATACGGTGCTATTTATAGGGAAATTTAAGCATTTATTTTATTTTTTAAAAATATTTATTTATTTATTTATTTATTCATTCAATCATTCATTCTGTACCGGGTCTTAGTTACGGCATGTGGGATCTTTGTTGCGGCATGCGGGCTCTTAGTTGCAGCATGCGGACTTCTTAGTTGTGACATGCACACTTCTTAGTTGCAGCATGTGGACTCTTAGTTGTGGTATGCAGGCTTCTTGGTTGTGGCATGCGGACTTCTTGGTTGCAGCATGCAGACTTCTTAGTTATGGCATGTGACCTTTCTGTTGTGGCAGGCATGAGGGATCTAGTTTTCCGACCAGGGATCGAACCTGGGCCCCCTGCATTGGGACCGTGGAGTCTTACCCACTGGACCACCGGGGAAGTCCCATAAGCACTTATTTTAATTAGAATCTTATTTGCTCTCAGATAGCTAAATGTGCCAAGGAAAAATTATGTTGATATATCATTTTGTGAGTATGTAAGAATTAATAACTACCCATCCTTATACAAAAACAGTTTAACATAATTTGGAAATTTTGGCCCTTGTAAGCAATTACTTTCCATGTGGAGTAGAATTATAAAATTGATCCCCCCCCCAAAAATCATAAAAGTAGTATTTGTTACAAAATTTTAAAATACAGGAGAGCACTAGAAGGAAAAATTAACACCCAGGAAATGCTGTACATGATAACCCCTGTTATCAGCGTAATTTGTGTTGTTGCTGCTGCTATTGTTATTATCAATATAAATAATAAAATTGGGGAATGATTTTATTTGTACTTTGTTAGTTTGATTTTAGTTTTATTCTGGTTTCTTTGTAGTTTACCAGGTAGCTGTCTGCCTTTATTTTATTTTATAGTCTTAGAAAAGGAATTATCTATTTTTGAAAACTTAGATAGACTCAGTAATTCATTAATTCAGCTGTTAGTTATTGAGTGCTTATTATATATCAGGTGCTTTACATAATGAATATCATTAGTTCTAACTTGAGTGCTGGACCTTTATTCTTTGCATATATAATAGATACTAGTATTGATAGCTAATATTGATTTAATCCCGACATTGTACTAGGCACTTTGCTGATAATTTTACATATATTATCTGGTTTAATTCTCTCAATAAACCTTTAAAATAGGGAGTTACTATGCTGTTCACAGGCATGTTTTCATATAGTCCCTTTATAGATATGCTTCCATTGGGATCAGAGTATATGATCTGCTTTTAAAATTTAATACAGGGGGGCTTCCCTGGTGGCGCAGTGGTTGAGAGTCTGCCTGCCGATGCAGGGGACACAGGTTCGTGCCCCAGTCCAGGAAGATCCCACGTGCCGCGGAGCGGCTGGACCCGTGAGCCATGGCCGCTGAGCCTGCGCGTCCAGAGCCTGTGCTCTGCAGTGGGAGAGGCCACAAAAGTGAGAGGCCTGCGTACTGAAAAAAAAAAAAAAAAAAATTAATATAGGGAATTCCCTGGTGGTCCAGTGGTTAGGACTCTGTGCTTTCGCTGCTGAGGGCCCGGGTTCGATCCCTGGTCAGGGAACTAAGATCCCAAAAGCTGCATGGCCAAAAAAAAAAAAAAAAAATTTTTTTTTAATACAAAGTGAAAATTTTTTCATGATACATTCTTCTGTAACATATTGTAAAGTTTTAATAATCAAATAAATAGGACTGGTTCATAATTAAAAATATTAAAAATACATTAAATTGTATGAAAAGTAGCAGTCCTCTGATGTAATGCCAGTCTTTTTCCTCAGAGAAAAGATTAAAAACGGATCCTGTTTTGGTTCTTTTGGTGATCTTTTCCATATCTTTAAATAATGTGCATAATTGATTCTTGATTTATCAACTCTAGACATTATTGCTTGATTACTACTTAATTAAATGAGAAATTAGCTTCTTAAGCCCTTCCTTTCCAGCCTACTCTTTCCAATATAATTTGTCACTATTTTAGTGCCTTTGCTACTTTTCTTTTTTTTTTTTAAAGGGAACTTTATTTTTCTTCTTTATTTCTTCCTTCCTTCCTTCCTTCATTCCTTGGCTGCGTGGGGTCTTCCTTGCTGCGCGGGCCTTCATTAGTTGCGGTGAGTGGGGGCTACTCTTCCTTGCAGTGTGCAGGCTTCTCATTGTGGTGGCTTCTCTTGTTGCGGAGCATGGGCTCTAGGCGCACGGGCTTCAGTAGTTGTGGCACGAGGGCTTCGGTAGTTGTGGCTTGTGGGCTGTAGAGCGCAGGTTCAGTAGTTGTGGCACAGAGGCTTAGTTGCTCCGTGGCAGGTGGGATCTTCCTGGACCAGGGCTTGAACCCCTGCCCGCTGCATTGGCAGACGGATTCTTAACCACTGCCCTACCAGGGAAGCCCAGCTACTTTTCTAACTCTAAATGATCTACTTAGCCTTCTGTCTCTTCTGTTAAACACACACATATATGTTACATGTATAGATATATGTATTTATGTGTATATACATATACACACGATGCAGTTGAATTATATTTTACAAAGCAGTCAGATTTACTCTTGAAAAATTTCTTTAGATGTCTGTCAGGTAAATTATATCTGGTTGTGTTTATATAATTCTATATAATAATGTATGCAAACTGTATAAGGTAGCTAATAGTAGATATTTCAAAATTTCATATTCATAAAGTAGAATATTTCTTTGTCTCTCTGCTTTGGACAGTTGAGTACATTTATGGAGAGCCAGTTTGCTGACTCTTCTTGTTATTTGTCATATTTGCCTTTTAGATGATATTTTTCAGTGTTTTCCCAGTTAATTTTTCAATTTATTTCTTTTCTTTTTAATTTATTTATTTTATTTATTTATTATTTTTGGCTGTGTTGGGTCTTTGTTGCTGTGCGCGGGCTTTCTCTAGTTGCGGCGAACGGGGGCTGCTCTTTGTTGCAGTGCGTGGGCTTCTCATTGCAGTGGCTTCTCTTGTTGCAGAGCATGAGCTCTAGGCACGCGGGCTTCAGTAGTTGTGGCTTGTGGGCTTCAGTAGTTGTGGCTCATGGGCTCTAGAGCGCAAGCTTCGTAGTTGTGGCGCATGGGCTTAGTTGTGGTGCATGGGCTTAGTTGCTCTGCGGCATGTGGGATCTTCCCGGACCAGGGATCAAACCTGTGTTCCCTGCATTGGCAGGCGGATTCTTAACCACTGTGCCACCAGGGAGGCCCCTGAATAACCTGTAGATTCAGAGCCATTAATTTCCTTGTTTTTCCACACTGTATTACCTCTCTACCACTTAGTGCATTAGAAAGCAGCATTTCTTGACAGTCTCCCAGTATTTCCTCCAGGAATTTTTCCTCTTTGCTGATACCACTCTCTAAGTTTTCATGCAGAAAAGTTTCTTGATCTTAGATGGTGTCAATGGAAGGTTTTCTGACAATGATAAGATAGTACTTAAATGTTTGTTGTTGGAAATGTGTAGGAGTTCATTGTTTCCTCAAGCCACCAAATTCTGTTGTATCCTGACAGCAGTTAAGGGATGTTCTCAATAGTTAGATGCATCCTGATTTCAGAGATCTTAAAATGTTTTAAAAAATGTATTTTGTTAATAGAATTGATGAGATATGTTCTTTTTTCCCCCCAGGCTGTGTAGAGATTTCATTGTTTGAAAAAATGTTGAAACTTGCAGGGGGGCATTAAAGAAAGGATACTCCTAATGGCCTCTTTCTTTCGTAGACTGAGGAATGTGTTGCAAAGTAAAATATTCATAATATTATATATATAGATATAGGTATAAATATAATGTAATATATCCATATTGAGCTTTTTTTTTTGGTATGGGAAAAGATATCTAATTGCCATTTTTTTATTTATTGCCGTAGCCACTAACTACATATTTTTCAATTTATGGACAAGAAGTGGGATACTAATTCAAGGAAAGGCGTTTTCAGTCTGAAATACAACAAATTAATGATGATGGGAAGATTACTTGACTTCTCTGACCTTTTTTTCCCTTCATTTTTGAACGGAGAATGATAACCATTCTTTCTTCCCTTCTTCTCAGCTAGTTCTGGAGACCAGATGCACTGGTCTCCAGAAATGAAGACTTCCCAGTCTATGTTTACACGTATAAGAAATATGAAAATAGTTCCCAATCTATGTTTACACATATAAGATGGTCCTTTGTGTTCTTATTGTGATAGTTTTCCTTTTTTTTGGCAAATTGTTGTAACCTAGCTTTGCTAGATAATAGATTTCCATAATAGAAAGGAAGTGATGAATTAATTATGGGGACCTTTGCATATAATATTAGATAATCCAAGTCCCATTTTTCTGGGAAAGGGTATAAGGTAAGGTAGTTGGAGGATCTTCTTCCCTTTGGAAAAGCACTGTAAAAACTCTGCCAATACGAGAACGTTTACTGTTTCATTAGCGTAACTACTTAACCTTTTTATTATGCCAGATTTTTTTTTAGCTGTCTTTGTTTTTTTGTTTTTGGCTGCGTTGGGTCTTCACTGCTGTGCGCAGGCTTTCTCTAGTTGTGGTGAGCGGGGGATACTCTTCATTGTGGTGCACGGTCTTCTCACTGCGGTGGCTTCTCTTGTTGCGGAGCACAGGCTCTAGACGAGTGGGCTTCAGTAGCTGCGGCACACGGGCTCAGTAGTTGTGGCTTGCGAGCTCTAGAGCTCAGGCTTAGTAGTTGTGGCGCATGGGCTTAGTTGCTCCGTGACATGTGGGATCTTCCCAGATCAGGGCTCGAACCCATGTCCCCTGCATTGGCAGGCAGATTCTTAACCACTGCGCCACCAGGGAAGCCCCAGCTGTCTTTAAAAGTCTTTGTAAAAGCTTACAACCACAGCTCAGATTTTGTACTAGAAATTCATGCAATAGGATCAACTTTATGGAAATTTTCTTTATAACCCAAGTTATCTAGAATGTATCTATAATAAGAATCAATAACAGTTATTATCTTAAGCCATAGAGGTTTACAAAGTGAAATTTCCATATGTTAGCCAGCTTTAGATTTTGTAATTTTTACTGAATTGAATTGAAATATGAAGAGAAATTTTGACCTAATGACATTTCCTCTAACTTTTTATTTGAAAAAAACTTCAGATCTGTGGAAAAGTTGACAGAATAATATACTGAAGAATGGTCAATTTCCTCTATATTAACCAATTATTAACATTTTGCCCCATTTACATTATGTAGCTACACTTTTTTTCTAAGCTGGACAGTTTGAAAGTAAGTTATAGCTATCATGAGACTTTTCATCCACTTACTTTACTTTGCATCTTCTGAGAACAAGATCATTTTCCAAAATAACTAATGTCATTATCATATCCAAGATAATGAATAATAATTCTATAATGTCATTTAATATGTAGTTTGTATTCACATTTCCTCATTTATTCCCAAAATGTCTTTTATAGCTGTTTTTCCAAGATCCAGTTAAGGTTTACACATTGCGTTTGGTGTCTCTTGATTTTATTTAGAATATTTCTTTCACCTTTTTTGTTTTTCATGACATTGACTTTTTGAAAAATCTGGTCATTTTTCTTTTTTAAAAAAATTACATTATTATTGACTGTATTCCCCAACTGTACATTTCATGCCCATGACTCATTTATTTTGTAACTGGACGTTTGCACCGTTTAATTTCTCTCACCTATTTTACTCATCTGGTCATTTGTCTTGTAGGAAGTTTTTTCGAATTGTCCAGGTTTTTTCTTCATGATTAGATCTAGGTTAAGTTTTTAGCAAAAATACTACATAGGTGATGTTGGACCTAATAAGATTTTATGGTTTGTTTTGGCGAGTCTGATAGATTAGGACATATCACTGATATTGCCGTTTTCAAGCCTGATTGAATCTTTAACAGTGATAGTAGATTTTTATCATTTATCAGTTTTCAAAATTATCTCGAGCCATTTCTGTTTTATTGGTTTTTTGCTATATCACATTTTGCTGGTGCTCTAAAAAAAATGAAGACTTGTTACAGTAAAAGTATTTGGCAAGGCGTAATTAAAGAAAAATTAAACATTTGAGAATTTGGTTTAATTTTAACTTATACATTTTAGTTTAAGTTATTAAAGTTTTTAAAATGTGAAAGCCTGTATATTCTTAACTTACATTTATACATATTTAAAAATCAACTGAAAATCAGAACATTTGTCATTATTGTGGGAATTTCTTTCAGAGAGTCTGCTAGTTGTTAAATTGAAAGTATGTGAAACATTTATGTTACCAACTGTCTAATGGATAATGTTTGATAATGACACTAGTATAAGCTTCCTTTTTGGGACGTTCCATAGTTTTGGCTATTATTTGTTGTTGGTACATCATCTAAATAGTCAAAACTATTTAAATAGCTTTAAAAGAAATGGAATCACAATTTATGTGAACAGCTGCTTTGAATTTTTAATTTCCTCTATCAATTTTACCAATTTTAACAGTCTTTAAAAATATAGTAGTTGTGTTTTGGTTTCTTTTTGGTATCTAATATTAATATTTAATATTCTTTTAAGTATTTTAATATTTTGGTTTGTCTCTGTCAGGAGCTTAATCGTGTGAATATTGATGTTTCCTTAGTTAGACCGTAAGATGAATGGAATCTATACTCTAGCAGGACTTACTCCACTTAATTTTTTTATAAAAGTATTATTTTAAAATTAGTTTATTTTAAGTTATACCACATTTCATGTGTTGAGAAAATATTTTGAGCACTCTTCTAGGTACTGTGGATATAGCACTGTCCAAAAAAGAAGAAAAAAAAGTTCTAGCACTTACAGGACTTATATTCTGTGGTTGTATATTGTCTTCCAATTAAATATATTAAATTCTTTCTTGTCAGGGAATTCCCTGGTGGTTCAGTGGTTAGGACTTTGCATTTTCACTGCCAAGTGCCTGGGTTCGATTCCTGGTTGGGGAACTAAAATCCCATAAGACGCACAGCACAGCCAAAAACTTAATAATAAAATTAAAGAATAAAAAAAAATTTAAAAAGAAGTTAAAAATTCTTTCTCTTCAAAGCCACTGATGTGGCATTATAGTCAACTGAAAAGAATGACCTTTATAGAATTATTACTTGTGGTATATGTTGTCATCCTCTACACAAAGAATTGATGGGCCAAAAAGGTTGAGTATTATTTGTGAGATTTAGAGATCATACAGATGAGCTATCCCAATAAAAAAATATCATAAAGGAAAAGAATTTAAGTGGGATTGATCAGATGACAGCAACTTGAAAAATAGTACCTCAAGTACATGCACACTAAACTTGTAATACATTTTTAGGGAGATGTTAGAAGAAAGAAAGAAAATAATACTATGTATACCTATTTACACTTGAAGGGATTTGAGCCCTGAACTCTTTCAAGTTTCTTGGTACTTTCAGTTTCCTACAAGAGTATTAATGTTTTATGTATTAATGTTTATTAATGGTTTGTGAAATTCCAAAAATAATAGATAATAGATGTATTATTCAAAAATAATAGATGTATTGCATATCTATTTATACAAACAGAGCAAATGAACCTCTGAAAACACAGAAGCCATATGAGTCACTAACAACATTAAGTATTGGTGTAAATTTAGTCTGGCTTTTGACTGTAGTTAGCTAACCACTGAGGTATTGGTAAAATCATTTGCAGTACTCAAACTGAAATTGCTAAAGGCAAGTTCTGTGTATTAATATACTTACTGTAGTCTTTGGCAGAATGCTGCTAGTGAAGGAAGGATACAAAAGGTTACTGTGGCTGGAGAGAAAGAGCAGGAAAAGACTGTGGACTTTAAGGGTGGCTCCTTGTCTGAGGACAAACACAGAGCAAACACAGGCACCCTGTCAAAAAGCCTGTGGTTATCACCACAGTCCCACCTCAAGTGCAACTTTTTGCTGTTTTTATTCTTTTAAGAAATAAATTTATGAAGAGTTGGGAGTACTACCCAAGAAGTTAGTGTTGTGTATATGTGGCAGGGTTCTTTTTTGGTAAATTTCATCAGCATAAAAGTTTAAAATGTAACTTATTTTAGCTGTGTACACCTAGCTTTCTGGACATTGCTATTAAAGAAGCATTGGTAAAATTATTTGAAATGGTGGACTGTATACTTGGAGTTTTCTATTTTGCCAGTCTTGTCCTGTAAAACAATAAGGATAACTATCTTGAGAGAAAGTTGAGGGTTGTTTTCTGTGTTCATGTTGATACTTATGTTTTTAAATTATTTTATTTTATTTTTGAGCTCCTTAGCTTGCAACAATGGTTAGAAATAAATTTTGGGAGAAAAGCAGTCTGATTTTTTTCCTCAAAATACTTGATATACATAGTTTGATTTTTAAAGTTTTAAAAACTGTTGAAAGAAGCACTGGTGGATGTGAGTAAATGTTAGTATTCTTGGGCATGTAGATTTGCTAGTTTTGTCTTCTTTTTTGAAACTTTGTTATATTTAGTTTTATTATCTTGCTTGTTATTTGGCTCTGCTCCCATATATTATTGAGGAATTAATATGCAAAATATACTTTTTAAAATTTATTTTTTTTTGTTGAAGTACAGTTGATTTACAATATTGTATTAGTTTCAGGTATACATACAACATAGTGATTCAGTGTTTTGCACATTATATTCCATTATAGGTTATTACAAGATATTAAGTATAATTCCCTGTGCTGTACAGTAAATCATTGTTGCTTCTCTATTTTATGTAGTTTGTATCTGTTAATTTCATACCCCTAATTTGTTCCTCCTTCCTTTCCTCTTCCCTTTGGTAACCACAAGTTTGTTTTCTATATCTGTGAGTCTTTCTGTTTGGCATATACATCTATTTGTATTATTTTTTAGATTCTACATATAATTGATATCATATAGTATTTGTCTTTCTCTGTCTGACATTTCACTAAGCATTATATTCTCTAGTTATGTCCACATTGCTGCAAATGGCAGTATTTCATTCTTTTTTGTGGCTGAGTTAATATTCCACTGTGTGTGTGTGTGTGTGTGTGTATCTCACATCTTCTTAACCCACTTGTCTGTTGATGGGCACGTGGGTTGCTTCCATGTCATCATGGCTGTTGTAAATAGTGCTGCTATGAACATTGGGATGCATGTACCTTTTAGAATTAGTGTTTTCCTTTTTTCCTGATACAGACCCAAGAGTGGAATTGTTGGATCATGTGGTAGTTCTATTTTTAGTTCTTTAAGGAACCTCCATACTGTTTTCCATAGTGGCTGCACCAATTTACATTCCCACCAACAGTGTAGAAGGGCTCTTTTCTCCACGTTCTCTCCAGCATTTGTTATTTGTAGACTTTTAATGATAGCCATTCTAACAGGTGTGAGGTGATACCTCATTGTGTTTTTGATTTGCATTTCTCTAATAGTTAGCAATGTTGAGCATTTTTTCATGTGCCTGTTAGCTATTTGTATGTCTGCTTAGGAAAAATGTCTATTCAAGTCTTCTGCTCATTTTTTGATTAGGTTGTTTTTTTGATATTGAGTTATGTGAGTTTTTTTTTTTTTTTTGGCCGTTCGCGGGGCTCTCACTGTTGTGGCCTCTCCCATTGTGGAGCACAGGCTCTGGATGCGCAGACTCAGCGGCCATGGCTCACGGGCTCAGCGGCCATGGCTCACGGGCCCAGCCGCTCCGCGGCATGTGGGATCTTCCCAGACCGGGGCACGAACCCGTGTCCCCTGCATCGGCAGGCGGACTCTCAACCACTGCGCCACCAGGGAAGCCCTGTGAGCTGTTTTTATATTTTGGATATTAACCACTCATCAGTTGCATCATTTGGAAAGATTTTTTCCCATTCAGTAGGTTGTCTTTTTGTTTTGTCTGTGGTTTCCTTTGCTGTGCAGAAGCTATTATGTTTAATTAGGTCCTATTTGTTTTTGCTTTTATTTCTTTTGTCTGGCATTATTTCTTCAAATATTCTCTCTGCCCTTTTCTCTCTTCTCCTTCTGGGATTCCCACAATGCATAATTAGTCTGCTTGATAGTATCACACACTTTCCTTAGGCTCTGTTTGCTTTTCTTCAGTCCTTTTTTCTTTCTCGTCCTCATACTTGACAGTTTTCATTGTCCTGTCTTCAAGTTCACTGATTCTTCTGTCTGCCCAAATTTGCCATTGAATTCCTTCAGTGAAATTTTCATTTCAGTTATTGCACTTTACAGCTATAAAAATTGTTTGGTTTCTTTTTTAGATTTTTCCATTTCTTTATTGATATTTCCATTTTGTTCACATATTGTTTTCTTGACTTCCTCCACATCTTCCTATAGTTCTTTGAGCATCTTTAAAGTCTTTGACTAGTTTGTCTGCCATAAGTTCTTTCTCAGGGACAGTGTCAGTTGATTTATTTTTTTTCCTCTGAATGAGCCATACTTTCTTGTGTCTTTGTATGCCCTGTGATCTTTTTTGTTGTTGTTGTTGAACGCTAGATATTTGAATCTAATAATGTGGTAACTCTGGAAATCAGATTCTCCCCTTTCCGAAGGGTTTGGTGTTTTTTGTTGTTTTTGCTTTTTGATTGTTATAGTTTGTTACTGTGCCAAGTATCACCCTGAGGTATAAACTTAAGTCATTCTCAGGTTTTTTCTGAGCCTTTCTCTGTACATGCATGGTCACTTTCTAATTTTCCCTTTATATGTAGTAGTTTTTGAATTTTCTAGTCTTTAATGTCTGGCTCCTTAAAGGGAAAAAGTGAAAAATGACAGGAGGGAAAAGGGTGCTAGTCCCTTAAATTCCCTCAAAATCACTTCATCTGGAGGTGGAGGTGCTTTCAGCAGTGGGGGAAGGGGTAGGTTACTTAAACAAGAATGGCTGCCTGCCTCTTTGTCTGCATCTCTGTGATCGGAAGCGGCAATCAGCAGTCAGAACAGAGATCACTGATATTTAGAGTACAGTGTCTTTTTTGCCCATCCTGGTTCTTGGAAGTTATGTGCAAGGTGCTTCAGGAACACGTAACACAAGCTGAGCTGCCTGCCATGTGCCAGGAGTAAAGGATGGATAGCTGCTACTGTGTGAAGAATTGAAATTGACTGGAAAAAACCCTGCAATTTATCCATCCACATCTTCCCCTGGAAGTTGCTAACGTTCAAGGTCTTCAGAGTTCCAAAATAGTTACAGCAGATAGATTCTACCAGAGCAGTTGTTGTGTAGGTAGGGAGACTGATTCCTGGTGCTTCCTACTCCATCATTTTTCCAGAATCCTCCTCCCATTGTCTTCTTTTTAACCTAGAGTCTAATGTGCTTCTGACTTCAACCCTGATCATAGCTTCGCTTTCTGGTCCAGGGAGATGATTACCTCATTTTGATGCCCATCTTTGTCTTATTGGTTTTCTCCTTTAATTTTCTAATTTCTCATTTATGTATATTTTGAGTGGGGTGGGCAAACATTGTATCAGGGCATGAATTTATTGTATGATCTTCACTTAAAGTCTTCCTTTTTTTAAAATAAATTTATTTTATTTATTTACTTTTGGCTGCATTGGGTCTTCGTTGCTGGGCGTGGGCTTTCCTAGTTGCGAAGAGCGGGGGCTACTCTTCATTGCAGTGTGCGGGCTTCTCATTGCGGTTACTTCTCTTGCTGTGGTGCTAGCATGGGCTCTAGGCACGTGGGCTTCAGTAGTTGTGACACATGGGCTCAGTAGTTGTGGCTCGTGGGCTCTAGAGCACAGGCTCAGTAGTTGTGGCGCACAAACTTAGTTGCTCCGTGGCATGTGGGATCTTCCCTGACCAGGGCTTGAACTCGTGTCCCTTGCATTGGCAGGCGGATTCTTAACCACTGTGACACCAGGGAAGCCCTAAAGTCTTTCTTAGATAGTATTTATGGCTCCCTTTGGCTCTGGCATTGTATGGTATATTGTTGCCCATTTCTCCTGGAAAACTTTCTGACTGGAATGTATTCCCTCATTGCCTTTGAGTAGGAGCACAGGAAAAACAAAGCAGTGCTATCCTGGGTATTTTTCCACACCCCTGGTATTAGAAAGATCAGGATGTCTCAAAATAAATCATGAGTTCTTGGGATTTTATGTTTGAATTTACTAGTGACAGAGAATAGTGAGAAATGTGCACAAATTAAGACATGAATAGCGCCTCAACTTCCTGAACCGCTAGATTTGGTATAATTAGATTTTTGGTTAAAAGTCTCCCTTGTACATGTATTATTTTCCTTGAGGTTTAACTTTAACTAGTGATTACATTTGCATTCATTTAGTGAATTTATAAAAAAATTATTAACTCCTTTTTCAGTAATACAGACACAGAGGTTAGAGCTAGGCTTTGAGTGGTGTTATATCATATTTGATCAGGGTGTATTCCACCTAGTTTTTTAAAAAAACCTTTTAGTAAGGATAGTGGGTATACCAGGACAATATACAATTTGCTTTGCTTGTTAAAATAGGAGTACTTTTAAAGCTTTTTTTCTTTCTTTCTTTTTGGCTGTGTTGGGTCTTTGTTGCTGCGTTTTATTTATTTATTTTTGGCTCCATTGGGTCTTCGTTGCTGCATGTGGGCTTTCTCTAGTTGTGGCCATTGGGGGCTGCTCTTCGTTGTGGTGTGCAGGCTTCTCATTGCAGTGGCTTCTCTTGTTGTGGAACAGGGCTCTAGGCACCTGGGCTCAGTAGTTGTGGCTCATGGGCTCTAGATCGCAGGCTCAGTAGTTGTGGCGCACGGGCTTAGTTGCTCCACGGCATATGGGATCTTCCCGGACCAGGGCTCGAACCCGTGTCCCCTGCATTGGCAGGCGGATTCCCAACCACTGTGACACCAGGGAAGTCCCAGGAATATTTTTTGATGCTATCATAAATGAGACTGTTTTCTTGATTTCCTCTTTGTATAGAGTGTTGTTATAAAGAAGCACAACTGTTTTTTGTATGTTGATTTTTATATTCTGCAACTTTACTAAATTCATTTATTCTGATGTTTTTTTTTAATAGAGTCTTTAGGGTTTTCTGCATTTGAAATTATGTATTTGTAAACAGAGATAATTTTACTTTTTCCTTTCTGATTAGGATGCCTTTTATTTATTCTTGTCTGATTGCTCTTGCTAGTACTTTCAGCACTATGTTGAATAGAAATGGCAAGAGGGGGCACCTCATGTATTGTAAGTTGTGTATATAACCTTTTATCATGTTTTGTACTAGTAGTCTTAAAGTCAAGAATCTAGTCAGTTTGATTTTTAGGTGATTGATGGGCAGATTGTGATGACATCCAGTTATACCAGTGTTACATTGAGATGCTACATCTGAGATTGTCCATTTTAAACTGAATACTGGTATATGTAGTATACTACGTAATGCCTGATTTTTAGAGCCCTTTATGCAGTAATAACCTCAAGTCTTAATGCCAAGTTGCTATGGCATAAGCCTGACTGGTTTTATGACATTAGAAAAAAATGTTGCAAAACTTTTAAAGAATGTAGAATTGGCAGTCCTGGTGGCTCAGTGCCTCATGTCCCTCTTAGCTCACTGAAAGGCTGAGGGATTCTCATTCCTGGTATAGCTCTGGGGGTGCAGTACATTATTTGGGAAGCTCTGATTTAAAGCTAGTAGAGAGACATGGAATGGATCCTCCTTCAGAGCCTCCAAAAAGGAACCAAGCCTGCTGACACTTTTATTTCAGACTTCTAGTCACCAGAACTGTGGAAGAATACGTTTCTCTTGTTTTAAACCACCTAGTTTGTGGTACTTTGGTACAGCAGCCCTGGGAAATGGATACAGTAACCAACTATAATTTTCCTATTCAGATATTAATTTGAGCTTCTTCATGTAGCTACATGTATAAATATGATTGAAAAGAGGACCTTCTCCCTCCTAAGTTATGATAACCATAGTTTTTGGAGTACTAAGTATATGTTAGACATAATTATTTTATTTAAATTCTTATAATAAACACTGTAAGATACTGGCTATTATACCTACTTTTAAAATAAAGACACCGAGGCTCAGAAAGGGCACCCCTCACACAGTCTGAATGTTGGTGTCTGACCAAAAGCCTGTGTTTTCTTTCCTGTCTCACTGTTTCTGTATGTACTTACAGAGGTCAGTTTCCGTTGGTGTTTATAGATTTTCTTGTGTAACTCACAATTAACTTTTTTATAATCTAGACAAATAAAAAATGATGGTCTCTTAAATGTACCAACCTTTTCCAAAAGTTCTGAGTTCTGTATAATTTTAGTATTTGTTTGAATTTCTTATTTTCAGCCAGGGGCCAGAGTATAGAACCAATTTATTTCATTCTATTATATCATTCTGTTCCTTTGGGATCATTGAATGGCTAAAACCAGTAGGTACCAAAAATTTCTCATGGGAGGTTCAGGAGCCTTAGAGTTATGTCTAGAGAATCAGAATGATTAGATATCCATTCTTGTTTATTAATAGCTTTAAATAGATCATTCAGAACAAATAGTTAGTAGTCGATTTTTATTTAAGAGAACCCCCCAAATGTAGGGACTGCCAGTAAAGACTAACATAATTGAAAGGGTATCATCTATCCCATTTATGATGACTGGTCATAGAGAAAATCAAACCTATTATCTGTCTTCAGTGGAAGGAGATGACATAGTCCTGAACATGATGGTTTTGTGCTCATGTTTGATTACATATAATTTTGGGGGAGAGGTTGTGACATTGCCGAGTAAATATTGAAACACTGCAGGGATCAAATGCATACTTGACACTGCAGGGATCAAATGCATACTTGTGCAGCTTCTCCATTCAATCCCTTTTCTAAACAGTATTTATTAATAGTGTAGTTCGACTAACACTGAGGACCTACCATGTGGCAGGTGCTGTTAGGTGGTGAGGATATCATTAATAAAATTAGAATATTTCCTTTTCAGATACAAGTTTTTTATATTGGTAATGGAAAGTAACATTTTAATTGAGCTGGGGGAAGATAAAATAAAAACTATTTGCGGGCTTCTCTGGTGGTACAGTGGTTAAGAATCCACCTGCCAGTGCAGGGGACAGGGGTTCAGGCCCTGGTCCGGGAAGATCCCACATGCCGCGGAGCACCTAAGCCCCTGCACCACAACTACTGAGCCTGCGCTCTAGAGCCCCTGAGCCACAACTACTGAAGCTGGTGTGCTTAGAGCCTGTGCTCCACAACAAGAGAAGCCACTGCAATGAGAAGCCCGTGCAGCGCAACAAAGAGTAGTCCCGACTTGCTGCAACTAGAGAAAGCCTGCGCACAGCAATGAAGATCCAACACAGCCAAAAATAATAAATAAATTAAAAAAAAAACTATTTGCAAATATGTTATAAAAGTGGAATTTAAAAAAATGGTATATATAGGTAGATAATTTACTTGATATTATACATAGTTTAAGCTTTAGAACTAAAATGGAGGGGGCATGCCTTCTAGGATATTATAAAACCTGAAAAAAGAGAAGCAGTCTCTGCAAAATGAAATATTTTTATTCATTTGTAGTTATTAATAGGAATAATATAGCACTGGTTACTTTTTTTAACATCTTTATTGGAGTATAATTGCTTTACAATGGTGTGTTAGTTTCTGCTGTATAACAAAGTGAATCAGCTGTACGTATACATATATCCCCATATTCCCTCCCTCTGGCATCTTCCTCCCACCTTCCCTATCCCATCCCTCTAGGTGGTCACAAATCATCAAGCTGATCTCCCCGTGCTATGTGGCTACTTCCCACTAGCTATCTATTTTACATTTGGTAGTGTATATATGTCTCTGCCACTCTGTCGCTTCGTCCCAGCTTACCCTTCCCCCTCCCCGTGTCCTCCAGTCCATTCTCTACATCTGTGTCTTTATTCCTGACCTGCCCCTATGTTCTTCAGAGCACTGGTTACTTTGTGATGGAATTTAATTGCTGTGTTGTTACATTCCTCTTAAAAGTAAAAAGGACATGGTTGCTGTCTTTGAGTAAGTCTTAGTCTAATGGAGAAATAGACCCATAAACAAATGAAACTAGCTCACCTCGTTTTGCGAAGGAGAATCATTGTTCATCGTCAAATAAATGCATATCTAATGCTCCTCAGTAGAGCACTGCTTCATAGTATTGCCCACGTGAGAGAAGCTTCAGCACTTTAAATCATCAGGTGAGTTCAAATTTGGGATTCATATCTGAAATCACTTTTTATCTTTCATTTCAATGTGCATGTTATGTTATTTGCAATCAACAATTACATAGGTCTGTTGTTTGTTGTATCTTAGCATCAGTTTTTCTGTAGTAGGACTGCCTGTCTCTTTGATGCACTCTATACAACCTGCAGAGTGACTTTTGAATACGCAGTATAGCCTATGTTTTAAATCAGCTGGTCCCAAAGAATTTACAAATTGGGTGAAACGCCATCCAAGCTTTTAATGTGATGTATGGGAAAAAATATGAACAGAAATTTAATTTTATAAACTGCCATTACTCTAGCATAAATAGTTGCTCTTTCTGATTCTCTAAGTTGGTTTGCTTTATGGATTTTCTGAGAAAGCAGGAGGTAATCTAATGCTTTTACTTTAAAAGAGGGAACCGTAACACTGTCTAGGAAGCATTCCATGATAGCACTCATACCTCACTTCCCCACCTATAGAGTCCTTAAATACAGGATTATATTTCCCTTGTGATTTATTTCTAGCACTTAGTACAATATCTGGCACATTATACGTGCTTAAATAACATCTGATGCATGAAGAATGCTTTTTTCATGTGTGCTGTGTTAGAAATTACAATTCAGAGTGAGAATCAATAAAATGTTATTCTTAAGCTGAGAAAGTGATATTAGTAGAGGGAAATAGAAGCATGTCTTTTGACTAATAATTGAGAGCTACAGGTGGCTCATGTGGTATAAATTACTGCTTTATCTTCTCAGAAATTAATCATTTAATGAAGTTTACATTTAAATAGTTTGCAAAAACTTTATTTCTCATAGTAGGATTAAACTTTTACATCCATTTAATGACACTTGCCTTTGACTTTTAGAGTATTATATGTATGTAATTTAGCAGAGTTTTATATATATATATATATAATTTAGTAGTATTATATGTGTATAATTTAGCAGAATTATAGTCTTAGTCTTCATGCACTAATAAATGTAAACTAAACATTGATTCAAGGAGTATTCGTTTTTATTGAACTGCTGTTAATGTTATTAACTGTTATTTTAATGAACAGTTATTCAAATAATTTTTTTAGTGACTTAAACATTAGAACTTGGTGAATTTTTGCATATGAGCAAGTGGTTTCTTAAATCAGTTTTTCAGGGTAGCTGCAAAGATAAGTAAAACTTGATTCGTATCCTCAAAGGATTTATAATCATGTAGGATAAAACAGATATGTAAATGAGTATGGTATAAGGCAAAATCAGGTGGTTTCCAAATCACAGTTGTATTCAGCAAGATTATAAGCAGAAACAATGCATACTAGTAGTGAATGATGAGAGAAGACTGTGGGTAAAGCATTCACTGTCAATTACTGTTGGAATAAGATACTCCAGTTCTTAAAGTGAGGTTCCCTTTGTCCTGTTTGGCTCAGTTCTTAAGAACTAGGGCCTATTTTCAGTGTTTTTAGATTTTGTGAATTAGAAATCTTGACTATTTGCTAAAGATGGGTCTCTGGAGGATAAGAATTTTCTAAATGAAGAGTATAGCCTGATGGTTAAGAGTATGGTTTGAATTCCACCTCTGTCACTTATTAGCTGTATAACCTTGAGCAGTTTACTTAACCCTCAGTGCTTCAGTTTACTGATCTATAAAATAGTATGATGATGATGATGATAATAATACCATGTAGGGTGGTCATTTGTCTTTATTTCTTATTAGAGTATGCTTTCTCAGGGAAAGACACTTCATAGCAAAATAAATGGCTGGAGAGTCAGATAAACAAGACACTGTCCATGTGTGTGCGTGCTCACGCATAGACTAAGACTCCAGTTGTAGTGCAGTGAGATTAGAACTATACTGAAAATAAGAGCAGGGAAACTGAGCGTTTTAGAGTAGGTTTTTAATCTGGAATTTTTAATCTATGGCGGGCTTCATTCAGGGAGAGAGCAACCGTTTCTTTCCTTTTTTTTTTTTTAGACATTGACTTTTACGTTTGGAACAGTTCTGGAATTCTGAGGATTCTAAAAGCCTGGATGTTAGTTACCTAAGTACCTTCTCTGATTTTTAAAATATTTTCTCTGACTCCTTAAAAATGATCAGCGCAAAATTAATGAGACCCCCCCCTTTCTTCTATTTAATTTTCCATTATTCTCTGTGTGCTGTTAACTAATTCTCTATTTCTGTGTTTTCAATTCAAATCATTTATTTTTATTATTTTTTTTGTGGTATGCGGGCCTCTCACTGTTGTGGCCTCTCCCGTTGTGGAGCACAGGCTCCGGACGCGCAGGCTCAGCGGCCATGGCTCACGGGCCCAGCCGCTCTGCGGCATGTGGGATCTTCCCGGACTGGGGCACGAACGCGTGTCCCCTGCATTGGCAGGCGGACTCTCAACCACTGCGCCACCAGGGAAGCCCAATTCAAATCATTTAATCTGTACTTGTGAATAAAATTGGGCTCATTCCAAATCTTTCTTTGTAGCCAAGTATATTGTAGTCACTAAATTTTTCATCTAATATACTGAAAGGATGTTAAAGTGTTAATATGCTTTATATTGTTCCCTTTTATTATTAATACATCTAAACATACAGCAAAGTTGAAAGAGTATAACAGTTAATACCCATATACCCACCACCTACATTCTACCATTAACATTTAGTATACTTGCTTTATCACATATCCATCCATATTTTGATCATTGTATCATTCAGTATTCCATTTTATTTTTGGTGTGTTTCAAAGTAAATTGCAGACATCAGGACACTTCCCTCTAAATACCTCAAGTGTGCTTTGTTTTTGAAAGATCTATTTTTTTCCCTTTTTTGTTTTGTTCAGAGTTGATGTTTTAATACTTTTTATTTTCTATTTATATGCTTTATTTTAATTTTGGACTGAACTCACTGCAGTTAATTCTGTTACTAAGACTTCTCATTATTAATGCTCAAAACTAGATTTGCTTTTTTTGGGGTTTGGATTTTTTGTAGTCATGTAAGTCAATTTTCTTAAATATTTTTGGCTTACATAATTATAGCATTTTTACCCTATAGTTTCCAATACTTTAGGATATGATTGCTGATACAAGTTTTGAAGATAAGTTCTCCATACCATTAGACATTAAAAGTATTTCTTGTTTTTAAACTATGTAGAAGATCTCAACTAGCTTATGAATTGTTTTTAGCCAAGAATTGTATATCATCTTTCCTTATGGCTTGTAACTTCTTGAAAGGAAGAACTCAAATATTCGTTGATATATTGACTCTATGATATCAATGCTCAAGATATTCTGGGCACTGTTATTCTAAAGTTGAAAGTTTAAAAACAAATCCTAACATATTTTTCAGCAACTTTCAAGAATTATATTCATTATATATGTGGTGTATATTATAATGGAATTCAAAAAATCATAATAGGAAATTATTCAAGAGCTATGTAATAGTGAGGCATTGTTCTCAGAATAACAGGATATCCTTCTATTTTATAGACTTTGCATTTCCAGCCTATAGAAAAATATAATGACCTACTCTGGGCATAACTTTTTACAAAAATAATTTTATTATTTTAAAATAATTGAACCTTGGACATTGAATTGGATAACTATTATAGATTAACTTGTTATTTTAGAATTGGATTCCAAGTAACAAATAAAATCCAAAACACATCAAACTAAAATGATCTTTTCTACTATTTTCGTTGTTGCTTCTTGAAATCTATATAGGATACCATTTTTTGAAAGTGTTCAAAGTGCAATTAGATAAAAATTATAACAGAAGAAGGTCATTTTTCCCTCTGATCCACACACAGATGCACTCCTGTAGTTGGAACTCTTGTTTGTCTGGCTTGAAGATTCTTTTGGGTCTTCCAGATTTAGTGCTTATTCTTCTATCTGGATCAGATAAATCAAAATCAGACATGCAAATTAGAGTTTTAGGATACCCAGAGACAGACACCATGTAGAGGGGTTTTACATGCCCTTCATTCTCTGTCAGAGGTGATGCCTAAGTAGTATCTAAACTTAATTCTTCTGGCCCTGTGTCTGCAGGTAGGAATGTTTAATCATCTTAATGGTCCTGAGCTCCAGTAATGTCTTTGCTTATTGAATGATTGGGGCAGAAAAACAGAGAAGCTTTCTCAAAATTATGTTCAGCCATCTAGAGCAAGCGTTGGCAAACGTTTTTTTTTTTTCTTCAAAGGACCAGAGAGTAAATATTTTAGACTTTGAGGGCCATATGCTCTCTGCCACAACTGTCCAATTTTGCTGTTGTAGAGTGAGAGTAGCTGTAGATGGTTGGTAAACAAATACATGTGTTTGTGTTCCAAGGTTTATTTAGAAAAACAGATAGCAGGTTGTAATTTGCCAGCCTGTGCGATATCGCTGTGCTTCTTGAACTACCTGTTGTGAGGATTTTTTTTTTCTTTAATAATTTGTGCATGGGGGAGGGGGAAGGGTAAGCTGTGACAAAGTGAGAGAGAGGCATGGACATACATACACTACCAAACGTAAGCTAGATAGCTAGTGGGAAGCAGCCGCATAGCACAGGGAGATCAGCTGGGTGCTTTGTGATCGCCTGGAGGGGTGGGATAGGCAGGGTGGGAGGGAGGGAAATGCAAGAGGGAAGAGATACGGGAACATATGTATATATATAACTGATTCATTTTGTTGTAAAGCAGAAACTAACACACCATTGTAAAGCAATTATACTCCAATAAAGATGTTTAAAAAATTAAAAAATAAAAAATAATTTGTGCATGGACACTTTTGTAAAGTACAATAAAAGTAAATTACTAGGAAAACAAAATTTATTTTTTAATGATAATTTATTCATTTTAATAGTCCTTTTTTAAAAAAATCTTTTGGCCACACCACATGGCATGAAGGATATTAGTTCCCCGAACAGGAGCTGCACCTGTGCCCCCTGCATGGGCAGCGCAGAGTCTTAACCACTGGACCACCAGGGAAGTCCCTGGAAAATGAAATTTAAAAAGATAAAATATAAGCCTAAAATTTTAGATTAAACAGATAATTACATTTCAATAAGTATAATTAAAACAGTTGTATGTAAGGAAAAAGAAAAGAATTAGAAATATTATAAATGTTGTTACTGGAAAGTATCTTCTAGCCTATTAATATAGAGTTGCTATAAACAGTCATAATTTTTTTGTCATTCTACAATTCTAACAAAACAAAAAGTTGAGTGGAATTGCAACCCATTTATTAAATGTCTATATACACTCTAACAAACATTGTATATATCAATAAAATTTTTAATATGTCAAATAAATTTGCTTCTTGCTGTTACTTTATCTAATCTAGGTTGGATTGACAACAGTGCTATTCACAAGAGATAATGTATATCTAAACTATTCCTATGTTTTATTTTAACAACATTCAGTGTAGAGAAACCAGACTCACAGAGGTGTGTTGATGAGAATGGGAGAAGAGATTTAAAAGAAATTTCAACTAACTCAGGATATTCATTTCTAACTTTTTTTCTAAGATGAAGCAAATGGTTTTTTATTTACAGAATACATTTTTCATTAGTAGCCAGTTCCAACAATTTGTCCTGTAGAGTTATAATTAAATTTAAATTCTTTCTCAAAGAAATGGATTCTGGAGTCATAAATGTCCTGTATATGGATCTTCTTTTGATGGGAAAAGAAGATTGAAAATGTTTCATCAAATTTGTAAGGTGTGTTCAAACTTTAAATGACACAATAGACCAAATAGACTTAATTGATATTTATAGGACATACTACCCGAAAGTGGCAGAATACACTTTCTTCTCAAGTGCTCATGGAACAGTCTCCAGGATAGATTACATCTTGGGTCACAAATCAAGCCTTGGTAAATTTAAGAAAATTGAAATCGTAGCAAACATCTTTTCCAACCACAGCGCTATGAGATTAGAAATAAATTACAGGAAAAAAACTGTAAAAGAAATACAAACACATGGAGACTAAACAATACTAAATAACCAAGGGATCCCTAAAGAAATTAAAGAGGAAATCAAAAAATACCTAGAAACAAATGACCATGAACACACGATAGACCAAAACCTATGGGATGCAGCAAAAGCAGTTCTAAGAGGGAAGTTTATAGCAATACAATCCTACCTCAAGAAACAAGAAACCTCTAAAATAAACAACCTAACCTTACACCTAAAGCAACTAGAGAAAGAAGAACAAACAAAACCAAAGTTAGCAGAAGGAAAGAAATCATAAAGATCAGAGCAGAAATAAATGAAATAGAAATGAAGAAAACAGTAGCAAAAATCAGTAAAACTAAAAGCTGGTTCTTTGAGAAAATAAACAAAATTGATAAAGCTTTAGCCAGACTCATCAAGAAAAAAAGGGAGAGGACTCAAATCAGTAAAATTAGAAATGGAAAAGGAGAAATTACAGCTGACACCATAGAAACACAAAGTATCACAAAGGATCATAAGAGAGTACTACAAGCAACTATATGCTAATAAAATGGACAACCTGGATGAAATGGACAAATTCTTAGAAAAATACAGCCTTCCAAAACTGAACCAAGAAGAAATAGAAAATATGAAACTGATTAAAACTCTTCCAACAAACAGGGCTTCCCTGGTGGCGCAGTGGTTGAGAGTCCGCCTGCCGATGCAGGGTACACGGGTTCGTGCCCCGGTCCAGGAAGATCCCACATGCAGCGCAGCGGCTGGGCCCGTGAGCCAGGGTCGCTGAGCCTGCGCGTCCGGAGCCTGTGCTCCGCAACGGGAGAGGCCATGGCAGTCAGAGGCCCGCGTACCACAAAAAATAAAAAAAAAATAAAAAAAAATAAAAACTCTTCCAACAAACAAAACTCCAGGACCAGATGGCTTTACTCTATCAAACATTTAGAGAAGAGCTAACACCAGTCCTTCTCAAACTCTTCCAGAAAATTGCAGAGGATGGAACACTCCCAAACTCATTCCACGCGAGGCTACCATCACCCTGATACCCAAACCAGACAAAGATATCACAAAAAAAGAAAACTACAGGCCAATATCACTGATGAACATAGACGCAAAAATCCTCAACAAAATACCAGCAAACAGAATGCAACAACACATTAAAAGGATCATATACCATCATATACCATGATTTCAGCGATGCAAAGATTCTTCCATATATGCAAATCAATCAGTGTGATGCACTGTATTAACAAATTGAAGGATAAAAACCATATGATAACCTCAATAGATGCAGAAAAAGTTTTCAACAAAATTCAACACCCATTTATGATAAAAACTCTCCAGAAAGTGGGCACAGAGGGAATCTACCTCAACATAATAAAGGCCATATATGACAAAACCACAGCAAACATTATTCCCAATAGTGAAAAATTGAAAGCATTTCCTCTAAGATCAGGAACAAGACAAGGGTGTCCACTCTCACCACTATTACTCAATATAGTTTTGGGAGTCCTAGCCATGGCAATCAGAGAAGAAAAAGAAATAAAAGGAATACAAACTGGAAAAGAAGAAGAACTGTCACTGTTTTCAGATGACATGATACTATACATAGAAAATCCTAAAGATACCACCAGAAAACTACTGGAGCTAATCAATGAATTTGGTAAAGTTGCAAAATACAAAATTAATTCACAGAAATCTCTTGCATTCCTATACACTAACAGCAAAAGGGCAGAAAGAGAAATTAAGGAAACAATTGCATTTACCATTGCAACAAAAAGAATAAAATACCTAGGAATAAACCTACCTAAGAAGGCAAAAGACCTGTACTCAGAAAACATACAAAACACTGATGAAAGAAATCAAACATGACAGAAACAGATGGAGAGATATACCATGTTCTTGGATTGGAAGAATCAATATTGTAAAAACGACTATACTGCCCAAAGCAATCTACAGATTCAGTGCAATTCAATGCAATCCCTATCAAGTTACCAATGGCATTTTTCACAGAACTAGAACAAAAAATTTTACAATTTGTATGGAAACACAAAAGACGCCAAATAGCCAAAGCAATCTTGAGAAAGAAAAATGGAGCTGGAGGAATGAGGCTCCCTGTACTGTACTTTGTAGTATAAAAAGTTACAGTAATTAAGACAATATGGTACTGGCACAAAAACAGAAATATAGATCGATGGAACAGGATAGAAAGCCCAGAGATAAACCCATGCACCTATGGTCACCTAATCTATGACAAAGCAGGCAAGAATATACAATGGAGAAAAGACAGCCTTTTCAATAGGTGGTGCTGGGAAAACTAGACAGCTACATATAAAAGAATGAAATTAGAACAGTCCCTAACACCATACACAAAAATAAACTCAAATGGATTAAAGACTTAACTGTAAGACCAGACACTATAAAACTCTTAGAGGAAAACATAGCCCAAACACTCTTTGACATAAATCACAGCAACATCTTTTTTGACCCACCTCCTAGAGTAATGAAAAAACAAAAATAAACAAATGGGACCTAATGAAACTTAAAAGCTTTTTCACAGCAAAGGAAACCATAAACAAGACAAAAAGACAACCCTCAGAATGAGAGAAAATATTTGCAAATGAAGTAACTGACAAAGGATTAATCTCCAAAATATACAAGCAGCTCATACAACTCAGTATCAGAAAAAAACAACCCAATCAAGAAATGGGCAGAAGACCTAAACAAACATTTCTCCAAAGAAGACACAGATGGACAGCACACACATGAATAGATACTCACCATTACTAATTATTAGAGACATGCAAATCAAAACTACAATGAGGTATAGACCTCACACTGGTCAGAATGACCATCATCAAAAAATCTGCAAACAACAAATGCTGGAGAGGGTGTGGAGAAAAGGGAACCCTCCTGCACTGTTGGTGGGAATGTAAATTGATATAGCCACTGCAGAAAACAGTATGGAGGTTCCTTAAAAAACTAAAAACAGGGCTTCCCTGGTGGTGCAGTGGTTGAGAGTCCGCCTGCCGATGCACAGGACACGGGTTCGTGCCCCAGTCCGGGAGGATCCTGCATGCCGCGGAGCAGCTGGGCCCGTGAGCCATGGCCGCTGAGCCTGCGTGTCCGGAGCCTGTGCTCCGCAACAGGAGAGGCCACAACAGTGAGAGGCCCGCGTACCGCAAAACAAAACAAAACAAAACTGAACTAAAAACAAGTACCATATGACCCAACAATCTCACTACTGGTCATATGCCCAGAGAAAACCATAATTCAAAAATACACATGCACCCCAGTGTTTATAGCAGCACTATGTACAGTAGCCAGGACATGGAAGCAACCTAAATGTCCATCAACAGAGGAATGGATAAAGAAGATGTTGTACATATGTACAATGGAGTATTACTCAGCCATAAAAAGGAATGAAACTGAGTCATTTGTAGAGATGTGGATGGACCTAGAGAGTGTCATACAGAGTGAAGTAAGTCAGAGAAAAGCAAATATCGTATAATAATGGATATATGTGGAACCTAGAAAAATGATATAGATGATCTTATTTGCAAAGCAGAAATAGAGACATAGACGTAGAGAACAAATGTATGGATACCAAGGGGGGAAGGGGTGGGGAGGGAGGAATTGGGAGACAGGGATTGACACATATACTTTATTGATATTTTGTATAAAATAGACAACTGGTGGGAACATACTGTATAGCACAGGGAACTCTACCTAATGCACTGTGGTAACCTAAATGGGAGGGAAGTCCAAAAGGGAGGGGATATCTGTATGTCTGTGGCTGATTCATTTTGTCGTGT
This sequence comes from Monodon monoceros, assembly GCF_005190385.1. Classification (NCBI taxonomy): domain Eukaryota; kingdom Metazoa; phylum Chordata; class Mammalia; order Artiodactyla; family Monodontidae; genus Monodon; species Monodon monoceros. The sequence continues at coordinate 57,198,475 of NW_021703784.1, forward strand.
AGTGGAGGCTAACACAACATTGTAAAGCAACCATACTCCAATAAAAATTAATTAAAACAAAAAAGCAAACAGAGAAAAAACTGAGCAGGACCTTGCGGGGTCTTCCCAGGTACAAAAAACGAAACAAAGCAAAACAAATTTGTAAGGTGTGTAGAGATAATCTTTCAACAAATGTACAATATCTGATGAATGATAATTAATGAAATGAAATTATTACTTCAATGAAAATTATTATATTATGGAACATGTCATAAGTATCTCATTCAGTCTACTAACTTCCTTGTTTGCTTTGATCTTATTGGCCATTGAGAAACATTTGTATGTCTTCCTTACATGAAGTATGAAGATCATTAAAAATAACAAATATATAAGACAGATAAGTCTGGCTGTCTAATTCACACCTTTAAAATATTGGGACCAAACATTTTTTATCTTATAGAAACACTAAGAATTCATTTAATTTTTCATTTTTGACAGAACATTTCCCCTTGATACCATGGAACCTGTAGTATATGATCAGTTTCCATATTATCACTCAGTGAGGATACTCTCTACTATGTTGCATTAACCTTTAAGTAATCCACAATTATAGTACATCAGTAAGCATATTGTGTAGACAGGTGACTTTTATTTAAAATCATGGCAAGAATTTCTCAATGAAGGAAGCAGTGCATTGACTTACACTCTGGAGTAAACTCCTTAATCTGGCAAACTCCTTAATCCTTTAACTGTCCAGAATATTCCTGTCATGACAGTTGCACCATCAGAAAATACTGTTACACAAAATTTAAACTCCAAATCACATTTGTTGAATATATAATCTTTCATAAGTTTATGCAGTTCGAAGTTATTTATGTTTGGCAATTAAGCTGAAAAAAAATTCTTCCTTCATAACACCATCCTATTCAAATGTAATTGCCATGTTATCTTTGCATTTATAAAGGGTCAATAAAAACACATTGCTAGGTTTGTGTGTTCTATGAATTATTTTCCTTATCATTAGCCAGTTCCTGAATGCATTGAACTATGGTATCACTAGAAATTGATTCTTGCAGTGGGGGTGGTAGCGGTGGGATGAACTGGGAGATTGGTATTGACATATATACACTAATATGTATAAAATAGATAACTAATAAGAACCTGCTGTATAAAAAATAAATAAAATTAATTAAAAAAATTTTTAAGAAGATTATTGCAGACTCACTGAATATTTCCAAGCACACATATTTGATGGAGTTTTTCCTTAATGTCAACATATATGGTTTTTTTTGGTTTTAGTATCCTGAGGAACTACTGTGTAAGAACCCTAGAAAACACTAATGTTATATGTGAAAGAAGAAATGTGCTTCTCTTGGCTTTGTAATTCAGTACTCTTTATTTTCAAATTAATTTTTTTTGTGTTGAACTGTATTTCTTTATATTTTCTATATAAATGTTTTATTGTTTCATAGCCAGTCCATCTCTGCAAATAACACTTTGTGGTTTTACCACTTCACTGTAAATTATACTTATAAGTAAAATTAGTATAAACTCTTTGGTCTTCCTTGTTTTGAAATCACTTCCATTGTTATTTGATTTACTATTTGTGCCTCATTCAGAGGTGTATCTTTCCTCCCCAAAGAAGGCCAGTTAAGCTTTTTGCTGTTTGTAAAACAGAAGTAAAAATATTTATTTTCTTAAGTAATAATATTAAATTATAAATTACTGGATTGATTAAAAATTTAAATGATTATAAAATGACAAGTTACGTAAATAAATGATTTTATTTTCTCAGATTGTTTTCTCTTGCATTATAGTTGACAAACTAACCAATGTCAGATTGCTGTAAAAGTGTCTAAATGCGTACATTTAATTTCTGTACTTTTCTTATTGTGGACCAGTAACAAACAGTTGGAGGACCTTTGTTCTGATCTAAGGATTACTGGAGGGTCACTGGGAGATGTTCTGAGTTTTTTTTACTATTTTTCCTAGAGTAGAAATTCTGGGCCTTTGGTGAAACCCAATTATAACTTTGTTTTGCTTTGTTTGAAATACAATGGGGAGAATATCTTCCCATATCTTTGTATGAAGATGTAATACCCAACAAATATAAAGTCAGTTTGAAGTAACTTTAAGCAGGCAGTTTGCAGATGTTCCTTTTATCTCCCTGTGTAGACATGGAAAAGCTTGTTTAAGGATAATGGTTATAGTTAATGCTGTCTTATTTTTTCACCTGATACTGAAAAATCATTATGGTAGTGCCTGGGTTCCTATGTCCATTTCACGATTACACCAATGTCCTTTCATAATAGGGACCTGTTTAAGAGCCTTATATGTTTAGCAGCTATCTCTCAAATATATTTTAACGAGGGTGACCCATTTCATATATGTTTATAGCAATCTTCTGTATATGATTTATAAATGTACACATGCCTGTGTATCTGATATACCTATATCTTATATTTATCTAGACTGATAGATGTCCTTTTTTCCTCACCTACTTCTATATATCATTGAATTGTTTTAATGACTTTTTTTTTTTGCGGTACGCGGGCCTCTCACTGTTGTGGCCTCTCCCGTTGCGGAGCACAGGCTCCGGACACGCAGGCTCAGCGGCCATGGCTCACAGGCCCAGCTGCTCCGCAGCATGTGGGATCTTCCCGGAGCGGGGCACGAACCCGTGTCCCCTGCATTGGCAGGTGGACTCTCAACCACTGCGCCACCAGGGAAGCCCTGTTTTAATGACTTTTTAATGGAGCCTTGGAGCCGGAAGTGATGTAAAGTTCGTATGTTCCAATTCTCTTTACATTCATTCTCTCTTTTTAATATAGAGAAGGGGTTGGCAAACTACAGCCATTTGGCTTGACACCTGTTTTTATAAGTAAAGCTTTATTGGACCATAGTCATGCTCATTTGTTAATGTTATCTCTGGCTTCTTTCTTGCTGCACTGGCAGAGTTGTCACAGGGATCATATGGCCTGCAAAGCCAAAAATATTTACTCTCTATGCACTTTACAGAAAAAATTTGCCAAACACTGATACAGAGGTCTTGCAACTTCTTTCTGAATTCAGTGATAGTAATTTTATTGTCGTTCAAGGCATTCATCTTCTAGTTAGAAAGTTCCTATTTATACTGAGCAAAAATCTTCTTTTCTGTGTAATCTTTGGTTACACGACAGTCTTTTAGGAATTTGAAGACAACTTTTATGCTTGCTCTTACCTCTTTCTGCAGGTCTATACACCATTCCTAGTCTTCCCAGTCCTAAAATTCTGTAGTTTATTTAGTTCACACTTGAATGACCTATGTGCCTCAGTTTTAAACCTTTTACCAATGTTGTTTCCTGTCATTATTCCTCAGACATTGATACTCGGATCAGAACCCTAATAATCCTATGGATATGATTGGCTCAGAGTAGAGCAGACTGTTTAAGTTTTACTATGCATTTCTTATGTATTGGTCACTCAGTGATGTTATTTCTGTTAATATAGACTAAGATGCATTATCCTTTTAGATAGCAATGTTACGTTAGTGGCTTGTATTGAGCTTAAATTCAAAACCACGAAGTCTTTTACGTATTTTACCATTAAATCAGATCTTCTCCATTCTATTCTGAACCCACAGCAGAACTTTTACCTCTGTGAGGGTCCATTTTATTGAGATAGCCCACTGTGCCAGTTATATTGAGAAGTTTTTGCATCTTGAGTCTGTCATTCTTATATTTACTGTTTCTCTTAGCTGTCATGTAAGAATATGATAGTAGTGAGTTGCTTGATCATCACCTTGCTATATTTGCATGTTCATTATTGAAATGAACATGTGAAATTTTTATGGGAGTTTCTCTTAGAATTGATTGTAATTTGAATCATTTCTCAGCAAATAATCCTTTCCCACCCTTTTCCTTGGGGTGAAATAGTCATCTCTGACTCACTGACTTTGGACTTGGTCATATGACTTACTTGAGCCAATAGAATGGAGATGGAAGTGACAGCAGACAATTTCTGAAGTGAGGCTTTAAGAGCCCTGGCAAGTTTCTTATAGTTCTCTTGTACTTCTGCTATTTCCTACAAGAAAAACTTGCCCCAGCTCATTACTGCCCCTTCAGATTGGGTCCCAGAATGAAAGATAAGTGAAGGAGAACTGAACTCAATTCACAAACCTGAAGTGGAGATGCTCCAACCAAACTCGAATCATGAATAAGAAATTAGCATTTAATGTGGTAAGCCATTGGCATTTTTGGAGTTTTGTTATACAACATCAATTCAGCAATAGCTGACCCATACATGGCTAAACAAGTCATTCTGTTTGTAGGGAGTCATCTCTGAAATGCCTATTACCTGTAAATAACAAAATGATTCAATACTAGACCATCTACAGAGTGAAGTAAGTCAGAAAGAGAAAAACAAATATCATATATTAACGCATATATGTGGAATCTAGAAAAATGATACAGATGAACCAGTTTGCAGGGCAGAAATAGAGACACAGATGTAAAGAACAAACGTATGGACACCAAGGGGGGAAAGTGGGGTGGTGGTGGGATGAATTGGGAGATTGGATTGACATATATACACTAATATGTATAAAATAGATAACTAAGAACCTGCTGTATAAAAAATAAATAAAATTAAATTAAAAAAATACTAGGCCATCAAGAACCCTGGATAAAAGGAGATCAGAGGTAAAATTTGGGTCTACGTGTGCTGAGATGCATGTCCATGGCATGAGGTAAGAGATCCTCTGAGGAAAGGAACTACAGTTACTAAACAGGATACACAGATATATGCTGCTGCTCTCTAGCTGTGCCTCAAATGCTTTGGGTCAATTCTTTACTTCTTTGCAGTTTGACTTGCTACCATTGTTAGGTTTTTCTACTTCTTTCTATTCCGTTTTCCTGTACCTCCTCATCTTCTGTGATTTTTTTTCACTTTTGGAAATAGCACATATTTTCACAGTTTATATGTAGTATGTAAAGAAATAACAGAATAAGACCACTGGAGTTCTAATTCTGGCTCTGCCATTTAACACAATCACTCCAAATAAGTTATTTAAACAATTTTGTCCTCTAAATAGGGGGGTTAATAAATAACTCACAGTTGCTGCTAAGCTGAAATGAGATGACAAAGTCGTTGGCTCAACGTCATTTGTATATACAGTCATTTAGCAAATACTTACTGAGTGAATTCTGAGGGATACAGTGCTTTGCACATTATTAAAAAGTCATTGTGGGACTTCCTAGCGGTCCAGTGGTTAAGATTCCACACTTCCACTGCAGGGGGCACAGGTTAAGTCCCTGGTCCGGGAACTCAGATCGTTCATGCTGTATGGAGTGACCAAAAAAAAAAAGTCTGTGCATTTTATGGCATTTTGATAATCATAGTCTTACAAAGTACTTGTTGGTATCACATTGATGTCAAGTGAAAAGAAAAGAGAATTCTATTTCTATTTGTGGAACAAAAGAACATAAGTATTTGCCACTAGAAATCATGGAACAGTTTTATGGATGTGTTTATGTTACATCATGGCTTAATGCTTTATTTCAGGACTTTTTACGTTACCCTTGGCAGTGAATAGGTACTGTCAGTAACTGGTAATTTTTGTTCTATCCGAAGATATGAATCCAAGGCAGAGTATAAGAAGATTGCTTATGCTCTGTTTGCTCTTCTAGTTACATTTATTCAGAATATAAATTCAAGTAGATATCATGCCACTTGGTATTACGAATGATCATATTCTTTTTGTATAACCTTGGATAAGGTACAATAAAAACAATGAAGCTAACAACTTTTCTCTCCTATTATTTGAGATCATATCAGACATTTTGACTGTTTCATAGAAATTTTTGTTTTAATTTAAAAATTAATCGTGGTTTCAACAATTCAAATAGTACAGAGGTATATACAGTAAAATCAATTGTCTTCTTTTGTTTCTTTTCAAATCTTTTCCTTTTATGTGTGCTCAGTTAATATGTAGGGTTTTTTTAATCCTTTATAAAAAGTAGGATCATACTTAAGTTTATTCTATACCTTGTCTTTCATATTTAATAGTATTTTTATCATTGATATTTTCCTCAAGTGAATACTTAAAGATGGCAGTTTTGGGCCTCCCTGGTGGCGCAGTGGTTAAGAATCCACCTGCCAATGCAGGGACACAGGTTTGAGCCCTGGTCTGGGAAGATCCCACATGCCGCGGAGCAACTAAGCCCCTGCACCACAACTACTGAGCCTGCACTCTGGAGCCCGTGAGCCACAACTACTGAGCCTGTGCTCTAGAGCCCATGCTCTGCAACAAGAGAAGCCACTGCAATGAGAAGCCCGCGCACCACAATGAAGAGTAGCCTCCGCTCTCTGCAACTAGAGAAAGCCTGCATGTGGCAACGGAGACCCAACGCAACCAAAAATAATAAATAAAATAACTTCTTAAAAAAATTTATATAAAAAAAATCTCAGTTTTATTGGCAGCATCATAGTTCACATTATGGCTGTAGATTATTTAACATCCACATTGACCCGCATCTGATTAATGTAAGCTGTTGAAAAACAATGCTGTAATGAACATCCTTTTTTATCTCGTTATACTTGTGCTTTTATTTTAATAATTTTGAAAATGGCGTTCCTGTAATAAAGCATATCTGCATTAAAATTTTACTTATTTATTTTAAAAAATATGTATTTATTTATTTTTGGCTGCATTGGGTCTTTGTTGCTGCATGCGGGCTTTCTCTAGTTGAGGTGAGCAGGGGCTACTCTTCCATGTGGTGCACGGGCTTCCTGTTGCGGTGGCTTCTCTTGTTGCGGAGCATGGGCCCTAGGTGCACACAGGCTTCAGTAGTTGTGACACGTGGGCCCAGTAGTTGTGGCTCGCGGGCTTTAGAGTGCAGGCTCAGTAGTTGTGGTGCACGGGCTTAGTTGCTCCGCGGCATGTGGGATCTTCCCGGACCAGGGCTTGAACCCGTGTCCCCTGCATTGGCAGGCGGATTCTTAACCACTGTGCCACCAGGGAAGCCCCTAAATTTTTAAATAAATATTAATAGGTAAAACAATTTTTTTTCTAATAGGTAAAAAATTTTTAAATGCTATAGCAATTTATGTTTCTACTAACGATTTGTAGGAGGATCTGGTGCGTCTCACCCTTACCAGGAGTGGATATTGCCAGTCATTAATTTGTTTTTGCCAAGCTGGATCAAAAATAGTATCTAACTTTAAGTTTTATTTCTCTGAATACTGGTGTTTATGCACATTCCCATGTTTGTAGCTATTTGCAGTGCCTTTGGCTATTCACGTAGTTTTTTATTGCTTGTTTTTCCTTTTAAAATCATTTCATAGGGGCTTTTCAAAACTTATTGCAGGCATTCAGGCAAGAGGTCTTTTTTACTTTCCTTTCCATCTTTCGTTTTAGAGTTTTTTATATAACATACTAGAAAAATAATGAATTATTTTTGTATATAATATGTGCATTGTTGTATATACATTAGTTACACACCATTTGCCTAATTTTAATGTATATCTCAAACACATTTGTGCTTTAGTCTCTAAAAGACAGAGTTTGAATTCTTTTATTATAGGTTGGTAGAATTTTGGAAATAAGATTTGGAAGTGACTTTGGAAATATTTTTGTGAAGTTCATTTCTAAAAAAAATTTTTTTAGTTAATGAATTCAACAGTATTAATAGAGTCAATAGTCCTAGAATTCTGTGGTTGAGCTTTAGAGTAAAATGATATTTATTCAGCATCTGCTGTGTCCTAGTTACTGTGCTATAGGCATTTCATAGGATCATTTTAATTCTCACAACAATTGTATCCCTTTGGTTGAATCTCCAGGGGTCGGACTTGAGGAAATTTGTAACAGGGGTGCACATTGGAAATATCCATTGTTAACCCTTTTACTTTTCAGATGAGCAACCTGAGGTCCTAAAAAGTTACTGATTTTCTTGAGCAAGCAGTGCTATAGCTCAAACATCTTGGCCAGGCTGGGATTTCTTCTACCATCCTCCGCAGTAGTTACCCTGGGCTTAATTTTACTAAATGTCATGAAAACTGGAACTTGGGGTAATTTAAAATTAATAACAGTGAAAAGTATGTCTGTGCTGTACTTGCAATGAATTTTACTTAATAGGGTGAGAAAGTTAATATTTACTTTTAATTTTTTAAAAAAGCAATCTGAGCTTGTTTTTGAACTTTATTGGAATGAAAGAATGATTCACTGCCTAAATTTAAATGAGTTTTATTTTAAATCTTTTAAGAATTATTTTTATGGTTGTCTACCTAAAAAATGACCTTACATATATGCAGAAAAATTAATATGTGCCCGTTTTACTGAATTATGGTTGATATATAAAATGTCATGGAAACTTAAGGAGCATCGTAGTCCTATTGTAGGAAGAAGAATGGTAGAGAAGTATGTCCAGGGCCTTCTAGAACTCTTGTACAGTTTGTGCCCTTGCTAAGCTAGGGTTCCAACGGAAACCGAAAACCAGTCTTGGCTTTCCTCGTCACGCTGAATGCCTTGGCATAGTCCCTTGAGGAAAGGCCCCCTTTCCTTCACACAGAGATAATGGTTGCCTTGCCAATCTGTTTCCTGTGCAGTTGTGTCCTCCCAGAGAGGGCACCTTTAACTAATTCATCTACTAGAATGGTCCCTTTGAATCATACAGAGGTGATATATAGGATAGTGGCAGGCTCTGAATGTATCAGTAATCACAAACTTGGAAACAGTTACAAATACAGACTGTCACTGGTAATTGTTCTGTGTTCATCAGGATAGGCTATTGGTTTAACCAACAACCCCCAAATCTCTGAGGCTTAACAAGAAGAAACCGATTGTCACTTACTTAACACTTTATTGAAGGAGTTTGGTGAATGGCCTTCATGTGATCCAGGCTTCATTAATGTTGAGGCTCTAAGATTTTTTTTTCTTGTGGTGTGCGGGCCTCTCACTGTTGTGGCCTCTCCTGTTGCGGAGCACAGGCTCCGGACGCGCAGGCTCAGCGGCCATGGCTCACAGGCCCAGCCGCTCCGCAGCATGTGGGATCTTCCCAGACCGGGGCACGAACCCGTGTCCCCTGCATCGGCAGGCGGACTCTCAACCACTGCGCCACCAGGGAAGCCCTCTAAGATTCTTTTTGATTGATTGATTGATTGCCGCTTTGGGTCTTCCTTACTGTGCGGGGGCTTTCTCTAGTTGCGGTGAGCGGGGGCTACTCTTTGCGGTGCTCAGACTTCTCATTATGGTGGCTTTTCTTGTGGAGCATGGGCTGTAGGCTCACGGGCTTCAGTAGTTGTGGCTTGTGGGCTCTAGAGCACAGGCTTCAGTAGTTATGGCACACAGGCTCAGTAGTTGTGGCTCACAGGCTCTAGAGCACAGGCTCAGTAGTTGTGGCTCACAGGGTCTAGAGCACAGGCTCAGTAGTTGTGGCACATGGGCTTAGTTACTCCACGGCATGTGGGATCTTCCCGGACCAAGGCTCAAACCCGTGTCCCCTGCATTGGCAGGTAGATTCTTAACCACTGCGCCACCAGGGAAGTCCAAGGCCCTAAGATTCTTAGGGCCTCAAGTCCTCTGCTGGATACTCTGCATCTAGCTAGCAGGAGAAGGAGGGAAACAGATTGTACAAGGGAGGTCTTGATGGGCCAGACCTGAATGTAGCGTGCATTATTTCTTCTTACATCCTGTTTGCCAAAACTCAGTCAAACGGTCACATGTAATTTAAGAGGAGACTGTATGCCTTGAAGGAGGGGAGAATGAAAGTAAAGCTAGCAATCTCTGACTTGTTTGATTTTAAAATACAGAATTAGTGTTTTTTTAATCTGAAAATATTATTTTATCTATCTATACTGTGTACTGTTGAGTCAGTGTTTTAAGAGAACAATAAAAGTTGTATGTAATTTAACTGATTAATTCCTTTAATTACATAAATGGTCAGTGGATCTGGTAACCAAGATAGGAAGGAACAATTAAAGAAATAGAAATTTTAAATGATATATTACTTGGCAGGTTGCCCAGAAAAGTAGATGGAGCGATAAATACCTGCTTATGAAAACTAATAATATTTGCATTCACTACTTAATAGAGGCTTTTAATGATTTAATCTATGATGCAAAGAGTTTTGTACTGTAGCTAATAGAGATCTTGTTGTATATGTTTCGTTAGATTTATATCTAAGAATTTCATTTTTTAAATGATAATGTAAATGGTATTGTGATTCTAAGTTCCACTTTTCATTGCTGGTTTGTAGGAAAGCAGAGGACTTTTGTATATTAACTTTGTATCCTGGGATTTCCCTGGTGGTGCAGAGGTTAAGAATCCACCTGCCAATGCAGGGGACATAGGTTTGAGCCCTGGTCCGGGAATATCCCACATGCCACAGAGCAGCTAAGCCCATGTGCCACAACTACTGAGCCTGCGCTCTAGAGCCTGCAACCCACAACTACTGAAGCTCGTGTTCCCTAGAACCTGCACGCTGCAACTACTGAGCCCACATGCTGCAACTACTGAAGCCTGCATGCCTAGAGCCCGTGCTCTGCAACAAGAGAAGCCACCGCATTGAGAAGCCCGTGCACTGCAATGAAGAGTAGCCCCCACTCACCACAACTAGAGAAAGCCCGCTGCAGCAATGAAGACACAACGCAGCCAAAAAAAAAAAAAACTTGGTATCCTGCAACCTCACTACAATCACTTGTTAGTTCCAGAGGTTTTTTCTGTTGATTCTTTAGGATTTTCTATATAGACGATCGTGTCATCTACAAACAAAAGACAGTTTTATTTCTTCCTTCCCAATCTATATACCTTTTATTGCCTTGTCTTATTACATTAGCTAGAACTTCCAGTATGATGTCAAAAAGGAGTAGTGAGAGGGGTCATCCTTGCCTTGTTACTGATCTTAGCAGGAAAGCTTCAAGTTACTCACCATTAGGTATGATATTAGCTGTAGGGATTTTGTAGATAGTCTTTATCAAGTTGAGGGAGTTCCTCCCTATCCATAGTTTACTGAGTTTTATCATAAATGGGTGTTTGGTTTTGTCAGATGCTTTTTCTGCATCTATTGATATGATCATGTGACTTTTCTCTTTTTGGCCTGTTGATGTGATGGATTACATTAATTGATTTTCAAATGTTGAATCAGCCTTGCATACCTGGGATAAATCCCACTTGGTCATGGTGTATTTTATACATCATTGGGTTCAATTTGCTAAGATTTTGTTGAGGATTTTTGCATCTATGCTCATGAGAGATATTGATCTGTAGCTTTCTTGTAATGTCTTTGTCTAATTTTGGTATTAGGATAATGCTGGTCTCATAGAATAAGTTAGGAAGTATTCATTCTGCTTCTGTCCTCTGAAAGAGATTGTAGAGAATTGGCATAATTTCTTCCTTAAGTGTTTGGTGGAATTCAACGGTGAACCCATCTGGACCTGGTGCTTTCTGTTTTGGAAGGTTATTAATTATTGATTCAGTATCTTTAATCAGTTGAACATTAATGGTTTAAATTATGAATTAAAAGAGATGTCAGATTAGATCAATAAATAAGATCCAACAATATGCAATTGACAACAAACATATTATAGATATATCTATATGCAGGTATAGGCCTCTTCAGATTGTCTCTTTCTTCTTGTTTGAGTTTTTGGGCACATTGTGTCTTTCAAGGAATTAGTCCATTTCTTCTAGGTTATCAAATTTATGGGCATAGTTATTCATGGTATTCCTTTATTATCTTTTTTATGTCCATAGGATCTGTAGTGCTATTCTCCTCTTTCATATCCTATATTAGTAATTTGTATCTTCTCTGTTTCTTCTTAGCCTGGCTAGAGGCTTATCAATTTTATTGATATTTTCGAAGAACCAGCTTTTAGTTTTATTGATATTCTCTGTTGATTTCCTGTTTTCGATTTCATTGATTTCTTTTTTTTCTTTTTGGCTGCTCCATGCGGCCTGTGGGATATTAGTTCCCTGACCAGGGATTGAACCCATGCCCCCTACACTGGAAGTACGGAGTCTTAGCCACTGGACCACCAGGGAAGTCCCTCAGTTTCATTGATTTCTTTTCTAAGTCTTAGTATTTCTTTTCTTCTACTTCCTTTAGATTTAATTTGCTTTTTTCTTTTTTTCGAGTTTCCTAAGGCGAAACTTAGATTATTGATTTTAGATATTGTTTAAATTTTTGTAATTTATTTTGTTGAAGTAAAATAGTTGATTTAGTTGATTTACAATGTTGTGTTATTTTCTGCTGTACAGGAAAGTGATTCAATTATACATATATATATATACATTGTTTTTCATATTTTTTTCCATTATGGTTAATAACAGGATATTGAATATAGTTCCCTGTGCTATACAGCAGGACCTTGTTGTTTGTCCATTCTGTATATAATAGTTTGCATCTGCTAATCCCAAACTCCCAGTTCATCCCTCCATACCCCCTCTCCCCCTTGGCAACCACAGGTTTGTTCTCTGTGTCTGTGAGTCTGCTTCTGTTTTGTAGATAAGTTCATTTTTGTCATATTTTAGATTCCACATATAAGTGATATCATATGGTATTTTTCTTTTCCTGACTTACCTCACATAGTATGATATTCTCTAGGTCCATCCTAAAATACATGGAAATTAAATAACACACTTCTAAACAACACATGGGTCAGGACTTCCCTGGTGGTCCAGTGGTGAAGAATCCACTTTCCAATGCAGGGGACACAGATTCGATCCCTGGTCAGTGAACTAGGATGCCACAGGGCAACTAAGCCCATGCACCACAACTACTGAGCTTGCATGCCTTGATGGGAGAACCTGTGCGCCATGAACTACAGAGTCCATGCACTCTGGAGCCCACTTGCCACAACTACAGAACCCACGCGCCACAACTAGAGAGGGAAGGCCTACACTCCACAACTAGAGAGAAGCCCACATACAACAATGAAGAGCTCATGCCACAGTAAAAGATCCCACATGCCTGAACGAAGACCCTGAATGCTGCAACTAAGACCCGACGCAGCCAAAAAAATAAAGAAAATAAACAAATTTTTTTTAAATTAAAAATAAATAAATAAATAACACATGGGTCAAAAAACAACCTCAAGAGAACTCTCAAGAGAAATTTTAAAATAGTTAAACTAAATGAAAATGAAAACTCCTTATCAAAATTTGTGGGATGCAGTGATAACAGTGCTTAAAGGGGAATTTACAATATTAAATGCATATTTTCATTGTGGTCTGAGAGCAGACGTTGTATAATTTCTGTTCTTTTAAATATCTTAAGCTATGTTTTATGGTCCACAATGTGGTCTATGTTGGTGAATGTTCCATATGAACATGAGAAGAATGTGTATTCTGTTCTTGTAGGAAGTAGTCTATAGATGTCAATTATCCAGTTGACGGTGTTATTGAGTTCTGCTATGTCCTTACTGATATTCTGCCTGCTGGATCTGCCTATTTCTGGTAGAGGGGTGTTGGAGTCTCCAAGTATGATAGTGGATGCATCTGTTTCTCCTTGCAGTTCTATTAGTTTTTGTCTCATGTAGTTTGATGTTGTTAGCCATATGCATATTAAGACTTGTTATGTCTTCATGAAGAACTGACCCTCGTATTATTCAGTGCCCTTATTTATCCCTGATAACTTCCCTTGCTTTTAAGTTTGCTCTATCTGAAATTAATGTAGCTACTCCTGCTTTCTTTTGATTAGTGTTAGCATGGTGAATTTTATTTATTTTTTTTTATACAGCAGGTTCTTATTAGTCATGCATTTTATACACATCAGTGTATACATGTCAATCCCAATCTCCCAATTAATCACACCCCCAACCACACCCCCCACTGCTTTCCCCCCTTGGTGTCCATACGTTTGTTCTCTACATCTGTGTCTCTATTTCTACCCTGCAAACCGGTTCATCTGTACCATTTTTCTAGGTTTCACATACATGCATTAATACACGATATTTGTTTTTCTCTCTCTGACTGACTTCTCTCTATATGACAGTCTCAAGGTCCATCCACGTCTCTACAAATGACCCAATTTCATTCTTTTTTATGGTTGAGTAATATTCCATTGTATACATGTACCACCTCTTTTTTTTTTTTTTGGTTTTGTTATTCCATATTTTTATTGTTGAGTTCTAATTTAGTTACCCTGTAGTCAAAGAGGCTGTTCTGTTTGAATATCAACTCTTTTTTTTTGTTTCGTTTTTTGGTTTTGTTTTTTTTAACATCTTTATTGGAGTATAATTGCTTTACAATGGTGTGTTAGTTTCTGCTTTATAACAAAGTTAATCAGTTATACATATACGTATGTTCCCATATCTCTTCCCTCTTGCGTCTCCCTCCCACCCTCCCTATCTAGGTGGTCACAAACCACCTAGCTGATATCCCTGTGCTATGTGGCTGCTTCCCACTAGCTATCTGTTTTATGTTTGGTAGTGTATATATGTCCATGCCACTCTCTCACTTTGTCACAGCTTACCCTTCCCCCTCCCCATATCCTCAAGTCCATGCTCTAGTGGGTCTGTGTCTTTATTCCCGTCTTACCCCTAGGTACTTCATGACCTTTTTTTTTTTTATCTTAGATTCCATATATATGTGTTAGTATACAGTATTTGTTTTTCTCTTTCTGACTTACTTCACTCTGTATGACAGACTCTAGGTCCATCCACCTCACTACAAATAACTCAATTTCATTTCTTTTTATGGCTGAGTAATATTCCATTGTATATATGTGCCACATCTTCTTTATCCATTCATCCGATGATGGACACTTAGGTTGTTTCCATCTCTGGGCTATTCTAAATAGAGCTGCAATGAACATTTTGGTACATGACTCTTTTTGAATTATGGTTTTCTCAGGGTATATGCCCAGTAATGGGATTGCTGGGTCATATGGTAGTTCTCTTTTTAGTTTTTTAAGGAACCTCCATACTGTTCTCCACAGTGGCTATATCAATTTACATTCCCACCCACAGTGCAAGAGGGTTCCCTTTTCTCCACACCCTCTCCAGCATTTGTTGTTTGTAGATTTTCTGATGATGCCCATTCTAACTGGTATGAGGTGATACCTCATTGTAGTTTTGATTTGCATTTCTCTAATAATTAGTGATGTTGAGAAGCTTTTCATGTGCTTCTTGGCCATCTGTATGTCCTCTTTGGAGAAGTGTCTCTTTAGGTCTTCTGCCCATTTTTTGATTGGGTTGTTTGTTTTTTTAATATTGAGCTGCATGAGCTGTTTATGTATTATGGAGATTAATCCTTTGTCCATTGATTAGTTTGCAAATATTTTTTCCCATTCTGAGGGTTGTCTTTTCGTCTTGTTTGTAGTTTGCTTTGCAAAAGCTTTGAAGTTTCATTAGGTCCCATTTGTTTATTTTTGTTTTTATTTCCATTACTCTAGGAGGTGGATCAAAAAAGATCTTGCTGTGATTTTTGTTAAAGAGTGTTTGGGCTATGTTTTCCTCTAAGACTTTTATACTGTCCAGTCTTACATTTAGGTCTCTAATCCATTTTGAGTTTATCTTTGTGTATGGTGTTAAGGAGTGTTCTAATTTCATTGTTTTACATGTAGCTGTCCAGTTTTCCCAGCACCACTTGTTGAAGAGACTGTCTTTTCTCCATTGTATATCCTCTCCTCCTTTGTCATAGATTAGGTGACCATAGGCACATGGGTTTATCTATGGGCTTTCTATCCTGTTCCATTGATCTGTATTTCTGTTTTTGTGCCAGTACCATATTGTCTTGATTACTGTAGCTTTGTAGTATAATCTGAAGTCATGGAGTCTGATTCCTCCAGCTCCGCTTTTTTCCCTCAAGACTGCTTTGGCCAATTGGGGTCTTTTGTGTCTCCATACAAATTTTAACATTTTTTGTTCTGGTTCTGTAAAAAATGACATTGGTAATTCGATAGGGATTGCATTGAATCTGTAGATTGCATGGGTAGTATAGTCATTTTCACAATATTGATTCTTCCAATCCAAGAACATGGAATATCTCTCCATCTGTTGGTATCATCTTTAATTTCTTTCAACAGTGTCTTATTCTGCATACAGGTCTTTTGTCTCCCTAGGTAGGTTTATTCCGAGGTATTTTATTCTTTTTGTTGCAATGATATATGGGAGTGTTTCCTTAATTTCTCTTTCAGATTTTTCATCATTAGTGTATAGGAATGCAAGAGATTTCTGTGCATTAATTTTGTATCCTGCAACTTTACCAAATGCATTGATTAACTCTAGTATTTTTCTGGTGGCATCTTTAGGATTCTCTATGTATAGTATCATGTCATCTGCAAACAGTGACAGTTTTACTTCTTCTTTTCCCATTTGTATTCCTTTTATTTCTTTTTCTTCTCTGATTGCCATGGCTAAGACTTCCAAAACTATGTTGAATAATAGTGGCAAGAGTGGACATCCTTGTCTTTTTCCTGATCTTAGAGGAAATGGTTTCAGTTTTTCACCATTGAGAACGATGTTTGCTGTAGGTTTGTCTTATATGGCCTTTATTATGTTGAGGTAGGTTCCCTCTATGCCCACTTTCTGGAGAGTTTTTATCATAAATGGGTGTTGAATTTTGTCAAAAGCTTTTTGTGCATCTATTGAGATGGTCATATGGTTTTCTTCTTCAATTTGTAAATATGGTGTATCACATTGATTGATTTATGTATATTAAAGAATCCTTGCATCCCTGGGATAAATCCCACTTGATCATGGTGTATGATCCTTTTAATGTGTTGTTGGATTCTGTTTGCTAGTATTTTGTTGAGGATTTTTGCATCTATATTCATCAGTGATACTGGTCTGTAATTTTCTTTTTTTGTAGTATCTTTGGTTTTGTTATCAGGGTGATGGTGGCCTCATAGAATGAGTTTGGGAGGGTTCCTTCCCCTGCAATTTTTTGGAAGAGTTTGAGAAGGATGGGTGTTAGCTCTTCTCTAAATGTTTGATAGAATTCACCTGTGAAGCCATCTGGTCCTGGACTTTTGTTTGTTGGAAGATTTTTTTTTTTTTTTTTTTTTTGCGGTACGCGGGCCTCTCACAGTTGTGGTCTCTCTCGCTGCGGAGCACAGGCTCCGGACGCGCAGGCTCAGTGGCCACGGCTCACGGGCCCAGCTGCTCTGCGGCATGTGGGATCTTCCCGGACTGGGGCACGAACCCGTGTCCCCTGCATCGGCAGGCGGACTCTCAACCACTGCGCCACCAGGGAAGCCCTGTTGGAAGATTTTTAATCATAGTTTCAATTTCATTACTTGTGAGTGGTCTGTTCATATTTTCTATTTCTTCCTGGTTCAGTCTTGGAAGGTTATACCTTTCTAAGAATTTGTCCATTTCTTCCAGGTTGTCCATTTTATTAGCATATAGTTGTTTGTAGTAATCTCTTATAATCCTTTGTATTTCTGCAGTGTCAGTTGTGATTTCTCCTTTTTCACTTCTAATGTTATTTATTTGAGTCTTCTCCCTTTTTTTGTTGATGAGTCTGGCTAATGGTTTATCAATTTTGTTTATCTTCTCAAAGAACCACCTTTTAGTTTTATTGATCTTTGCTCTTGTTTTCTTTGTTTCTATTCCATTTATTTCTGCTCTGATCTTTATGATTTCTTTCCTTCTGCTAACTTTGGGTTTTGTTTGTTCTTTCTCTGATTCCTTTAGATGTAACGTTAGATTGCTTATTTGAGATTTTTCTTGTTTCTTGAGGTAGGCTTGTATAGCTATAAACTTCCCTTTTAGAACTGCTTTGGCCGCATCCAGTAGGTTTTGGATTGTCGTCTTTTCATTGTCATTTGTCTCTAGGTATTTTTTGATTTCCTCTTTGATTTCTTCCGTGATCTCTTGGTTATTTAGTAGCGTATTGTTTAGCCTCCATGTGTTTGTGCTTTTTACGTTTTTTTCCCTGTAATTGATTTCTAATCTCATAGCGTTGTGGTCAGAAAAGATGCTTGATATGATTTTAATTTTCTTATATTTACTGAGGCTTGATTTGTGACCCAAGGTGTGATCTATCCTGGAGAATGTTCTGTGCGCACTTGAGAACAAAGTGTAATCTGCTGTTTTTGGATGGAATGTCCTATAAATATCAATTAAATCTATCTGGTCTGTTGTGTCATTGAAAGCTTGTGTTTCCTTATTAATTTTCTGTTTGGATGATCTGTCCATTGGTGTAAGTGAGGTGTTAAAGTCCCCCACTATTATTGTGTTACTGTCGATTTCCTCTTTTATAGCTGTTAGCAGTTGCCTTATGTATTGAGGTGCTTCTGTGTTGGGTGCATATATATTTATAATTGTTATATCTCCTTCTTGGATTGATCCCTTGATCATTATGTAGTGTCCTTCCTTGTCTCTTGTAACATTCTTTATTTTAAAGTCTATTTTATCTGATGTGAGTATTGCTACTCCAGCTTTCTTTTGATTTCCATTTGCATGGAATATCTGTCCATCCCCTCGCTTTCAGTCTGAATGTTTCCCTAGGTGTGAAATGGGTCTCTTGTAGAGAGCGTATTGATGCGTCTTGTTTTTGTATCCATTCAGCAAGCCTGTGTCTTTTGGTTGGAGCATTTAATCCATTCACTTTTAAGGTAATTATCGATATGTTTGTTCCTATGACCAGTTTCTTAATTGTTTTGCATTTGTTTTTGTGGGTCCTTGTCTTCTCTTGTGTTTCGCATTTAGAGACGTTCCTTTAGCATTTTCTATAGAGCTGGTTTGGTGGTGCTGAATTGTCTTAGCTTTTGATAAAGCTTTTGATTTCTCCATGGAATCTGAATGAGATCCTTGCCGGGTAGATTAATCTTGGTTGTACGTTCTTCCCTTTCATCACCTTAAGTATATCATGCCACTCCCTTCTGGCTTGTAGATATTCTGCTGAGAAATCAGCTGTTAACCTTATGGGAGTTCCCTTGTATGTTAAGTGTTGTTTTTCCCTTGCTGCTTTCAGTAATTTTTCTTTGTCTTTAATTTTTGCCAATTTGATTACTATGTGTCTCGGCATATTTCTCCTTGGGTTTATCCTGTATGGGACTCTCTGCACTTCCTGGACTTGGGTGGCTCTTTCCTTTCCCATGTTTGGGAAGTTTTCAACTATAATCTCTTCAGATATTTTCTCAGGTCCTTTCTCTCTCTCTTCTTCTTTTGGAACCCCTATGATGCGAATGTTGTTGCGTTTAATGTTGTCCCAGAGGTCTCTTAGGTTGTCTTCATTTGTTTTCATTCTTTTTTCTTTTTTCTATTCCACAGCAGTGAATTCCACCATTCTGTCTTCCAGGTCACTTATCTGTTCTTCTGCCTCAATTATTCTGCTATTGATTCCTTCTAGTGTAGTTTTCATTTCAGTTATTGTATTGTTCATCTCTGTTTGTTTGTTCTTTAATTCTTCTAGATCTCTGTTAAACATTTCTTGCATCTTCTTGATCTTTGCCTCCGTTCTTTTTCTGAGGTCCTGGATCATCTTCACTATCATTATTCTGAATTTTTTTTCTGGAAGGTTTTCTATCTCCACTTCATTTCGTTGTTTTTCTGGGGTTTAGTTGTTTTTCTGGGGTTTTATCTTGTTCCTTCATCTGGTACATAGCCCTCTGCCTTTTCATCTCGTCTGTCTTTCTGTGAATATGGTTTTTGTTCCACAGGCTGCAGGATTGTAGTTCTTCTTGCTTCTGCTGTCTACCCTCTTCTTGCTTCTGCTATCTTAGATAGATGAGGCTATCTAAGAGGCTTGTGCAAGTTTTCTGATGGGAGGGACTGGTGGTGGGTAGAGCTGGCTGATGCTTTGGTGGGCAGAGCTCAGTTAAACTTTAATCCACTTGTCTATTGATGGATGGGGCTGGATTCCCTCCCTATTGGTTGTTTGGCCTGAGGCGACCCAACACTGACGCCTACCCAGGCTCTTTGGTGGGGCTAATGGCAGACTCTGGGAGGGCTCATGCCAAGGAGTACTTCCCAAAACTTCTGCTGCCAGTGTCCTTGTCCTCACGGTGACACACAACCACCCCCCGCCTCTGCAGGAGACCCTCCAACACTAGCAGGTAGGTCTGGTTCAGTCTCCTGTGGGGTCACTGCTCCTTCTCCTGGGTCCCGATGAGCACACTATGTTGTGTGTGCCCTCCAAGAGTGGAGTCTCTGTTTCCCCCAGTTCTTTCGAAGTCCTGCAATCAAATCCTGCTAGCCTTCAAAGTCTGATTCTCTAAGAATTCCTCCTCCCGTTGCCAGACCTCTAGATTGGGAAGCCTGACGACGTGGGCCTCAGAACCTTCACTCCAGTGGGTCGACTTCTGTGGTATAAGTGTTCTCCAGTTTGTGAGTCACCCACCCAGCAGTTATGGGATTTGATTTTATTGTGATTGCGCCCCTCCTAGCATCTCATTGTGGCTTCTCGTTTGTCTTTGGATGTGGTGTATCTTTTTTGGTGAGTTCCAGTGTCTTCCTGTCAATGATTGTTCAGCAGTTCGTTGTGATTCTGGTGTTCTTCCATCCATTTACTTTTAACCTGTAAGTGTCTTTATATCTCAAGTGGGTTTCTTGTACACAACATATTGTTGGATCTTATTTATTGGTCTACTTTGACAGTCTCTGTCTTTTATTTGATGCATTTAAACCATTAATGTTCAAGTTGAATATTGATATTGATATGGTCAAATTTATGTCTACCATATTGGTTACTCTTTTCTATTTGTTGCCCTCGTTCTTTCTTCCCTTTTTAGTCTTCCACTTTTTTCTGCCTTTTGTGGTTTTGATTGACCCTTTTATATTATTCTATTTTCTCTCCTTTCTTAGCATATTAGTTATATTCCTCTTTTTAAAGTTTCTTAGTGTTTGCCCTAGAGTTTTCAGTATACATTTATAACCAAATCTAAGTCTGCTTCCAAAAACCATTATACCACTTAATGGGTAATGTGAGTACCTTATAATAACAAAATAATCCTAATTCCTCCCCGCCATTGCCTTCATTCACTTCACTTATATAAAAGCATACTTAACATATATACATATATATAAGATATATACATAAGTATGCATAATAGAATACATGGTTGCTATTATTATTTTGAACAAACTGTTATATGTTAGGTCAATTAAGAATAAGAAAAATAAAAGATTTTATTTTACCTTTATTTATTCCTGCTTTGATGGTTTCCTTTCTTTATGTAGATATGAGTTTTTGACCTATATCATTTTCCTTCTCTCTAAAGAACTTCTTTTAACATTTCTAGTAAGGCAGGTCTACTGGCAACAAATTCCCTTCACTTTTGTTTGTCAGAGAAAGTCTTTATTTCTCCTTCACTTTTGAAGGATAATGTTGCAGATTATAGAATTCTAGGTTGGCATGTTTTTTTTCTCTCAACACTTTAAATACTTCAGTCTTCTTGCTTGTGTGATTTCTGAGGAGAAATTGGTTTGATTCTTACCTTCGTCCCTCTGTAGGTTAAGTATTTCTTTCCTTTGACTTCTTTCAGGATTTTTTTCTTTATCTTTGATTTCCTGTTGCTCGAAAATGATATGACTAGGTATAGTTTTTCTGTTATTTATCCTGCTTGCTGTTCTCTGGGCTTCCTGGATCTGTGGTTTGATTCTAACATTGATTTGGGGAAATTCTCAGTCATTATTGTTTCAAATATTTCTTCTGTTTCTTTCTCTCTTTCTTTTCCTTCTGTCATTTCCATTATGCATATGTTACATCTTTTGTAGTTATCCCACAGTCCTTGTATGTTCTGTTCTGTTTTTTCTGTCTTTGTTCTCTTTGCTTTTCAGTTTTCCCCCTTTCGTCTGATATATCCTCAAGCTCAGAGATTCTTTACTCAGCCATGTGTGGTCTACAAGTAAGCTGATCAAAGCATTCTTCATTTCTCTTACAGTGTTTTTTAATCTCTGGCATTTTTGTTTATTTGTTTCTTAAGATTTCCATCTTTCTACTTATGATACCCACTTGTTTTTGCCTGCTATCTACTTTATCCATTAGAGCCCATGACATAATAATCATAGTTGTTTTAAATAGTTTGTTGTTGTTGTTGTTGTTTTAACTTCTCAGTTTGACCCTCCTATACTGTTGGTGGGAATGTAAATTGGTATAGCCACTATGGAGAACAGTATGGAGGTTACTTAAAAAACTAAAAGTAAAAAAAAAAAACAAAAACTAAAAGTAGAGCTACCATATGAACCAGCAAGCCCACTCCTGGACATATACCCGGAGAAAACTATAATTCGAAAAGATACATGCACCCCAGTGTTCATTGCAACACTATTTACAATAGCCAGGACATGGAAGCAGCCTAAAGGTCCATCGACAGAGGAATGGCTAAAGAAGATGTGGTACATATATACAATGGATTATTACTCAGCCGTAAAAAAGAACGAAGTAATGCCATTTGCAGCAGCATGGATGGACCTAGAGATTGTCATACTGAGCGAAGTAAGTCAGACAGAGAAGGACAAATATTGTATGATATCACTTACAAGTAGAATCTAAAAAAATGGTACAAATGAACTTATTTACAAAACAGAAAGAGTTACAAATGTAGAAAACAATCTTACAGTTACCAGGGGGGAAAAGGGGGAGGAATAAATGGGAGATGGGATCGACACATACACAATACTGTATATAAAATAGATGACTAATAAGGACCCACTGTGTAGCACAGGGAACTCTACTTAATACTCTGTAATGACCTACATGGGAAAAGAATCTAAAGAGTTGTTGACTTTTCAGTCTCTTTAGCTTTTTACTTGATGTTAGGACAGAGTGGGTAACTTACAAACTTCTTGCATGTAGAACCAGAAACTGGGAGCTCCACCCAAGGATCAGTGATTGCCTTTTTTCTTGTCATATGCCTTGGTGAATTGTTATGCTCTTTTCTGTATTTGAATTAGCTTCCAGCATTTGGCCTTTGAAGCTTCAGTGTCATGAAGTCTCTCTGAGAGTTCCTGTAATGTGAAATTTTTTTGTCGGCAGCATTCCTCTGGGATAACTCCATTCTTTTCTTCACACTCGCTTTCTTCATTTTATATCAGTATGTTCCCTTTCTTCCTCTGACTGCATATCTAGAATCTCCTTTAAAATGGCAGCAGTATCAACATTCCCACAGTCAGCGATTTCTTCTGTAACTCATTGACATCTGGTTAGAATTTCACTTCCAACATTAACACTTTTTATTTCTTTGCTGCACTTTCATCTTTGTTAGCTAATTCCTTCTTTTGATTATACATTTTTATAAAGTGTCATGTGGCTTTATCACTGTAAGACAAAGAGGCAACATAGTTACATCTTTACTGTCTGTGTGTGAACTGGATAACAGATGCACAGTGATCAATCACTGACATACTTTCAAAGAAGTCACTGATCTTGATATGCATCTGTTATTTGCAGTGATTTGTGGTCCGAAGAGCTAGCAGCGAAGCCTGTACTTTATATAGTTACTCACGTTTAATGTACCATGGTAACTAAAATTCAAACTGTGTTGTTGGGGGAGTGGTAATCTAAACTGCAGTAACTGAAATTTATGTGTGTTGGAACCATGCAGAATGAGGACTGCTTGTAATTTTGATTTCTTTTTCTAGCTTTATCTTACTGTCAGTGGCCCCCAGTGTTGAAGGAGGGTGGGAATTGCAGCATCCTTGTCTTGATCCTGGTCTCAAAAGGAGACCTTTTAATCTTTCATCATTAAGTATAATGCTTGCTGTAGACTTTTTATATGCCAGTTGAAAGTCTTTTCTGACTTCCATTATGATTTTTCCTTGGATCAGTTGGTTATTTAGAAGTGTGTTTATTTTTTAAACATTATTTTTTATTGAAATCTGTATACATATATATTTGCACAATCATGAGTATGAAGCTGATGTACCTTAGTCAGCCACTACCCAAATGAAGAACTAGAACATTTTAGCCCTCCAGAAGCCTCCTTTTGCTCATTCCTATCACTAACCCCTCCCAAAAGGTAATTACTAACTTGATTTTAACAGCTAGGTTTGTTTTGCTTGTTTGTGAACTTATTTAAGTGGAATCATACAGTAAGTACTCTTTGGTTTGGCTTCTTTACGTCAACATTATATTTGTAAGATTCTTATGTATTGTGTACTACAAGTAAGTTTCATTTGTTTTCACTGATGAGAAGTATTCCATTATATAAATTACCACAATTCATTTATCTTTTCTGTTGATAGATCCTTGGTTTGTTTCCAGTTTATGGCAAAATAAAAATTTGTATACATTTTTGTTGGGTATATACCTAAGAGAGGAATTACTGGGTCATAGGGTATGCACCTCTTTACCGTTAGTAGATATGGCCAAACAGTTTTTCAGGTTGTTATACAATTTGCACTCCCACCAGCAGCATATGGGTGTTCCAGTTGTTCCATATCTTTGCCAACTCTTGATATTTTGGGTCTTTTTAATTTTAACCATTCTGGTTATTAATTAATCTTTGTGCAAATTATGGAGGGAACCTGTACTAATTGTTTTCTTCTGTGTAGACACCTCCCTGGCCTGGTTGCTGCTTAGCCTCTTGGTTTATTTAATGCTACTCATAACTAGCCTATTAGTTTGAATTTTATGTTCCTGACCTGATCCTAATGTATTGTTTTTGACACTGGGAAGGATATTTTTTCAGTTGAGGCATATTTATTAAGCCCCTACTGTATCCTTTGGTGCCACTGTCAGAAACAGAACGACACTGGGCAATTTATGCCAGGAGTCTGAGAGAATAATAGATTAGGTATAGGTCCTCAGCAGTCAAGGGAAATGGTTTCCGAACTTCTTAAATGTCTACCCTGTACTAATACATTATGCATATTGTAAGCATGCACAAAATTGAAAATAAAAAGATAAGGTAAAATAAATAATTTTTAAAATATCTTATTATGGTTTCATATTACCATAATACATAAAAGTTATAATGTACACTTTAGGCAAGACTCTGTGGTGGCAAACCAACCTAAAATCTCAGTGGCTTATAATAACAAAGGTTTATATTTTGCTTACTTTATAAATCTGTTGCAGGTTGGCTATAGCTCACTCCCACATTGTCACATCTTCATTCTGGGATTCAATCTGATGAGATAGCCTCTATCTGGAATATTTGTAAATGGAAAAGAGGGTATGGCAAACCATGTCCTAATTCTTAAAGCTTCAGCTTGGAGGAAGTGTAATGCATCATTTCTACTCACATTTCATCAGCCAAGGCAGTCACATGGCCAAACCTGATGTCATTGGGATGAGAAAGTGTAATACTTTCTTAGAGGCAGGGGGAAAACCATCCCCCTGTATATATTTGTTTAATAACAGCCTTACTGAGATATAATTCACATACTATACAATTCACCCTTTTAAAGTGTACAGTTCAGTGGTGTTTGGTATATTCAGAGTTGTGCAACCATCACCACAAGCAATTTTAGAACATTTTTATCACCCCAAAAAGGAGCCCTGTACTCATTAGCAGTCAGTCCCTGTTTCCCCATCAGTTTCTCCAGCCCTTGGCAACCACCAGTTTACTTTCTATCTTTATGGATTTTCCTATTCCAGACATTTTATATAAATAGAATTGTATAATATGTGGTATTTTGTAACAGGCTTCTTTTGCCTAACATACTGTTTTCATGGTTCATTCATGTGGTACATGTATCAGTACTTTATTCCTTTTTATTGATAAGTAATAGCCCATTGAATGGATATAGCTATGGATATATCACATTTTATTTATCCATTCATCTGTTGAGGACATTTGGATTGTTTTCATTTTGGGGCTGTTATGAAAAAGACTGCTGTGAACATTCATGTACGAGTTTTTAAGTGAAATATGTTTTCAGTTCTCTTGAGTATGCAGTTAGGAATGGAATTGATGGGCCATTTGGTAACTCTGTGTTTAACATTTTTAGGAACTGCCAAATTGTCTTCCAAAGTGGCTGCACCATTTTACATTTTACTAGTAATGTACGAGGGTTCCAATTTCTCCACATTCTCACTAACACTTGGTATTAACTATTTGTTTGTTTGTTTGTTTGCTTTTAACTTTGGCCATCCTAGTAGAGTGGTAGGGAATATTTTTGAATAGTAAATAGAGTCTGCCATACTTAACTTGGGTGTCTACTCTATACATCAGAATGTATTGAAAACATTTTTAAAGAATCAGATACTTCCCTCACTAGAGTGTCAGTTCCTTGAAAGTAGAAACTGACTTATCTGTTTAAATTTAGGCTCAAGGAATGAATGGATGAATAAATTAAAGTAAGGATATGATAAGTGCTATAAGAGACATAAGTAAAATACTTTGTGAAGGTTTACTAGAAAAAAACTGGATCATTTCGAAGCTGGAGCTAAATCATTTTTAAAAGAGTTTTGAATGTTAACTTGTTTCATGGACAGAGTTTAATATATTTTTAAAAATTTATTTATTTTACTTATTTATTTGGGGCTGTGTTGGGTCTTCGTTGCTGCACGGGGCTTTCTCTAGTTGCAGTGAGTGGGGGCTACTCTTCGTTGCGGTGCACGGGCTTCTCATTGAGGTGGCTTCTCTTGCTGCAGAGCACGGGCTCTAGGCACACGGGCTTCAGTAGTTGTGGCTCGCGGGCTCTAGAGCGCAGGCTCAGTAGTTGTGGCGCATGGGCTTAGTTGCTCCGCGGCATGTGGGATCTTCCCAGATCAGGGCTCGAACCTGTGTCCCCTGCATTGGCAGGCGGATTCTTAACCACTGCACCACCAGGGAAGCCTGACAGTAGAGTCTATATTAACTAAATCTTATATTAGTAACACTAGTGAGGTTAAAGAAGTTATCTACTTACGGTTGGTTTAATCTTAACAGTACATGTATTTTCTTTTTATTGAAGTATAGTTGATTGACAATATTGTGTTAGTTTCAGATGTACAGCATAGTGATTCAGTATTTTTGCACAGTATATTCCATTATAGGTTATTACAAGGTAATGGGTATAATTCTCTGTGCTGTGCAGTATATCCTTGTTGTTTATCTATTTTACTTATCTATCTATTTATTTATTATTGAAGTATAGTTGGTTTACAATGTTGTGTTAGTTTCTGGTGTATAACAGAGTGATTCAGTTATATATGTATATTCTTTTTCATATTCTTTTTTGTTATGGTTTATCACAGGATATTGAATAGAGTTCCCTGTGCTATACAATAGGACATTGCAGTTTATTTTATATACAGTAGTTTGTATCTGTTAATCACATACCCTTAATTTGTCCCTACCCCCATATTCTTAATTAAACATTAAAAATTTTGTAATGTCTTATTTTAAAATAATATATTTGACATCTATGAAGAATATCATAATCTGTTTCCAAGCATTTGAGAAAAATCCTCCCTTAAATGAATTTAGGGCAGAAGGACTTGGTCACATTTTCTAGTATAACATGAGTTCTAGAAACTGTTGAGTTCCATGTAGATAAAGTAGGACCATCTTATGCCTTTTACTGAATAAAACAGATAATGTCCCTTTGTCTTACGCAGGAGGGAATTGAGGAATGAGTAGGGCAAGAGAGGTTAAAAAAAATACTGTTTTTGAATCCTGTAGAATAAAAAATTCAACAGCAGTAATATTTGAAATAACATTAATTCTAGAGATAATTGTAAGATCAGGTGTCAGAGCAGGCAATTTTAAAACACTCATTTAGAAACTAAGGAATCTGATGACTTTATTTAAAATAAAAAACAACCCCCCCCAAATTTTGATAACATAGCGTTAGTTAATAAATGCTAAGGAACAGTGTTCCCTTGTCAGTGTTGTATTTCAGATCTGATGGTTTTCTGTCTTCAGCCTGTTTCATTATGCCCCTGGGTGAAAAAGAAAAATAAGTATATGGAGTAAGAATAGTTCTTATTCAGCTTTGCCAGACAATATTTATCTCATACCTATAAGATGCACTGGTCAAAAGTTAATACATTTCTGTATATATCTTACTGATAAGGGAAGGTGTAACCAACAGAGGAGATTTGGTATTAATAAGAAGGCAGAGCTGTTCAGCAAGGAGAGGTTGGAGAAGAAGATGGAATAAGCTGTGTATGCCATCTGAGAAATAGACATCAAACACAAACAGACATATACAACCCTCCCAGTTGTGCCCCCCGCCCCATACATACAGTATGTAGCCTTTTCAGATTGGCTTCTTTCCCTTAGTGATATGCACTTAAGGCTCTTCCATGTCTTTTCATGACGTGTGTTTGTGTGTGTGTGTGTTTTTAATATCTCATGCATATTGTGGTGATACCCTTAGTGAAAGCACTCTGCCTCCAGCAAAAAAAAAAAAAACCTGCTTGTTTTTCCACATGACTGCGGAACAATTATAGCTTCTACTAGGAGCCCTTCTCCTGTTCCTGGGAAAATAGCTGGGTTGGCTGGTATTTGCATAATCGTCTTTAGGGCTATTGTGGGCGGGTTTGGGCTGCTGACACAGAGCTGCAGTCTGGCCACCTGTCCAGAACAAATGAACTCGGCCTTTGTGCAACATGATTATCTATTTCTTCATAGTGTTATTTCTGGGTAATGAATAATTTGATTATAATATTATGAAACCTTTAGGAAATGTTTGTGTTGAACTTAAATCTTCCATTTGGGGGAGAGAGAAATTTCCTGCCTCTTCCACTGGCACAACTATATATTTCCATGCCACCTCTGGCATAGTTTTGTAACTGCTTTGTGAAATTATCATCATGAATATTAATTAGGGATGCGGGAATTTTAAAAGATACTTCAAAATGATTTGTATTCATTCTTCTATAAATTATAAATTAAGTGTTGTCTAATGTTTTCTAGGAATAATTAATTAAACATTTAAAGTCAGCAAAAGAAGAAGAAATATCTAAGGTCTTGAAATGCTAACCAGTCCTACTTCCTTCATTTTCCTTGATAATGAACCCCATAACTCATTTGGGAAGCTTCTGTCCTAATAATGCACACATTGCTATGTTGACTAATTTTATTAATCATCTATATTCAGCCTGTGATGGGAAATTTTTGTTTTTCTTTTTTTTAAACTTACATTTGACATAGTGTTGATATTTCTTGTACATAATGACCAACTGAGTTAAATTTTCATGTTAGAATTAACTTGTAACTGATTGACCCTATAATCATAATATATAAGAAAAGTCTCAATATCAGAGAAGTGATCAGTGAATTAGTAAGCAATTTAAAAAAATTACTTGCCAGAGTTATTTGAGGACAAAATTTATGTGGTTGTGACAACCGTCACTTCTCTTAGTTCTCATTAAATATTTATTGAATGAATGAAAGATTGAATACTGCTAAGAGACATTATTGAGTACCTGTAGTATACACATCAGGTACTTTTTATGTGCTATTTCATTTGATTATTGCAACAATCTATTTTTTGAGGTAGGTGGTGTGCTTAATTTTTTAATAGACTTTAATTTTTAGCAGTTTTAGGTTCACAGTAATTTTGAGCAGTTAAGTTCAGAGTTCCCGTATACCCTCTGCTCCTACACATGCACAGCCTCCCCCTACTATCAACATCCCATACAAGAGTGGTACATTTGTTACAGCCAATGAACCTCTATTGACACATCATCATCACCCAAAGTCCATAGTTTACATTCTTCATGCTACACAGTCTATGGATTTTGACAAATGTATAGTGACGTGCATCCAGCATCACACTATCACACAGAATAGTTTCAGTGCCCTAAAAATCATCTGTGCTCCACCTGTTTTCCCTTCCTTCCCTCCTAACCCCTGGAAACCACTGATCTTTTTACTGTCTCCATAGTTTTCCTTCTTCCAGAATGTCATATAGTTGGAATCACACAGTATGTAGCCTTTGAGATTGGCTTCTTTCCCATGGTGATATCTGTTTAAGGTCCCTCCATGTCTTTTCTTGACTTGATAGCTCATTTCTTTTTAGTGCTCAATAATATTCCGTTGTCTGGATGTGCCACAATTTGTTTAGCCGTTCACCTCCTGAAGTATGTGTTCACCTACCTAATTTTACAGATGATGAGACTGAAGCTGAGATCAAGTAATTTGCCGGAGTTCACATGTATAATACATGTCAAATCTGAGACCAAAGCCCATGATCTAAATCAGTGATCTCTAGAATAGGTTGTTCACACTATTGGGGGTGTACAAAGATGGTTATATACACATTAAAGGGTTCTTTAAAAACTCTCACTGTTTGCCTTTGTATGTTGCACTGTACAGCAGTTTTCATCTAAGTGGATTTACTGATGATATTCTCTAAATTAAACTATCTCACAAACTGTACAAATAGCTTTAAAATATCACTAGGAATAATATGAAAATTCATTGGAGATAATTCTAATAATGCAAGAACAAGCAAACACCAAGAAAAGAGCAGAGATAACACTTCTTTTAAAAACACTTCATCAGCTTAAGTATAATGTAAAAATGATGATAGCTCAAACAACCTGAAAAAAGCAAGCCAAAAATAACTCGTGATTACCTGGAAGACCATTTAATAATGGATTTATAACCACGTTTACAATGAGGAGCTTTAAACTTGTAACTGTCTTGAGATAGTAGTTATTGGTATATAACATGAGACTATCAAATTGGAAAATTAATTATTGAATATTTATCTCATGCCTTTAAAGTTGTGTTTTTGTTATGGTTTTTGTTTTTTTTTTACATCTCTATTGGAGTATAATTGCTTTACAATGGTGTGTTAGTTTCTGCTTTATAACAAAGTGAATCAGTTATACATATACATATGTTCCCATATCTCTTCCCTCTTACGTCTCCCTCCCTCCCACCCTCCCTATCCCACCCCTCCAGGCAGTCACAAAGCACCAAGCTGATCTCCCTGTGCTATGCGGCTGCTTCCCACTAGCTATCTACCTTACGTTTGGTAGTGTATATATGTCCATGCCTCTCTCTTGCTTTGTCACAGCTTACCCTTCCCCCTCCCCATATCCTCAAGTCCATTCTCTAGTAGGTCTGTGTCTTTATTCCTGTCTTACCCCTAGGTTCTTCATGACATTTTTCTTTAAAATTCCATATATATGTGTTAGCATACAGTATTTGTCTTTCTCTTTCTGACTTACTTCACTCTGTATGACAGACTATGTCTGTCCACCTCATTACAAATAGCTCAATTTCGTTTCTTTTTATGGCTGAGTAATATTCCATTGTATATATGTGCCACATCTTCTTTATCCATTCATCACTTATCCATTCATCACTTAGGTTGTTTCCATCTCTGGGCTATTCTAAATAGAGCTGCAATGAACATTTTGGTACATGACTCTTTTTGAATTATGGTTTTCTCAGGGTATATGCCCAGTGGTGGGATTGCTGGGTCATATGGTAGTTCTATTTGTAGTTTTTTAAGGAACCTCCATACTGTTCTCCACAGTGGCTGTATCAATTTACATTTCCACCAACAGTGCAAGAGTGTTCCCTTTTCTCCACATCCTCTCCAGCATTTACTGTTTCTAGATTTTTTAATTATGGCCATTCTGACTAGTGTGAGATGATATCTCATTGTAGTTTTGATTTGCATTTCTCTAATGATTAATGAAGTTGAGCATTCTTTCATGTGTTTGTTGGCAGTCTGTATATCTTCTTTGGAGAAATGTCTATTCAGGTCTTCTGCCCATTTTTGGATTGGGTTGTTTGTTTTTCTGTTATTGAGCTGCATGAGCTGCTTATAAATTTTGGAGATTAACCTTTGTCAGTTGCTTCATTTGCAAATATTTTCTCCCATTCTGAGGGCTGTCTTTTGGTCTTGTTTATGGTTTCCTTTGCTCTGCAAAAGCTTTGAAGTTTCATTAGGTCCCATTTGTTTATTTTTGTTTTTATTTGCATTTCTCTGGGAGGTGGGTCAGAAAGGATCTTGCTGTGATTTATGTCATAGGGTGTCCTGCCTGTGTTTTCCTCTAAGAGTTTGATAGTTTCTGGCCTTACATTTAGGTCTTTAATCCATTTTGAGCTTATTTTTGTGTATGGTGTTAGGGAGTGATCTAATCTCATACTTTTACGTGTACCTGTCCAGTTTTCCCAGCACCACTTATTGAAGAGGCTGTCCTTTCTCCACTGTACATTCCTGCCTCCTTTATCAAAGATAAGGTGACCATATGTGCATGGGTTTATATCTGGGCTTTCTATCCTGTTCCATTGATCTATCTTTCTGTTTTTGCGCCAGTACCATACTTGTTATGTTTTATAATCGATATAATACGTAAATACAAAGCATTGGGGTATTATTTAAAACTAAATATACATATACTTTTTTTTTTTTTTTTTTTTACTGATACATTGGTGCAGTCAAAAAAGTTTTGGGATCCCTACTCTAAACTGTACTAGTTCATTTTGAAAGGTCTTATGCTAATTAAAAAAGTAAATTATCTTAATTTTGTTACCTTCTTCTCCTTTTAAGTTTTATCTGGATACTTGTTATCCTCCCTTCCTTGTTTGAAAGAGGGTTCATCTTTCTAATCAACCTTTCATCTTGACCCTAACCCTTTCCAGCTATGTTAACCTTATTTTTATAACTGTTAGCCGTTTTCTCCTGGTTTTCAATCCCTCTTTTTAACACTGGCTCCTTCTCTCAGCCTATGTTTTTCTTCCATTTTTAAATTAACAAACAGAACTTCCCTTTAACATACCTCTTATCAAACTTCTGCCTTCCCTTTATATATTTGTGGGGGGGGGAGGGAGAGAGAGAGAGAGAGAGAGAGAGAGAGAGAGAGAGAGAGATGTGTTGCTATCCTTGATTGGAGGAGGCAACTATGTTGGAAGAGACTTTAGTACCTGCCATACATGAAATTGTATGAAAGACTGAACTCGTGCTTTATGGAAAGAAAAGCTCAGACTCTCTCCTTGGTTTGTGTGTGATGTTTTTCTATTAAAAAAATTTTTTTACAGTTATTTTTCACTGTGTTAAAATACACATAAAATTTGTCATCTTAACCATTTTTAAATATACAGTTCAGTAGTGTTAAGTGTACATTGTTGTACAGTCTCCAGAATTTTTTCATCTTGTAAAACTAAAGCTTTAT
Source organism: Monodon monoceros (assembly GCF_005190385.1). Classification (NCBI taxonomy): domain Eukaryota; kingdom Metazoa; phylum Chordata; class Mammalia; order Artiodactyla; family Monodontidae; genus Monodon; species Monodon monoceros. Next base: position 57,231,392 of record NW_021703784.1, read on the forward strand.
ATCCATTAAACAAGTGTCCATTCCCTCCTGCCAACAGCTCCTGAAAACCACCATTTTATTTTCTGTTTGTGTGAATCTACTTCATTTAAGTGGAATCATACAGTATTTGTATCATACCTAATGGGTAGAGTAGCTTTTAGATTTTTAAATTTATGATCAGTATTAAGAAATTCTTAATGGTAATCAATCTTGATTTCAATTTCTTCCCCCTTCAACATGTGGTTAGTTCCCAGGCTGTAGTTTTGCTTTGGAGCATCTCTTGTTCTTTTCTCTTTCCACTGCTTAGAGCATACTATAACTTCCTAATTGGATCACTCTGCTTTCTCTTTCTCTTTATAAGGAATCTTCCATATCAGCACCATGATCATCATTCTAAAATAAAGATCTGATTATTGTTCTCTCCTTTAAATTTTATTGGGTAACTTAACACTTACTGAATGCTTATTAAAATAGCTTTACTTAAACTTTACATGCCCTGTAAGTCATGAATTTACCTCCACTTTACAAATAAGGAAATTAACTGTTAGAGAGGAGATGTGACTTGTTTAGCATTGTACTACTAGAGAGTAATGAAACCAGGATTTAAACTCAGTATTATCTGACTCCCCAATTCCTTCCGATTTTTATACTTGACACATTTTTTTAATGCATATCTTTTCCCCTCTCCTTGGTCGCTGGGAAGTCCTTTATACTTCCTCCTTCAAGGCCCAGCTCAGACATGACTTTTTCTGTGAAACTTTTCCCTGGCTCTGCTTGTCTTCTCTCTCAAATCTGTCCAGTGGTTTTTGCTCTCTGTTACTTAATAGCACTTTCTACATAACTGTAATAAACCCTTTGCTTGATAAAGGATCATTTAAAAAACAGAAGATAACATGTTACTTTGTAACAAAGATTTATTAATTGAATTTGTGAAAATTATTCTTTACTAGTATTGTTAGAAGCATTAGGGATGAAAAATTATTTTTGTAGAAATGATATACCATTATAGATTATCCATATTTTTTGTTTGTTTGTTTGTTTGTTTGTGGTACGCGGGCCTCTCACCGCTGTGGCCTCTCCCGCTGCGGAGCACAGGCTCCGGACACGCAGGCCCAGCGGCCATGGCTCACGGGCCCAGCCGCTCCGCGGCACGCGGGATCCTCCCAGACCAGGGCACGAACCCACATCCCCCGCATCGGCAGGCGGACTCTCAACCACTGCGCCACCAGGGAAGCCCGATTATCCATATTTTAAGAGAGCATGATGGTGACTGAAACTTTCAAAACAGCTAAATTATGAAACAATGATTTACCTAAAACTTTCTCATTTTATGAAGAGTTCAATTCAGGGTTCTATGTTTATTATTCCAAGTTAGATTATGTATAATTCTTCACAATCAGTTACACTGCTTTAGGGTGAAATACCACCTGTGTGTATTTTCATACTTAATCCATTGTCAGAACTAACATTGGAGCCTTAGTTTTTTCCTTTTTCACTAATCTGATTCCTAAAGACTAAAGATTCCTTAACCTTAGTTAATGAAAACTCAGTGTTAAAGATATAGATGTTAAATTAAAATCATCTTCTCTGAGAAAGACGCAGTTAAGAGAATGAAAAGACAGACTGAAAGAAAGTATCTGCAAAACATGTATATGATAAAGGACTTGAGTCCAAATTATACAAATACATCTTAAAACTCAACAATAAATAAATAAATGACCCAATTAAAAAGGTCAGGGACTTCCATGGTGGCACAGTGGTTAAGAATCCGCCTGCCAGTGCACGGGACACGGGTTTGAGCCCTGGTCCGGGAAGATCCCACATGCTGTGGAGCAGCTAAGCCCGTGAGCCACAACTACTGAGCTTGTGCTCTAGAGCCTGAAAGCCACAACTATTGAGCCCACGTGCCACAACTGCTGAAGTCTGCATGCCTAGAGCCCGTGCTCCACATCAAGAAAAGCCACTGCAATGAGAAGCCTGTGCACCGCAATGAAGAGTAGCCCCTGCTCGCCACAACTAGAGAAAACCCGCACACAGCAACGAAGACTCAACACAGCCAAAAGTAAATTAAAAAAAAAAAAAAAGTAGGTCAAAGACCTGAACAGACACTTCAACAGAAAAGATATACAGATGGCAAATAAGCATATGAAAGATGTTCAACATCATATGTCATTAGGGAATTGTCAATGAGATACCACTACACACCTGTTTGGCTAAAATCCAAAGTAATGACAACACCAAATGCTGTCTAGGATGTGGAGCAATGGATTCCCATTGCTAGTGGGAATGGAAAATGGTATAGCCACTTTTGGAAGCTAAGCACAGTCTTATCACATAATCAAGTAGTTGCACATCTTGATATTTGCCCAAATGTGTTCATAACTTAAGTTCACACAAAAACCTGTACATCAATGTCTGTAGCAGCTTTGTTCATAATTGCCAAAACTTGGTAGCAAATAAGATGTTCTTTAATAGGTGAATGTATAAACAACTTGTGGTATATCTAAACAATGGAATAAAAGTCAGTGATAAAAGGAACTGAGCTATCAAGCCACCAAAAGACATAGCAGACACTTAAATGCATCTTGTAAACTGGAAGAAGCTGATCTGAAAAGGCTACAATGCTATATGATTCCAAATATATGACATTCTGGAAAAGGCAAAACTATAGAGATGGTAAAAAGATTGGTGTTTGCCAGAGGTTGGGAGGGAGGAGGATGAAGGGAAGATGAATAGGTGGCACACAGGGTAGTTTTAAAGCAGCGAAATTATTATTATGATAATGCAATGGTGGATACATAACATTGTGCATCTGTCAAAACTCATAGAACTGTACAACACAAACGGTGAATCCTAACGTAAACTGTGGCCTTCGGTTAATAATGTGTCAATGTGTTGTTTCATCAGTTGTAACACATGTATTACACTAATGCAAGATGTTAATATTAGGACAGTCTTATGGAGCAGGGGAGTATATGGGAACTCTACTTTTTGCTCAGGTTTTCTGTAAACCTAAAATTGCTCTTAAAAAAAAACTCTTATTAATTTAAAAATGTATGTGTTTATTTGTTCACCAAAATGGTTAATGATTCGGTTCAGCATTTATTTACTGAGCAAAGACTGAACTGTGCTAGATTTTTATAGCCCTGTCCTTTAAAGAACTTACAGACATCCCTTAGCCAAAATATATAGTGGTTTGAGATAGTCTGTGGTTATATCAGAGTGAGTTGAGTGCTCAGAAAGTGTTTTAAACTTTGAAAGAAGACCTGGTTTTGAACCCAGGCTTAACTAGCTACGTGATCTTATACAAATTACTTAGGCTTTTAAAACTTCCGTTGCATCTACTGCATAAGGTGGTGGCTTTAAATGTTAGTTGAGTGCAAATAGTAGGTACTCAAATATTAACTCTAATGACTAGTTATGTTTTCCATTTAACAAGAGAAATGAGGAAAAATGGCTCTCATTTGCCTTGAATGTTCAGTCATATTTTGTCTGTTTCTTCTGGAATGCCCCCTTCTATTTTAAGATAACTAAGGGTCCAGCTCATGAAATTATTTGCTTGCTGATTTGCTACATTCCAGTTTCTGCTTGAAAGAGGAACTGCTTTTACAGCTGTCTTTGAGATCAAGTGGACAGTTCAATCATGCTGACTAATATAACACTTTTCTTATTGTTTAAAACAACAGCAACTAGTTTGTTTTTCCCCTCAATAAAACCCTTCAGTTAGAAGCTTACAAATAGATATCAGCTAATCCAAGCCTTGAAATCTAACTTTAATTTTAAAAATGGAGTAAGAACACAATTTTAATGATGTCTAGTGACTCTTTAATATTCTAAATAAGCCAAAATTTAGTATATTTTGCTCTAAAAATCTGTGTCATCATTTGTTTTCCAGTTGATAATGTTTTAAATATTATAAAATAAATCCCCCAAATTTGTTTTTTGACAAAAAATAATATTAATCTTTATTGGAAGATGACTGTAACACACAGTAAAAACTATTGTTTTTCTTACTAAAAGCTTCCAGCAATGTGAAAAGAAAAATTCTCAAAATGTGGGGGAAAGAAAAAACATTCAAAAAAGTATAACCATCATTTTGTGGTTAAACAATCTACTGAAAAATGGAAAATGAAGTAAAAACTATTGAAATAGGAGAGGTAAGCCTTTTAGTCAGTAGGGTTTTCTCTTGATTAAAGCTTGCATATAAATTGCTTTGGAAATAAATGGAAGAACTCTGTAGGCATAAACAAGACTATCTGGAGCGGGGGGGAAATGGTTGAAGTGAACTTGAAAATTATTAAATAACTGGCATTTAACATCAGGTAGATTTGGCCTTTTGCCTCCTAAAAGGAAGATACATTTTACTAAACAAACTTCCAAGTTATACAGTCCTATTGGCAACAGCATTATATAAACTGGACATTTAACATGTTCTCTCTGTTTAAGTCCAACACGATTTTTGCACATACTTTCTCATTAAACTGTTGTAATAGCAGCATTCAGTGGAGAACTAAGAATATTTCAGGCAGATAACTTCTATACGTCTTTTGTATATTAAGGGAAACACTGTGAGTTTTGTGTAAGCACAGTAAATTAACTTATTCCAGTTATTATTAGGACCATAACTCTCCAAGGAAACATTTTTTAAATGTGTTTTTATGATGCTTTTTTTTTTTGCGGTACGCAGGCCTCTCACTGTTGTTGCCTCTCCTGTTGCGGAGCACAGGCTCTGGACGCGCAGGCTCAGCGGCCGTGGCTCACGGGCCTAGCTGCTCCGCGGCATGTGGGATCTTCCCAGACCGGGGCACGAGCTCATGTCCAATGCATCGGCAGGCGGACTCTCAACCACTGTGCCACCAGGGAAGCCCTGTGATTCTATTTTAAGCTGAATGGTAGTAACGGTGCTTTTACTCTGAATTGAGTAAACGAAAGACATTGGAGGGTCTTTCTTAAAGAACGAGAATAACTTCATGGAAAACTTCTTTGAGAGTAGTTAACCCCTGAGCACTAAAGAAGAATTCACTATATAAGTGTAAGTGTAAGCTTCAAGGAACAAGTTGGATGCTTAGAAGTAAAAAATTTACCCCACCAACCTTCTCCCACATTTTCCCTACTATTTTTTCATCACGAATTTTTTTCACCTAAGTTATGCCAAACCCTGGAACTCCCTCTTCCTTTCTCAGTTGCTCAAATTCCTATTTGCTCTTTCAGATCCAGTTCCAATGTACTTAAGTTTATATAGGTTTTCCTGACATCTCTCACTTTAGGAGAGAGAGTGCCTTCTCCTCTTATACTTCTGCTAAACCTAGTATCATTTGTATTATAATCCAACAACCCTTTCTGCAATTAAATAGCCTACCAGTGTATTCATCCCTGGGGGACATACCATCATCTGTCCATTTGTATAAAGCCAAAATCCAAAGGGTCATCTTTGTTGTCTCCTTCCTTCTTATCTCTTCCATGGCTAGACCATTACCAATCATGTCAGTTTTTCCCTGCCAGATACCTTTATAAATGAGTTTGGTTCTCTCTATCCCCAGTGTCTCCACCGCAGTTCAAACCCTCATCATCTCTGCCAGAATACTGCTGCAATAGTCTTCTTTGGATCTAAAGAGTCTCTTGTAGACAGCATATAGTTGGATCATGATTTTTAATCTATTCTGCCAATCTCTCTGCCTTTCGATTGGAGACTTTAATCTATTTGCATTTAAAGTAAGAATGTACTGCTTTGTCATGTTGCATTATTGTCGCTTTTGTGTTGAGTTTTCGTAGTGGAATGTTTTAATTTTCTTCTTCCTTTTGCGTATATTCTTTGTGGTTATATTTAACATTCTAAAGTTGTAAGACTCTAATTTGAATTTACACCAGCTTAACTTCAGAAGCATTACAAAAACTCTGCTCCTTTACAGCTTCATCCCTAACCTTTTCATTTATTGATAGGACAGAATTATGTTTTTTTATATTATGTATCCAAAGACATAAACTAAAATTTTTTTATGCATTAGTTTCATATTATATAAAAAACAATATGTGGAGTTACAAAACAAAGTTACAATAACACTAGCTTTTGGACTAACAATTTTTTAAAGAAATGTATAGTCTTTTAAACCAAGTAGAAAACAGAAAGTGGAGTTACAAACCACTGTTACGATAATACTAGCTTTTATAGTTGCCCATATATTTACCATTAGTGAGATCTTTATTTCTTCATACTGCTTCAAGTTACTGTCTTGTGTCCTTTCATTTCACCTTCGAGATTCCCTTGAGCATTTCTTACAGGACAGGTCTAGTAGTCAGGAACTCCCTCAGCTTTTGTTTATCTGAGCATATTTTAATATCTCCCTCACTTTTGAAGGACAGTTTTGCTGCATATAGTATTTTCAATTGACAGGTTTTTTTCTTTTAGCACTTTGAATATATGGACCCACTGTTTTCTGCCCTCCTAAATTTCTGTTGAAAACTCTGCTGATAATCTTATTGAAGATACCTTGTATGTGGCTGTTTGCTTTTCTCTTGCTGCTTTCAGGATTCTCTTTTTGTCTTTAGCTTTTGACAGATTGATTATAATGTGTCTCAGTGTGGGTCTCTGAGTTCATCCTACTTAGAATTTGTTGCGCTTCTTGGCTGTTTATATTCTTGTCTTTTGTCAAATTGGGGAAGTTTTTGACCATTATTTGTATAATCTCACTGTCCCTTTCTCTATTCTCCTTCTAGGACTCCCACAGTGCATATATTGGTCCACTTGTTGGTGGCCCAAAGGTTCTTTAGCCTTTGTTCACTTTTCTTCATTGGCGAATAAGGGTTCAGCAATGGCCATCTACCTCTGTGTCTGCACCTTTGTGTCTCCACATCCTTGATCAGAAGCAGCAATCAGTGATCAGAGCACAGATCCCTGATATTTGGAGGACGGGCCCTTATTGCCCACGGTGTCTCCTGCAAGCTGCATGCAGGCTGCTACAAGAACAAGTTCATGGCTGCCTGCCACTGGGCTGGGAGGTGGGGGGTAACTGCTGCTGAGCTAAGTAGAGAAATTGGTTGAAATTAACTTTGTTTAACATCCAAGCCTTTCTCTGGAAGTTACAGCCTTTAAAAAGACTTCAGAGTTCCAAAATAGTTATGTGAGACAGATTCTGTCATTGAATCTGTTGTCTGTGTTGGGAAACGGAATCCTGGTGCTTGCTACTTTGCCATCTTCCCAGAATCCTCTCCTGCAATAGTCTTCTAAGTGGGAATATAACTCAGAAACAGCCAGATGGAAGAGATGCATAGGACAAGTATGTAGGAAGGGGTGTAGGGCTTCCATGCCTTCTCTGGGTGTGCCACTCTCCCACCACCTCTACGTGTTCACCAGCCTGGAAGCTCTGTACCCCGTACTACTGGGGTTTTTATGGAGGCTTCATCATGTGGGTGTGATCAATTATTAAGTCCATGTCTAGCCCCTTTCTCCTCTCTGGAGATTAAGAAACAGGGCTAGAAATTCCAAGAATATGGCTTGGTATTTCTGGTGACCAGCCCTCATCCAGGAGCCCACCAAAAGAGTCACCTCATTAGAACAAAAGACACTGCTATCACCCAGGAGAATAATTGGGACTTAGGAACTCTGTCATGAACTGGGGTCAAAGACTAAATGCTAGAACAAAATTCTCCTAGCACCGCTATTTACAAAAGTTTATGAGCTCTGTGCCAGGAACAGAGACCAACACATAAATATTTTCTTTTATTTCACAAGGTACATAACTCTTGGATTTGACTCTTTTCCACTTGGCAAAATGAATTTAAGATTTATCCGGGACTTCCCTGGTGGTCCAGTGGTTAAGACTCTGCACTTCCACTGCAGGGGGTGTGGGTTCAATCCCTGGTTGGGGAACTAAGATCCTGCCTGCCTTGTGGCACGGCCAAAAAAAAAAAGTTGTGTAAATTAATAGCTTTTATTACTGAATAGTACTCTGTTCTAATGATGTACTATATTTTGTTTAACTGTTCACCTATTGAGGGACACCTTGGCTGCTTCCACTTTCATGAATAAAGCTGCTAGAAACATTTGTGTGCAGGGTTTTGTGGACATCAGTTGGCTAAATACTTAGGAGTGCTATTGCTGAGTCATATGGGAAGTCTGTTAATTTTATAAGAAATTTCCAAATTGTTTTCCAGAGTGGTTGTACCATTTTACATTTCCACCAGCACAGGCGTGTCCTGTGGCTCTGCATTCTCACTAACATTTGATAGTGTAGTATTTTTTTGGAATAGCTCAAAGAGCTATTCTAATAGGTATGTAGTGGTATCTCATTGTTGTTTTAATCTGCATTTCCATAATGACAAGTGATGTTCAGCATTTTTCATATGCTTATTTGCCATCCTTACATCTTCTTGATGAAGTGTGTGTTCAGATCTTTTGCTCATTTTAAAAATTGGGTTGGTTTTCTCTTTACTGTTGAGTTTTAAGAGCTCTGTATATATTCTGGATACAAGTCCTTTATCAGTTATGTGATATGTGTGTATTTTTCCTAGTCTGCAGCTTGTTTTTTTTTTTTTTTTTCTTCATTCTTTTAACAGTGTCTTTCCTAAAGGAAAGAATTTAATTCTAATAAAGTTCAAATTATCATTTTTTCCTTCATGTATCTTGCTTTTGGTGTTGTATGCAGAAACTCTTTGTCAGAGGTCAAAGAGATTTTCCTTTGTGTTCTCCTGCATGTTTTGTACTTATGTACTTTACATTTAGGTCTATGAACTGTTTTGGGTTAATTTTTATGTAAGTTATGAGATAAGTGTTAATGTTCATTTTTTGGCATATGGTTATCCAATTGTTCCTGCACCATTTATCGATACAGACTATCCTTTCTCCATCTAATTGCCTTTGTACTTTGTGAAAAATCAATTTACTATATTTGCATAGATCTATTATGGGGCTCTCTTCTGTTCCATTGAGCTATGTGTCCATTCTTTTGCCAGTACTACACTGTAACATTATAATATAGTAATTAGCCTTGAACTTGTAATGTGAGTTCTCTGACTTTGTTCTTGTTTTTCAGAATTATTTTGGCTATTTTAGTACCTTTACCTTTCCATATGCATTTTAAAATCAGTCTTTTGATATCTACAAAAAAGCTTTCTGGAATTTTGATTTGAATTTCTTAACAATGTGAACTCTTCTAATCCATTAACATGAGGTTTTCTTGGATTTTTTTCATCAGTGTTTTGGAGTTTTCCACATACAGTTCTTACACATATTAATATTTTGTTAGATTTATACCTGAGTATTTCATTTCCCCCCCAGTGCTATCCTAATTTTTTTTTTAAGTTTCAAATTCCAATTGTTCATTGCAGGTGCATAGGAGAACAATTGAGTTTTATATGTTGACCTTGTATCTTGCAACCTTGCTAAACTTATTAGTTCCAGGAGGGTTTTTTGGTTTTGTTTTGGGTTTTTTTGGTAGATTCTTTGGGATTTTCTACATAGACAATCATGTCATCTGTGAATGGAAGTAGTTTTATTTCTTCCTCTCCAATTTGTATACCTTTTACTTCTTTTTCTTGCCTTTTTGTACTAAGTGGGACTACAATTACAATGTTGTAAAGGACTGGTGAGAGAGGGCATCCTTGCCTTATTCCCAGTCTTAGGGGGAAAGCATTCACTTTCCATTAGAAGTATGTTAACTCTAGACTTTTTTTTTAATGTAATCATTTATTATTTTTTAATTAATTTATTTATTTGGCTGCATCAGGTCTTAGTTGCAGCACACGGGATCTTTTGTTGTGGCGCGTGGGCTCTTTGTTGCGGCTTGCGGGCTTCTCCTTAGTGGCAGGCAGGCTCCAGAGCACACGGGCTCAGTGGTTGCGGCACATGGGGTTTCTAGTTGTGGCACATCAGCTCCAGAGCACGTGGGAGCTGCCAGCTCCAGTTGCCCTGCTGTGTGTGGGATCTTAGTTCTCCCTCCAGGGATTGAACCTGCATCCCCTGCACTGGAAGGCAGATACTTAACCACTGGACCACCAGGGAAGTCCCAATAACTGTAGGCTTTTTGTATATACCCTTTATTAGCTTAAGGAAGTTTGCTTCTGCTACTAGTTTCTTCAGAATTTTTATCACGGATGAGTGTTAAATTTCATCTCTTTTTTATTCTGTTTGGTCCTCAAATCAAATAGGTCATTTAATATGTCATTAGAACTTGTTTTTTCTTATATAGCTAAATTTAAACAAAATTAATCTTTATTTTTGATAAAAGGAAAACTCTAAAAATATCTAAATACATATTTAATATGTAACATGAGATTAATACCTCATTTTATCATGAAATGAATAGAAAAGTAAGTAAAGACAATTTATTATGTAATTTAAAATAATATATTGATTTTTTTTACCTTAACTTCAATTATGTGCTGTACAAGACAATGAAAAATATTTCAAAACTTTGCTTAAGGGGGGATGTGAAGTTCTCTATTACTATTAATTTTAGAATAGTTAAGACATTGTATAATTTATAATCATTGTATAATTTACATCAGTTTGAGAAGTATCCAACTTATGCAGTGGACTTTAATTTTTAAAAGTCATTTACATAATGTTGGGAATTTCATGACAAAAAGGTATAGTATATTATGTAACATGGCTTCCTATAATTTTGAAGTGCCATCTGATGTCATATCCTTATAAAATTTAAATATTAGTTTCTCTGTATGTTAGCGGTAAAAAATGGATACAGAATAACCTGTGTGAGATCCATGGGGCACACTTCTGCTCAGCTTTCTGTGGTAAATGGGCAAAAGGTTAAGCCATCAGTCCATTTCCCAGTGTCTATTGAACAGTGTCTTTCTTTGTGTTGCTTCACTTGTTAGAGCAATATAGCAAGTGTTATTGAGAGGTGAAACAAAGCAAGTCTTACATCAGACACTGATGGCTTTTTTAAAAGTTGGAATGGGATATTATTGGATGTTGCAAAGAGTATATTGATAATACATTTTTATAGAAACCACTGCTCCAGAGTAAACTGTATTGGAAATCAAATCAACATTATGTATTAGTGATACTCATGTAAATATAAATATTATATCTAATGCATCAGTTTTAAAGAGTAATGTAATGTAAAGTAATGTTGTGGGCCAGGGAAGTGATTCAAAAAAAAAAAAAACCATTTAAAAAAAAATTACCAGCCATGGGGTTTATCTTCCTTAGCCATTTACTTGTGGTAGATTTTACTTTCTACACAAGTAAACCTTTTATTCATAAGATGTAGCTTTAAGCATAATGTAAAAGGTAAACCAATTAAGTATAGAATGCTTTCAGAAGCATGAAGTGTTATTTAGGACCTTGCTTATAAAGGCCATGGAGTATTTCTTGAGCATCCATGCAGATTAGATACTGAACAGCTGCATGGAGCACACAGAAGCTATGATTCCTGTCTCTCTGAACTAACTTGAATAAAGTCTTTCATCTAAAGATCTCACTGTTTGTCTATTTCATGAATCCCTCATCTCATCTCTGAAGCACTCCATTCAGTTTAGTACAGTTCAACATTGTGGTTTAGAGCTCTAGAAATTGCTCTTGTAACTTATAATGCACAAAAGTAACAAGTTGAAGTAATTTCAAAAAATTTTAAAGAATTATATAAAATCTACAGTGATTTTGTGGGCAGAGATTTAGAATGATAACTAGGGATTCTAATTCAAACTTAACTAGATTCTAATTCAAACTTAACTGTGACTTTAAGTAAATTTTGTATGTTCTAAGCGTCCAATTTCTCTGTAGTTATAACAGGGACTAACAGAATTAAGAGAAATAAGTGTGTTGAGATGCTCGTTAGTAAGTTCACTTGTTTTATATAAATTTACAGTGCTGTCATTCTGCCCTCTTAGTCCTTCTCATAATCTGAGGCTCCTATCATATCCCATGTTCTATAAAAATTGTTCTGCAACCACTTTAGCAGTTATTAAACTGAAAAAATCACTATCATATTATTGAGATGTAAATTTGTTAAGAACATATCAGATGATCCTTTCCTCCTCTGGGTACTTGTATCACATATTGCCACTTATTTGGCAACCCATCCGTTGCCTCCCATTTTATGCTGTATGCTTCCTATTCTTGTCTACATATTATGAGTTCTTTGAATTCAGGGATCTTACTTGAATCTTCATAAAAATTAATATGTACTGCCTTCTAAATATGGAATAAACTTTTTTCATTGCTTCAGAGTATCTTACACATATGTTCCCTTTCAGTAATGGACATGGTCAAATTTGACTATAATTTTACTAAGGAACTTATTTATTTATTGTATAAAAACCATCTGGTCATAATCTTAGAAATCTGATACATGTTTTTTTTTATTTGAGTATATGAAAATTAGGGAACCAGAGAAATTTTGATCTAAACATTTCTAACTCAGAATGGCAAAAACACAAAAGGAGTTTGAGTATTATACATTAGAAATGGAATAATGTAGGTGGCATTTATTCGTGCAATCAGGGAACATTGTTGGTATCAGCTAAATACTAGGCTCTTTGCTATAGCCTGGAGACATAGTGATTAAAAAAAAAAAAAGAAAGAAAGAAAAAGACAAGATCTGTACCTGATGGAGCTTATAGTCAGCAAATAGGCAAAGCATATTTAAACCAGACAGTAACAATGTATAAGGGTTATGAATACAGTAGGCTGATGAGAGAGAGAGCAACTGACTGAAGGGTGAGCTACTTTGTATACAGTGATTAGGAAAGCCCTTTTGGAGAAAGATACAAAGTAAGACCAAAAGGATAAGGAAGTACCTAGATTGTGGTCTGTAAATATGGTTTCTCTCTGAAAGTAATCAGAATTCCTTGGAAAACTAGCTTACTGCAGATCTGGAATAGGGACTGTAAAAGAAAACAAAGAAATTATTAAAGTCTATTGGGGTCATGATATGGGAGCCAACTTGGAGGAGCTCCCACTGACCACAGATGTAGCATTTGGAGCATCAAGAGAATTGTGACTGCAGTAGATTGAAACACATCCATTATTCAAAATATGTGAGTTCATAATGTTACTTTAAAAATTCATTGTTCACTTTTGGACCAAAACTGGACAGTCAAGTATTTATCTTGCCTTTCCTCTGAGAACTGTACCTCAGCATACCCAAACAGTCCAGGAGGGATAGTTCTTTAAAAAAGAATTCAAGCTAATAAACGCAGAAATAATGATAAACTATTCTCTCTCTTTTTTTTTTTTTTTTTTTTTTTTTTTTATGGCGGTACGCAGGCCTCCCACTGCTACAGCCTCTCCCGCTGCGGAGCACAGGCTCCGGACGCGCAGGCTCAGCGGCCATGGCCCACGGGCCCAGCCGCTCCGCGGCATGTGGGATCCTCCCGGAGCGGGGCACGAACCCGTGTCCCCTGCATCGGCAGGCGGACTCCCAACCACTGCGCCACCAGGGAAGCCCTAAACTATTCTCTTTTAATGAAATGAAACCAAACACTTAGACATTTAAACTTTCCACATTTTTCTTTATATACTTTTGAATATTTTGTGTTCGGAAATTTAAAAATCAGTTTAAAGGAGGGGCAGCAAGAACTCCGCTGGTAGGAATGGGAGTGGTGGGAAGAGATTTCATACAAATAAAGAACGGTGTGAACAAGGTACAGAAGTGAAAAAAAAATTCTGTACGTATTCAGGGAAGACTAAGTAATTGTATTCCCCAAAGTGCAAGGTATGTAAGTGGAAGTATTGTGGATATGCAGTTATATGTGAGTTTTCAGAATACATAGGACCTGAAAATAGTGAAACCAAACTATTGCCAAATTCAAAAGGAACTCGAGATTCAAAGGAGCTTCTCTGTAGTTCCTGCTACCCTTTGGGCTCATTGAAATAATGGTAAACAGAAACATTCAACAATGGATTTAATTAAGCCAAATTGATTTGGCAGCAGACCTTAGTAGAAAGGTACCATGTATAGAATGCACCACTGATTTTACTTGAGCAGCTTCTGCTTAAAGTAGGCAGTCAGTTAATATGATTGTTCTTCATCTCAGCATTTTATTTGTTCTTTTTAAAGTTGCATATATAGAGATGAATATCCCAAAGTTAATGATTTCTGATCCATTACATTGGACCCTGTTACAGTGTTAGGGAACCGCATATGTTTCCTTCTAAAAGTAGTATGCTCTACATTCAGAGTGAGTAGTTTAACCTTGCCAATAAAATCCTGTACCTATTATGGATACTCTGTTTTGTCCAGGTTCATGTTTGTATGGATAACAATAAGTGAGTATTTCTTTGTGAAACTAATTTTTTCATTTTAAGTGATTTGTGCCATGGTATTATTTAAAAAGAAAAAAACTCTTAAAGTCTGTCTTGAAAATTACTAGTATGGAATAGCAACAAGGTTTGTCCATTAATTTTACAAGCCAGTGTTTATCTGTCTGCTCCAAATTGAATGTGTTGTAGTCTTTCCTGGTATATGAGTTTGACTGCTGGGATTCAGAAATGCAGTATATGCCGCAGCAGAGGAGTGATGGAAAATTGAGATGTCAAGCTGAGTAATCAGAGCTCTGTGGAGGTGGACAGCTGTGTTCCCTGTGATATACCGGGGTAGTTCGTTTTTATGGCTGGTCACATAGTTTGGTGACGTGGAAAGCATTTCAATTAAGTTTCAATTTTCTCATCTTTATACTCACCTTTTTCCTAAAAATGAGGACAAGAGAAGACTTTGAAAATAATGAAGCAAGTTATGGTGTTCTACCATTTATCATTGGTTCTTTACTTCTGAATTAAATTTATATATGGAAAGATGGGATTTGCTAAGTAATGTATTTTAAGGAAAAGAGCTTCCTTTATAGCACAATACTTATTTTATAATTTATATTATATTTTATTATATTAAATATGTATTTTTTAACAGGGTATCCAGAAGTTGGCTAGTCAATATCTGAAGAGAGATTGGCCTGGAATAAAAGCTGATGATCGGAATGATTACAGGTAACTTAATAAGCAGCTCTTGCCCATTTTCTTTAAAACTGGTTTCACACGAGCCATGTCACATATATACAACATAGACTCCAGTTTTTTTAAAAATTGCTTCTTTCCTCTGCTGTGTTTTTAGATATAATATCAAAATTATCAGACAATGTTAATGTTCTACAACATATATATTATATATGAAATAGATCATTTTCATATGTCTTAAGCCAAGATTCCATTTTGTTTAACTGATACCCACATAAGGAATTTAAAGCAGATAGATGACAATGGAACACAAATTGTTTCCTCAGTGTCCTATAAATGAAACACATTATCACAACAATAATGAAACAAGATTGTAATTTCTATCATGATTATTGATTCTTTACTTCTGAAACAAATCCTACATTTGGAAAGATAGGGTTCTGTGAGCCTAGGGGAAAAGAGTTTCTAAATTATATATATTTTATATATATGTATATATACATAGTATACAGACACACCCACAAGGTATCTAGAAATTGATTAGTCAATATCCCACATACAAATTTTAAAGAAGGTAGACAACAATGGAATATAAATTGTGTCTTCATGCAGATGTCTTTAAAATATTTATAATTTTGTTTAGAATTTGGTATCTTTTTTGCAGTTAATTTGGAAGTATTTATTAGCTTTTGTGCTCAAGACTGTCCTTAGTGTTGAGGGAACCAGAAGTCAAAGACAGGATTTCAGAGCTTGCAGTCTGGTTGAAGTTAAGACTAATTATTACTCATGAAACAATAGCAGAGAATTCAGGGTAATTAAGAACTCAGTATTGAAGTGTGTGGTTTGGAATCTGAATATGAAATCAAGTTGCTGGATCATCAGGTAATCTCTTAATGGAGATGGAAAACTGCAGGATACACAAGAAACCTTAATAGTTCTTCACAGTTGCAAGACTGATAACTTGGAAGGTGGCATGATAGCTATAAATAATACATCTGTAGTTGCAATATGGAATAATAAAGCAAAACAGGAAATAAATATAGGAATTTTCTTGTGGACTTTTCAGTATCTACAAAGTTCAGCTAAGGGGGGAAAAGAGAGGAGATGAAACCCTAGGCGAAAGAGACAAGCAGAGCAAAGCCTTGAGGTGAAAGTGAGAATGATATGTTCAGTATTGCTGGCATGAGGAAAGCCTGACAAGGAAGAGACTGGTTGCTAGAGAGTAAAGAAGGACTCCAACTTACAGATAGGTTCTATTCCAAGTTTGTTTGAAATTCAGGATGCAGGTTACCAAAGAAATAAGGATAAGGTTCTGCTCCCAGGCTAGCTCATGCAACCTAATTTTTAAAAGTATGTTAAGCCAACTTTTACTAAATATTTACTGTATACCAGATACTATGCTAGGAACTTTATCTCCCATGATTATCAAAACGTGATAATCAAACCTGTGAGGTACATATGATTATCCCCTTTTTATATATGAGGAAACTAAGTCTTGGGTTGTATGCTTTACTTAAGGTCACACAGCTATGTAAACACTCAGTCATTTATTCATTCATTCTTTCTTTTTTCATTCTTTTTTTATTAATTAATTAATTAATTAATTTTTGGCTGCATTGGGTCATTGTTGCTGCGCACAGGCTTTCTCTAATTGCGGTGAGTGGGGGCTACTCTTCATTGTGGTGTGTGGTCTTCTCACTGCGGTGGCTTCTCTTGTTGTGGAGCATGGGCTCTAGGCGCATGGGCTTCAGTAGTTGTGGCATGCGGGCTCAGTACTTGTGGCTCGTGGTCTCTAGAGCGCAGGCTCAGTAGTTGTGGCACACAGGCTTAGTTGCTCCGCAGCATGTGGGATCTTCCCAGGGTCGAACCCCTGTCCCCTGCATTGGCAGGTGGATTCTTAACTACTACACCATTAGGGGAGTCCCTCATTCATTCTTTATTTATGAGATAGATGTGAAATATCTACTTACATGCTAGTTGTTAAAGTAGACTTCAGGATTAAAGAGAGTAGAAGGTATGGTGCCTGTTGTTAAGGAGCTTAAAGGAGATAGCCACTATAAACAGTTGCGATATTGGGTAGTAGTAGAGGTGCATTGGGACTGTAGAGGAAAACCTAGGCTTCTAGAGCTGAGTCTTAAAGGATGTGCAGGAGTTTGTCAGCACTGGGCAGAAGGAATTCTCAGCAGAAGTAACACCTTAAATGCAGGGAGACATGAGAAAATATGAATGTTAGGTAGCAATGAAGTGTGTATGGGTTGGAGGGTAAGAGGAGTGGTGGACCTGGAGGATACCTAGATAGGCATCATGAAGGACTTTGCATATCACAGAGTTTCTTTTTTATTCAGAAGATAACAGAACCATCAAAGAATTTCCATAAGAGGAGTGACAAGTTCAACATACTTTAGTAACTGTATGAAGGTGGACTAAAGGGGTATGAAGGTGGACTAAAGGGATATGGGGAAGAATTCAGAAAGAATAGAATTGCAGGAATTTAATCCCTCATCATTTCTTATTTGAACCATGAAAATTATAGTAGAAATTAGGCTGTGGGGCAGATTTCAGAGATATTTAGAAAACTGAAGCTAGAGGACTTGCTATTGATTTGGCAGTTTTGTTTTTGTGTTTGTCAAATTTGTTCTGAGACAGACTACAAACAGTTTTCTGTAACTGTCAAACTATAAAGTAGTTTTCTCAGTATCTAAAATAGTTCTTGGAACATAGAAAGCATTTGATAAATATTTACTAACTGAAGGACGAAGTAGAGGGAGGGAGAGGAAGGGTTGTAGAATGACTCCCAGGTTTTTTAACTTAGGCAGCTGAGAGGATGGTGGTGCCATAGTGAAAAAAGACAGTAGATCAGGATTGAGGGTGAGAATGGCAGTTGCCATTTTTTGTTTGTTTATTAGGAGTTTATTTCGGCTCCAGTCAATTAAAATTTCCCTTTAACTTTTTTGTGTTTATATTTGTATTGTTAATTTAAAAATTCTTACCCAAATAATGCATGCTTGTTGAATGTGTAACAGAGTATAAAGTGTACCTCATCCTCTTTGCCAAGCATCTTCCATTCACATTTCTACTAGAGTAATTGCTGTTAGAAGTATGTGGTCTTTTCTTCCATATTTTTCCTGTGCAGTGCATACATGAACATAAACAGTTGTGCTGCTTTTAACAGAACTAGAATTATTATATACATATGCTTTTGTAATTCCCTCCACACATACACCTTCCATATACACACCTAAGGAGTCTATTTTACTTTATTTTTTATTTATTTATTTTTATTTAAATATGGTTGATTTACAGTGTTATGTTAGTTTCAGGTGTACAGCAAAGTGATTCTTCAGTTACACATACGTATATTTTTTTCTGATTCTTTTCCATTATAGGTTATTACTAGATATTGAATGTAGTTCCCTGTGCTATACAGTAAATCCTTATTGTTTATCTATTTTATATATAGTGGTATGTATCTGTTAATCCCCTACTCTTAATTTATCCCTCCCCCTCCTCTTTCCCTTTTGGTAACCAGAAGTCTGTTTTCTCTGTCTGTGAGTCTGTTTCTGTTTTGTAAATAAGTTCATTTGTATTATTTTTTGGATTCCACATATAAGTGATATCATGTAGTATTTGTCTTTCTCTGTCTGGCCTACTTCACTCTGTATGATAATCCCTAGGTCCATCCATGTTGCTGCAAATGGCAATATTTCATCCTTTTTAATGGCTGAGTAACATTCCATTGTGTGTGTGTGTGTGTGTGTGTGTGTGTGTATCAATCACATCTTCTTTATCCACTTATCCGTTAATAGACACTTAGGTTGCTTCCATGTCTTGGCTATTATAAATAGTACCACTGCAAACATTGGAGTGCATGTATCTTTTTGAATTAGAGTTTTCATCTTTTCCGGATATATGCCCAGGATTGGGATTGCTGGATCATATAGTAACTCTATTTTTAGTTTTTTAAGGAACCTCCATACTCTTTTCCATAGTGACTGCCCAGTTTACATTCCCACCAACAGTGTATGAGGGTTCCCTTTTCTAAGGAGTCTATTTTAGATGTCCCTTCAAGTCGGTTTGTTCAGGTTCCCTCTTCTTTTTAATGGCTATGTTAGTGCCATAGTGTGGGTAAATTATAGTTTGTTATCCATTTCTCTGTTGGTAGTTAATTACTATTGCAAATAATGCTGCAGTGGATAACTCACGTATGCATATAGTTATATCTTTGTGCATTGTGAAAGTATATCTATAGGGTTAATTCTTAGAGGGGAACATGCTGGGTCAAAGGGTTTATACATTTAAAATGTGAAACTATAAATTAACCTTCATAAACTCTGTCTTAGTATATTTTACATGTCTTCAAATTTGATTTGAAACTACCCATTTCTTTTTTTTACCAACAGGGCACATGGTCAATCTTTGAAAATTTTTGCCAGTCTGATGATACATGCACCATTTAATGCCATTAAACCCACCCCCGTTTGCCTGGAAACTAGACTTCTGTAATAATACTTTCTCTAAGACCTTTTTTTTTTTTTTTTTTTTAATCTTTGAGGACAGGTTTTTCAGTCCTGTCTTAGTCTGTTCAGGCTGCTATAACAAAATACCACAGACTGGGTGGCTTATAAGTAAGAGAAATTTATTTCTCACAGTTCTTGAGACTGAAGTCCAAGACAAAGATGCCGGCATGGTCAGGTTCTGGTGAAGTCCCTCTTCTGAGTTGCAGACTTTTCAACTTTTAGCTGTGCCCTTACTTGGTAGAAGGGGTTTGGGAGCTCTGTGGGGTCTCTTTTATAACGGCACTATTCTGCCTTCACCTCTGCAAAGCCTCACCTCCTAATACCATCATCACCTTTGGGGATTAGGATTTCCACATATGAATTTCAGGGGACCACAAGCATTCAGACCATAGCAAGTCCTTTCTATGTAAATATTTCTTGGAGTTCCCTCAGCTCTCTTGTGACTGTTTTAAGTAATCTTATCTATATTTCTATCTTTAAATATTGCCTATAAACTAGTAATGATCTGTGTTTTTATTAACTCTTCAGCTTGGGAACCAACAAGTCAGCTGCCTCCAACTGTGACTTCTTTTCAGACCTCATCTTCTGTTAGGAATGTTAAGTAGCTGCTTCTTTGTCTGTGATCTCTCCCCTTCACAATTTCATTGCCACAGTACCACCAACCTGTACGTCTGTATGTCTTTGTAAAATAGGCCTACTCTCATCCCCTACTTGAAAATCTTCTATTGTTTCTCCTTGCTAATAGTATGAAATTAAAGAAATTTTTTTTTTATGATATCAAAAGCCAGGAAGAATCCTGACCCCAAATGACCTTTCTTTGCTCCTTTCTGGCCATTTCTCCTTTTTTCATGCTTGGTTCCCCAACCCTTGGGCACCTTAAGCTGCAGTTGTACTGCAGTTCTTATCACACCTCAGCTGGACTGAGTATCAGTCATTCTCCCTGCCTTTACTTCTGTTACCTAGGCTGAGGATAGTCTCCCTTCCTACTACCAAAAACAGCAATACATGAACACTTATTTATTAAACACCATACTTTCTCCTCTTATCAGTCACTATGTAACTTAATCTTAGATTATGAATTTAACTTGTCACATTTTCTAGAGTCCTCTTGATGTGTGGTGCTGTATTCCAGGCCAAGGGTAGATCTGTGATTTTTGTTAAACTTTTGTTTTTACTTAAAAAAAAATTATAGATTCATGTGCAGTTTTAAGAAATAATACAAGAGTGTTCTTATACTCTTCACCCAGTTCCCCCAGTAGTAATAACTTGCATAACTATAATACAACATCACAACCAGGAAATTGATATTGATACGATCCACCAATCTAATTTAGAATTCACCAGTTTTACATGTACTTATTTGTGTGTATGTAAGTGTATGCATATTAAGTTCTGTGGTGTTTTATCACATATGTAGATTCGTGTGACCACCACTACAGTCAAAATAAATGTGTTGGTTTATTTCATAATAAAAATTTTCCCTGATAAGGTTTTCTCTGTTTTCCAGTGTAATAGTCATATGAGAAATAGTTCACAGCGAGATTTTAGGTGGTATATGGATCAATATTTTTGAATTTTACTAATTAAAACTTAATTATTATGGCAAGTTTTATTTTTCAATTAGAGTGGAATATGAAGTAGTAAGATACATATATTTTAGTTTAAAAGGTGAGTCATTTTAACAAAAAATAATAATGGTACAGGAGATATGAGGCACACATTGTGTAAGACATACACAAAGAACTTAGTATATACCTTTTTTAAAGTGAAGAGACTCTTTTTAAAAATTCTTTAATAGTAATGCTGGACCTAGAACAGTCTTATGTCAGCAGAAGAGCAGAGGTTTGGGAGCCAGACAGATCTGGGTTTGAATCTAATCTCCATCATTCCCTCCTCTCCTTCCTCCTATAAATATATATTGAATGAGTGCTTGCTGTGCCAGACCCTGTTCTAGGTGCTGAGGATACAAGAGTGAATAAAACAAAGCTTCTGCTGCATGGAGTCTTCATTCTGGTGAAAGAAGACAAGACAATAAGCATATGAGTAATTAAACATTGTCACTTGGTGACAAGGACAGTAAGCATAGTTAAAAGAAAACAGAGTACCAAGAAGTGGTTGGCACTGCAGTGGATATACTGTGTAGAGCCTAGACTTTAGGGAGACAAGAGCAAAATCAGAGAGAGGTCATTTAGGCTATTATAGTAATCCAGGCATGAGATAATGGTGGCTGAAACCAGGGTAGTAGCAGTGGAAGAGATAGACAGTAATCAGATTCCATTATATTTTTAAAGTCTAGTGAACAGTATTTCTTGGTGAATCAGATGTGGAATATGAGAAATAAAAGGAGGAATCAATGATGATTCTAGGGGTTTGGCCTTGAACAACTAGAGGTTTGAGTAGCTGTCAATGAGGTGGAATAGATTAACAGAACAGGTTTTAGGGAAATCAAGAATTTGTTTTTGGACATGTTAGTTTTAAGATACCTACTAAATATCCAAGTTGGATATGTTAAATAGGCAACTGAGGGGTTAGGGAAGATGTCTGAATTAAAAATTCAGGAATAGTCAGCATAGTGACAGTATTTAAAGCCTTGAGACTGCATGAGCTTATCTAAGGAGTGTAAAGAGAAGAAGCTGACTGTGGGGACACTCTAGCATTTACAGGGCAATGAGATGAAGAGGAACTAGCAAAGGAGCCTAAATTGTGGCTAGTGAGATAAGGCTAGACCAAGAGAGAGAGCTATCCTAGAAGCCAAGTAAAGATAACATTTCAAGAAGGATAAACTAGGTCAGTACTGCTGATAGACTGAATAATAGGCCCAAAGCTTGAATTGACTATTGGGATTAGCCACAGGGAGATCTTTGATGACCTTGACAAGTAATTTCAGAATGGTGGATGCTAAAACCTTATTTGAATTGAATCAAGAGTGACCAGGAGGAGAAGTGGAAACAGTAATTTCAGACATTTCTTTTGAGGAGTTTTGCTGTTAAAGGGAGCAGACATTGGGGTGGTAGCTGGAGAGAAATGGAGGGGTTGATGGAGGGCTTTTTTTTTTTTTAAGATGCAAGACATTATATGAGTATGATCCAGTAGAGAGGGAAAAGTTGATATTGTAGGAGAAAGCACAATTACTGGATTGCTGTTGAGTTAGAGGTTATATATACAGATGTGAAGGATTGGCCTTCAGAGCACAGGTAATTCATTGGAGTAAAAAGAGGGATGACACAGTGTATAGGTGCAAAAGCAGGGAGATAGGTAGATGTGGAGGGAACATGTGGACATTATCTTCATACTTCATTATCAGCTGAAAGTGTGGTCATATTAGAGGTTTGAGATGAGAGGAAAAGGTGGGAAATAATTATCTAGAAGAGTGAGCAAATAAGTGGATTAGGGGAATATAGTAGGATCGCTGGGGGGCACTAAGGGATTATTTGACGTCAGTTGAAAGTGAGACTAGGCAGCATGATTATTGTTTACTCCAGCAACGTTCTATTGCACAGGCATTGGTATGGTGTAAACAGAATTTTGGATTTAACCAAGTTTGGAATTTGTAGATTATAATGACCGAAAGAGGACTTCCCTGGTGGCGCGGTGGATGGGAATCTGCCTGCGAAGGCAGGGGACACAGGTTTGATTCCTGGTTCGGGAAGATCCCACATGCCATGGAACAACTAAGACTGTGTGCCACAACTACTGAGCCTGCGCTCTAGAGCCCATGTGCCACAACTACTGAGCCCATGTGCCGCAACTGCTGAAGCCCGCGTGCCACAACTACTGAAGCCCGCGTGCCTAGAGTCTGAGCTCCACAACAAGAGAAGCCACCGCAAGGGGAAGCCCACGCACCGCAACCAAGAGTAGCCCCCACTCGCCACAACTAGAGAAAGCCCGTGCTCAGCTAGGGTGTACATTAGAGGGTGATCATAATGGTGGACCATGAAATCTAGGCTGGGTAAGGAGCTGTAAAGGGAGATTATGAGAGGGAGTGAAAAACAGTGGAAAGGAGGTAGGATGAAATGGATTGTGGGCTCTGATAGGGTTGAATAATTGTTGAAGTGAGAATCCTAAAGGGAGTGAGTGGAAACAAGGGGTGTTGGTCAGAGATTAGATGATTAAATTGGTATTAGAGCAGAGGGGTAGTTATTGTTAATGGCAAAGTTTAGGTTATGACCATGAGAGTACTATTTCCTGGTGAATAGCTGTAGAAAAATTTCAAAACCTCTCCAAGCCTTACTTTTTCTCCTCTGCAAAATGAGGATAATGCCTACTTTACAAAGTTGTCATGAGGATTAAATGATATGACAGATGTAAAATACATGACATAGTGCCTAGCATGAGATAGGTTCTTAAAAGAATTTTCTTCTTGTCTTATATAATTTTGAGCCTCATTTCCTGACCTGAGCAGAATAACAAAATACCATAAATGCTTGATACATTTCCTTATGTTTCAAAATTATATATATGAAGCCTAGTGAAATAAAATTTTTAGAAAATCACTCTATAACCCATTATTATTTTTTCACAATTGGAATGAAAAACACCACTGCCATTGGAACTACCACTATTGTGTTAACAAGAAGTACTTCTATTTCTTCTACAATTCTGTGACTATTATTATTTATTCATTTAAAAGAATCTGTGTGGCAAGAATTTTCACATCATTTTCATTTAATTGTTAAAATATCCCTGTGAGGTGCATGGTGCTGGTATTTTTGTTATTTTTCCACTTGCCAGTTGAGGAAATGAAAGTATAGTGAGATGTGCTACATACGATTATATTGGTTAAACTAGAACTTGAACCCAGGTCTTCTAACTGGTAACCGAATTTCGTGAGTTTCATGGTGTGTCATTGTTGTGAATATGTTTGCCTGCTATTTATTTGTCTGCTAGTCTCTAAAGATCTCTTTTTAAACTCTGTAATGAAAGGATTTTTCTTTTTGTTGTACAGTCCTCATAATTTATACATTCATTCATTCATTCATTTTTTTTCATTCAACACATACTGATTATAACCTTTCTAATGGTTAGGCCATGTGCTAGGCCCTAGAAATAGCAATACAATTGTGAGAAAGACATGTACCCTTTATGAAACTTTTACTATAGTGAGAGGGACAAACATTAACAATTAACATAAAAATATTTATAATTGAAGGAATAGTGCTAGAACCATGTGAACAAATAACAGGGAGGGACTTGATTGAGTCTGTGCATTGGCTTGGTGGTGATCCTGAGACTTCCCTGAGGAAGTTACGTTTAAGTTGAGGTTTGAAGGTTGAGCAACAGTCAACTAGATGAAGAGGTAAAAGGAAAAGGGTGCTACCTAAGGGACGAGCATAGTTTCCTCCTTATTCCCCTCCTCTGTCCTTCCTTCTTTCCTTTATTCCTTCCTTCCTTCGGATTACAATTCATAATTGTCCTTGCTCATTTTCATTATGATTTAAAAATGTGTATTAAGTATAAATTGATAATTGCAAAACATAGTACTGAATTTTTCTCTCGGTGCATTCTCTGAGAAAATCAATTATCTGGACTGCTTAGGAGGTTCTGTGGTGAGTTTACATTCTAGATTCCATTGGTAGTCATGCAGTAAGGTCATGGAGGACATTAATTTTGCTGGGTTTTTATTCCAGTTTTATTGAAAAATGATTGACATATATCACTGTATAAGTTTGAGATGTACAACATGACGGTTTGATTTACATATATTGATAAAATGATTACCACAATAGGTTTAGTTAACATTTATTACTTGTATTCATTTTGCTCTTCTTAAGCCCATCATTGCTTTTATGCTGACAGTTTTTGGTGGCACAACACACTGACTCTTTTTTCCAAAGGGAAAGTAATATACCTCTGCTTAAATAAGTGAATATTTCCATCGAAACTGATGTATTTGGTATATTACAAGCTACTAATCCATTACACAAACTATTCCCTTGGTTGAGAAGTGCAGTTGCAAGTTTTTTTTAGTTCCAAGTAGGATGGAGACCCAGGCAAGTTTTCTTTTTCTTGTTTTCACACTGTCATCCATTGACCCACAGCTAGCATTTTATGTAACACACGGTCCCATACATTGCTATAGTAGGAAATCCACGTGACACAAGAAGGGAAATCTTAGGAGATGGATATTATAATCTATCAGTGCAAGTATCTCTTTTTAACAAGGTACCATTCATTGTTATGGTAAGTTATAAAATATGTTTATAACTAGTTTAGGAGCATATTGGGACTGACTAAGGCATTTAGCAAAGCAGAAG
This sequence comes from Monodon monoceros, assembly GCF_005190385.1. NCBI lineage: Eukaryota > Metazoa > Chordata > Mammalia > Artiodactyla > Monodontidae > Monodon > Monodon monoceros. The sequence goes on from NW_021703784.1 coordinate 57,257,053, forward strand.
AGAAGGTTTGAAAAGGAAGTTGGCTACAGAAAGCAAAGGATGAATAATTCTTTGACTTTACCAAAAGATTTCTGAGAGCACATTTATCAAGTAAAGGTGATGGGACTTGCTTGGAATGACTCCAGGCTGCAACGTGATGCTGGCGAAGCATTATTACAACCGAGAAACAGATGTAGAGCAATGATACCATAGACTTCTTTTCTCTAACAAATAGACTTCTCAAGAACATAAGCAGTTGTTCATGATTTTTTTTCCAGCACATCAGTTTATGTAAGAGAGCAATATAATATAGTTGAAAGAAAATGTACTTTAGAGGTATGCGTCTGTATCTCAGTATTGCCACACTCTATTGTGATCTAGAGTGATCCTCTAAATCAGCGGTCCCCCCACCATCACCGGGCCACACAGCAGGAGGTGAGCGGCGGGCGGGCGAGCTAGCAGAGCTTCATCTGCTGCTCCCTGTCGATCACATTACCACCTGAACCATTGCTCGCATTACCGTCTAAACCATATTCCCCCCTCTCGCCCCCCGTCTGTGGAAAAATTGTCTTCCATAAAACCAGTCCCTGGTGCCAAAAAGGTTGGGACTGCTGCTCTAAATCTATCTGAGCCTCAGTTACCTCATTTGTAAAATCAGGAAAATAGCATAATGAAATAATGAAACTTAATATTCATAATGATACTCCTGAAACAGTGAAAGGCCTGGAAAGTCTGAAGTATTCACTAATTTTTATAGTGTTAGCTTTGTCTAGAATTGTAATCCTTGTATCACTTTACTCCAGTATCAAGAATAGCTAGTGAATCAAAATAGCCCATTGTCAAGCTATAGAGGAATAGAGTGTATTCCAAGTTTCTACTTGTTATATATGCTAAAAATATTACTACCTATGAACCAATATAAATACACTTTAAACTATAAAGAAAACATTTATTTTGTCAGTGCTAGCCAGTGAGCAAAAGGTTAGACAACTTATTCTTCCTTTCCTCTGCCTAATACTTTTCTGTCCCTCTTTGAATTTAGGAGCATGTATCCTGTTTGGAAATCTTTTCTCGAGGGAACAATGCAGGTAGCCCAGTCTCGGATCAATATATGTGAAAACTATAAAAACTTCATTTCTGAGCCTGCAAGGACAGTGAAAAGCCTAAAAGAACAGCAACTAAAAAGGGTATCGTTTCTATTTGTTCTTTTCTTGTATGCATTTTAATATCTCACTGCTACATTTATAATCTGCAAGATTATGTTAAATTGCATTGTACACTTCGAGTTTTTCTATATGGTCCAAATGTTTCTGATTTTAACATGGATTTTCTGATTTCAACATGTTTCTTCTAACTACTGTATTTTATTAACTGACAAAGGTGAGTGTAATTTGAATCTGTGGACATTCTGAAAGCTCAGTAAACACTTCTTACAAATATTTTTCAGCTTAACTCAAGTAAATAGATTTACTTAGTTTGGTGTATATTAAAATAGTTACAGTGTTGTTAATCCCACTAAGTCTTGAGAAAATTGGTCTTAGTTTCAACTTGACCCATTTTGCATAATAATTTAAAGGAAGTTGACACATTGTTACTGAGTCTAAGCTCGCTATGCTGGCTACTCACAGTACAGGCCAGTAAGGAATGGCGACTTTATTCGGAAAGCTGGCAGACTGAGAAGATGGCAGATTAATGTCTCAAAATAACCATCTTATCAGGGTCTGGATACCACTTTCTTTTATAGAACAGAAAGCGGGAAGAGGTGAGGAAGTAAAGTGAAAAGGGGTGTTAGTTTTGCCTGGCTTGGCCAGCATTGGGGAGGGGATGGGTTAATTTCTTCTTTTCTGAAGCCACTCACAGGTGGGCCGGGTCAGATAGTCTCCTTGTGAGCTGAACAAAGGCACTTTAGTTTAACTTTCTGGCAGAGGGTCAGGGTTCCCCGAGGCAGGCCATTATGTATGATTATAATAACAAAAGCAACGAAAAGCAAAGGTTAAAGTCAAAGAAACAGATCCAACATGGAGTCAAAATTGGCTCTTCCCTGTTACCATATCTTGACCATATATAGCAAACTTATTACCAAAAATGGTTTACTCTAAAGTTTAGCTATATAGGTTACATAAAAGTTTTTAAATAGATCTGTTTCTTTGTACAGAATTTTAAAATTCATAGAAAAAATCGTTATTAAATGTGATTTTTATGAAAAGCTTGCTATTGAAAGTAGGTGATTGAATTGTGTCCTTTTAGGAAAGGACACAGTTTTACAAAATTAGAGATTATCATGATGCCTAATAAGCAATTAAATTTTTCTTATAGAAGTATTAATACTTTAGAAAATATTAAAGTGATTATTTAAGGAAATAACATTTCACAAGCCATCCATTGTTTTGATTCTAATTGTCCTTTGGATTATCACTACTTTTTTACAAACAAAAACAACAAAAACCTAATCTTCCTTGTTTGCCAAAGATTATTTTAGTAGCATGAAATCAATATGTTAAATGTATCTCTTTCAAGCACTCACGTAGTATCAGTGGGTTTTAACATATTTGTTTAAGAATGCCTCAGTTTTATCTTTGCTCAAAATTATCTCTTTCAAAACAAACATAGCGAATAAACTACTGACCAAACATTGCTTTCTAATGGAAGAAAAAGCATTGTGTGTATGTGTGTGTGTGTGTGTGTGTGTGTGTGTGTGTGACCATGTCCATCAGTGCCTGCAGAGAGAGGGTGGGAGACAGGTAGAGAGTTGATACTACTTCCTAACTGGAAGGAAATACGATGTTTCAAATAGCCAATGCATTCACCAAATGTAGTTGAATTATTGGAAGTTCTACATTTCTCAGTATAGAAAATTTTTTTTTTTTTTTGGTTGCACCATGTGGCATGTGGGATTTCAGTTCCCCAACTGGGGATCAAACCCACACCCCCTACATTGGAAGGGTGGAGTCTTAACCACTGGACCACGAGGGAAGTCCCAATATCAGAATATTTTGAAAGAGTTAAAACCATTTGTGCTCTTCTCTGACCTGAATTTAACTAACATTCCTGGGCAAAGAATGTTAAGAATGTTTGGTGAGCTTTGACAAGTCCTTATGTCTGTGAATTAACTTATATTATAGCTGATAATAACGGTATTTGTTTAAGCAGTTGTTAAACACTAAGTACATATTGAGCATACCTGTCAGGACTCTGAAATTACAAATGACAGAAACTTACTTCAAACTGGCTTAAGCCAAGAAGAGAATGTATAACTAAACATTTTAGCATGGATGGAATCCAGGCGGGGTGGATCCAGGTCCTCAAATGATGACATTAGAATTCAGTCTTTCTTCCCATCTGTTAGCTCTGCTTTCCCCAGTGGCTTCATTCTTTAGCAACTCTCTCTATGTGGTGCCCCCCAAAGTGCTAGATTTACAAATATCAAAGCTAGCAATCCTACATTTACCACTTTCCCCAAAGTACTAACAAAACTACCAGAATTAAGGCTCATCAACTTACCTTGGGTTACAGAGGTTACAGTCTTCATGCAAACTACATGGACTAAAAATGGGAAAAGATGATTTGCCAAAGGAAAATTGAGATAGGTTCCCAATGGAGCAAGAAAAGCAACACATAGCCACAACTATTGGCTTCTCCAGTTGTACTTCCCAAACTTTACAACAAATTGACTCCACATAGGATCAGAAATCATCTATTTTTCTTCCTGTACTTCTCCAACTCTTCCTCTCCATGCTTTTTTTTTTTTTGCCTATATTTGGATAATCTTATATTTTATTTTCTTCTTTTTTATTTTAGTGTGATAAGAACACTTAACATGAGATCTACCCTCTTAACAGATTTATAAAGTGTACAATACAGTATTTTTGTACAGATGATCTCTAGAACTTGCTCATTTTGTATAACTGAAATTTTGTACCTGTTGGTTAACAGCTCCCTCCTTCCTTTTTTTCCAATCCCTGACAACTACAATTCTATTCTTTGCGTCCATGAGTTTGATTATTTTAGATATTTCATGTAAGTGGGATCATGCAATATTTGTCCTTTTGTGACTGACTTATTTCATTTAGCATAATGTCCTCCAGGTTCATCGATGTTGTTGCATGCATAGGATTTCCTTCTTTTTTAAGGCTGAATAATATTCCATTGTATATATATACCACATTTTTTAATACATTCATGCATTGATGCACATTTTGGTTGTTTCCATATTTTGACTTTTGTGAATAGTGCTGCAGTGAACATGGGAATGCTAATATCTCTTTGAGATCCTGATTTTACTTCTTTTGGATAAATACCTAGAAGTAGGATTGCTGGATCATATGGTAGTTCTTTTTTAAGTTTTTGAGGAACTGCCATACTGTTTTCCATAACAGCTGCACCATTTTGCATTCCCACCAACAGTGCACAACAGTTCCAGTTTCACTACAACCTTGTCAGTGTTTGTTGTCATTTGTTTTTTTGGTAATAACCATTCTAACAGGTGTGAGGTAATATCTCATTGTGGTTTTGATTTGCAATTTCCCTGGTGATTAGTAACATTGAGTAATGTTACACTTTTTGTTATCAATTTTCCTCTATTAGCTTTTTAATTTTATAATCTTGTTATTCTTTTAGTAATTAACTTAGAGATTCCAGTATGCCTTTCTGACTTACTATAATTTACCATGAATTGGCACTTTTACTGCTCTCCAAACTTTACTCTAAATTAACTTATTAAAGCCTAATGTGAATTAGTATTTTAGCACCTCATGAACAATATAAAAATGTTTTAATAGTATAATTCCATTTACCTCCCCGTTATGACTTTTGTGCTGTTAGGCCTTTTGAGTCTGTCCATGTCTTTTGTACTTTTTCCACGTTTTCTGTATTAATACCCTTTTTTCTCTCTGCACTTCAGTCTGAATGTTTTCCACTGGTATCTTGCAGCTAATTAGCACTCTGTTCTATTTCTTTTTTTTCTTTTAATTTGTTTTGATTGATTGATTGAAGTAGAGTTGATTTACAATGTTTTGTTAGTTTCAGGTATACAGCAAAGTGATTCAGTTTTATTTTTTCTTCAGATTATTTTCCATTATGAGTTTTTACAAGATATTGAATATAGTTCCCTATGCTATCCAGTAAATCCTTGTTACTTAACCATTTTATATATAGTAGTTTGTATCTGTTAATCCCATACTCCTAATTTATCCCTTCTCCCCTCCCTTTTCTCTTTGGTAACCATAAGTTTGCTTTCTATATCTGTGAGTCTGTTTCTTTTTGTATATAGATTCATTTGTATTATTTTTTGGATTCCACGTATAAGTGATATCATACAATATTTGTCTTTCTCTGGCTTACTTCACTTAGGATGGTATTCTCTAGGTCCATCCATGTTGCTGCAAATGGCAATATTTCATTATTTTTTATGGCTAAATTATATTTCACCGTGTGTGTGTGTATACCACCTCTTTTTTAAAAAAAAATTTTAATTGGAATATAATTGATTTACAATATTGTCTTAGTTTCTGCTGTACAGCAAAGTGAGTCAGTTATACATACATGTATAATCACTCTTTTTTAGATTCTATTCCCATATAGGTCATTACAGAGTATTGAATAAAGTTCCCTGTACATGCCACATCTTCTTAACCCAATTGTCTGTTGATGGGCACTTGGGTTGTTTTTGTGTCTTGCCTATTGTATATAGTTCTACTATGCTGTTCTGCTATTTTTAATTTGCTTTTAAAACTTATCTTTTGGAATCTCAGTATATTTTTCAGTTCTGAAATTTTTATTTGATTTAAAAAAAATGGAGTCCATGTTTCTGGTGCAGTTCTCCATGTTTTTTCTTTATCATCTTAAATGTGTCACTCCTAATCTCTGTTTCATAATTCCACTATCTGAATCACTATAGGTCTCTTTTTATCATTTACTGTTTCTTTGTTTGTTTTTGGTTATTTGGGTCTACTGGTTTAGTAGGCCTCACAGTCCTACTGTGGATAAAAATTATAGAGGCTCTGGAAGATGTTTTCTATTTCCAAAGAGAGTTAAGTTTTCTAGCAGGCAGATAGAATGCTATCAGATCACCTTGATTGTGTTAGGGTCTGGTTTTAGGCTTTTTAGTCTGGTGTATTTCACTTATGTCCTTATTCCTGGGGTCTTACCTGAAAGTTTGGGGTGCTTACCAAAGCATTTCTACTTTGATGAGACTTGAATGCCAACCTTTGTCTTCTCAACATCATGTAGCTTCTCTGATCCCTCTGTTCACTGCTCAGCTCATTAGTCTTTCAGCTACTGTTCTTTCCTGAATTTGTTGGAATTTCACTACACACATGGCATTTAGAAGTCAACTGATGACTCAGGGAAAGTGCATGCAGATTTTTGGATTTGCTTCTCTGTAGTACCCTTCTTTCCAGGTCTAGCCTCTCAAGTTCCTGCTCTTTGGGCATCCACAAACTCCAACCTCTGTTTCCATAGTCTAGTAAAAAACCACTTTGTGTTTATATCTTACATCTCTGTGCCATGATTCAACAATTGCCCTAAGAAGAAAAGTCAAGGTAAATGCAGAGCTTACCTAGCTGTGCTCTGTTCTTCCAGATATCACAGTCCCTTCAGTCCAGCTTGTATTGCTGTTGTTTAATGCTGGCTATTTCTAAAAATCTCTTTTGTCTGACTTTTACAGTTTCTAGACTATAGGAAGATAGTCTAAAACAACTTGTTCTGTCATGATCACAACCAATTTTGGCTTAAAATTCTCCCTCAGTAACATTTTCTAATTGAGGTATAATATTTATAATATAAATAAAATTTATAATAAGTTTGAGGTGTACAACATAATGATTCAAAATTTTTCTAGATTATATTTCATTTATAGTTATTATAAAGTACTGGCTATATTCCCTACACTGTACAATATATCCTTATAGCTTACTTATTTTATACATTGTTGTTTGTACCTCTTAATTCCATACCCCCTCTCTTGCCCCTGCTCCCTTCTCTCTCCCCACTGGTAACCAGTAGTTTGTTCTTTATATCTGTGAGTCTGTTTCTTTTTTGTTGTATTCACTAGTTTGTTTTATTTTTTAGATTGTACATATAAATGTTAACATACAGTTTTTGTCTTTCTCTGTCTGACATTTCACTAAGCGTAATACCCTCTAAGTCCATCCATGTTGTTGCAAATGGCAAATTTTCATTCTTTTTAAT
>NW_021703784.1:57264319-57292764 GCF_005190385.1 Monodon monoceros
TATATATATATATATATATATATATATATATATATATATATATATACCACATCTTCTTTACCCATTCATGTGTTGATGGACACTTAGGTTACTTCCATATCTTGGCTACTGTAGATAATGCTACTGTGAACATTGAGGTGCGTGTATCTTTTTGAATTAGTGTTTTCATTTTCTTTGGACATATACCCAAGAGTGGAATTGCTGGGTCATATGGTAGTTGTACTTTTAGTTTTTTGAGGAACCTTTATACTGTTTGCCACAGTGGCTGCACCAGTTTATATTCCCAACAACAGAGTACAGGGTTCCCTTTTCTCCACATCCTTGCCAACATTTGTTATTTGTGGTATTTTTGATGATAGTTGTTCTAACAGGTGTGAAGTCATATCACATTGTGGCTTTGATTTGCATTTTTCTGATGACTAGTGATCTTGAATATCTTTTCATGTGCCTGTTGGCCATCGGTATATCTTCTTTGGAAAATTGTCTATTCACATCTTCTGCCCATTTTTGTAATCGGGTTGTTTGTGTTTTTGATATTGAGTTGTATGAATTGTTTATATATTTGAATTTTAACCCCTCTGTAAATTTTTTTTGAAGTCTTTGTTGAATTTGTTACAATAGTGCTTCTGTTTTATGTTTTGGTTTTTTGGCCGTGAGGCATGTGGGATCTTAGCTCCCCGTCCAGGGATCGAACCCACACCCCCTGCATTGGAAGGTGAAGTCTTAACCACTGGACCACCAAGGAAGTCCCCCCTCTGTAACATTTTAATGGTCATGTTCTTTTTAAATTTTTCTCTACTTCATCAGTTTTCTTTTATAATATTGGGGATAATTTCAGATACAACTATAAAGTGTCTGACCATTGTGAAGATTATAATGAGAATTATATCATGGCTTTTTCTAAATCACTTTCCGTATGCTGACATTTGCTTATAAATCAAGAGCCACAATAATCTATGGCTTTTTAAAATTTAATCTATTCTCTTTTTTTAAATTGAGTTAAAATTGACATATGTACAATGTAGTCATTTGATATTTGTGTATATTGCAAAATGATCACCTCAATAAGTCTAGTTAACATTTGTCGTTCTTATATTAAACTAGCTATGCTTTTATCCATATCTTTCTCATTTATACTAGAGTTTACCTTCCTTGAAATAATTGGGACTCACATTTGTATGATACTTTAGAGTTTGTAAACAGCTACCATATCCATTATAGTCTCATTTGATTCTCATGACAACCTGTTAGATTTGTAAATATTATTATTTTTCAAATGATGAAACTGAGGCTAAGAATGTTAGAGAGACTTAGGTAGTAAATTATTGAGCAAGAACTTGAATATTCTACTTCCTAATTCCAAATCGTATTCAATCCTTTAAAAATACTTGGAGTTTAATGTTTAAATAGGCTTACAGAAAAATATATACAACTTCTTTACCTCAGTAGACTATTTATAGATGTTCCCTACTCCTTTACCTAATTAGTTTTTACAGTAGTTGTAATTAATACATGGATAATTTGTTTTAGGATATCCTGTTTTCTACATCCTCTATTTCCTAATTAATTGTTAACGTTTCTATACAAGCTTTATGTTTATTATTTTTTACTTCTGAATAAATTTTTCATTTACTCTAATGCTTTATTTAGTCATTCTTCTGTTTTATTACCACTAAGGTAATAAAAGTTAACTTTTTTAAAAGTTATTTTCTTTTCCTTTCTTTTTGGGCGCACAGTGTGGCATTTGGGATCTTAGTTCCCTTACCAGGGATTGAACCTGCACCCCCTGCAGCTGAAGCACGGAATCTTAACCACTGGATCACCGGGGAAGTCCCAAAAGTTTTTTTCTTAGGATGAATTTCCAGGACAGGACTGCTGGGTCAGAGGATGTACTAGTTTGTAGGCCATCAATGTATTGGTCCAAGTTACTTTTATTTTTATTCGTGCCTTCAAGTTATTAGCAAGTCTGTCTATCCTAGTATCTGTCATACTCAGGAATCATACTTTTAATTTCTTTACTAGGATCCTGAATTTTAATATCCAAGTTTGTCATTTTGTATGATCTCTTAGCCCTAATGTACACTTACACATCCATTTCTCTGTCTGCTCAGTGCTGATAACTCTTGGGAAAGAGCTGGGCATATATCACATCAAGGCTTTTCTTAACGTAGTTATTATTAAGCTTGTTTTTAAGTATATGACTTAATCCACCTCAGAAAATTGGATTTCTACAGAAGAAACTTATTTTACAAGTTGGAAAGGAAGTCCTGTTCCTTTGCAAATTAAGTTTGATGACTTTTATTTAATAAATATGTTTGATATTTTGTTATGTGCAGGCATTTTCCTTTGAAGAAGAACCCAGCTTACTCTCACTTGAAACAGTTCACCTGGGTGATGGAAACATTTGGTTGTCGTTTTAATGAATGCTAGGGAAGAAAGGATCACAAGAGATCTCTTCAGTGTGCACACAGGCTATCTCTAATACTGTTTGATAAACAGTATCTTAGAAACTTATGTAAAGGGAAAAAGCAAGTAGGAATAGAATCAACCAGAGTTTTCTGATGAGATTTTTGAGAAATCCTTTTAAAGATATGAACTGTCACAAAATTCATCTGATATTGTGGCACATATAGAAAGTAATTTAATTTAATAACCTTTTATAAGTGAAAATGAATTAAGTAATCTCTATAAGATGTTTGGTTACCCGAGACTAAGGATAAATGTCCTTTAAAGGGTAGGGATATAAGGAGTGAGTGACTGTGTGTTTATGTTTCTGTGTGTGTGTGTGTGCACACGTAGGTGTGCATGCATATGTGCTCATGTACAGGTACCCATGGTGTTCACTTTGTGTGAATATACTGAGATCTTATCCACATGGTTTGCAGTCCTCAGGAAAACCTTTGACCTACTGTGTTTCGTTTCCTCTCAAAATATTCAAATTAGCAGACCCTTTCTTAATATTGCTTAATATCACCCTGGGACTCTTGGGCTTCCCTTCATTGATTAGTTTTCTGAGGCCAAGTTTCATTGTTTTGGATGAACATTTTGAATGTAGATACCTTACACCTGACTCCTCTTTTAAATAATCCATCCCATTTGCCCATTAAACACAGTTGTGTTTTTTCAGACCATGCCCCAGTTCCTAGTTATTAATATCTAATTGTAGCCATGGAGCATTCTTTCAGCTTTTCACACATGCAAACATGGCATTATTGGGATGTTTAGCACTTCTCTGTGGGAGTGTCAGGTTGTCACGGTATTATTTAGTAAATAAGAGATTTGTTTATGATAAGGACTATTAAAAATTAAAGATTTGTTGCAAGATAAAAGCTTACTATTTTAGTATGTCTATATAATGAAACATTATTCAGCCATAAAAAGGCATGAAGAATTAGTACATGATACAACATAGATGAACCCTGAAAACATTATGCAAAGTGATAAAAGATGTATAAGGCTATGTATTATATGATTCCATTTAAACAGAATGTCTGGAATAGGAAATTTATGAAGACAGAAAGTGGATTAGTGGTTGCCAGGGGCTAGGGGGTAGGTGGAAATGGGAGTGACTGCTAATGGGTATGGGGTTTCTTTTTAGGGTGATGAAAATGTTCTGGAATGAGACAGAGGTAATGGTTGTACAACCTCGTGAATATCCTAAAAACCACTGGGGTTTGTGAGTTATATGTCAGTTCTTTTAAAGCTTACTATTTTAAGATAAAGTAACTCTGTGTGAAACCTTAAAAACATGGTTATCACAAAACTAGGGTACATACTATAATGGATTACATGGTAAATTCACTGTATGACTTTGGGTAAGTTGTTTAACCTCTTTAAGTCTGTTTCTTCATCTTAAAATTGGACTAATATGAATACTTTTATCACAGAGTTGTTTTGAGGACTAAATGTGATGTAATACCTATAAAGTGCTGGACATAGTGTATTGTGCTTGTGCAGTGCACATAGGGAGTCTTCTTAAATGTAACTAAACATTCAGACTCATGAGTATCGTAGGCCACACCTGGCATGAGGTTTACTTAGAAGGACATTAGGACAGGGAACACAGTTAAGCAGCAGGGCGGCATCCTGCATTGGTAGAATTAGTTCTCCCACCAGTATGCTTCAGTCTACATAGCTAATCAGAGTTATTCTGTTTGGTCCCCAGGCGACAGGTCTGGGACAAGGAAATGAGACTCACATGTGCAGGGGTAGCCGCAGACTCTAAAGGAGAGGAAAACCTTTTATTACAGCTCTATAGACAGAGCTTCCAAGGTCCCTGCAAGGGACATGTCCAGATACAGGAATCACCATACTCACAGAAGCCCAAAGCCAAGAGTTCTCCATCAAATATTTGTAGTTCATTTGTAGTTTCTCCCAAGTTGATGCAATTTACCCATCAGGTAAATTCATATTTATACGTAGTGTTGCTGAATAACGCAGTTGACGTCGTGTCTTAGTCAGGTTTCTGTTGAAACACAGACCTTGGAAGTTAAGGGTCCAGTTTTCATGCAGCGGGGAAAGAGGTGTTTTTTTGTTTTGTCTTGTTTTACCCTTTATTCACAGCCTGACACTTATTAAGTGCTCAGTAAATGTACCCATAGGGAACCTTCCAGATCTCTCACTTCCTGTAAAGTAGTGAAACTCTAGCCTATATGTCACATGTCTAAGTTTATTTGTGCTTTATCCTTGCTTTTCTGATGTCCTTGTTCTATTCCACACTGCTCACCATGGCAAAATAGTCCCTTACTTACCAATGTCTCTTCCTGCTTTGCTGTGTTTTTTCAGTCTGCACCATGCACTGATGATGCTATTCCAGGCTCAGAAGTTTTTCAATGGGGGCTGCCCTGAACTGGCCCCAGACTGGTGAAACTTCTCAGTGGTTTGTTTCAAACTGGGGAAAATAATTCCCCCTTTGGATATCCAAAAGGGTCCCAAAGCAGTGTTACTTTGGCCCCATTGTGTTATAAGAGTTTTTTGTTAAGTATTTCTTTGAGTTATTATGTCTGTCTCTTCTCCTAGAATCTGTATGTGTATCCAAAGAGTTGAGTTGGGGATAGTTTTGAGTAATAATTGTTATGTGGTACCCAGGTTTCTTGCTTCTCTCCTTCATCTTGGGCTTATCCTGTCAGACTTCTCAGATTTCTTATTTATTTATATTTTTGGCTGTATTGGGTCTTCGTTTCTGCGCTCGGGCTTTCTTTAGTTGTGTGGAGTGGGGGCTACTCTTCGTTGCAGTGAGCTGGCTTCTCACTGGGGTCGTTTCACTTTTTGCGGACCACAGGCTCTAGGCACATGGGCTTCAGTAGTTGTGGCTCGTGGGCTGTAGAGCGCAGGCTCAGTAGCTGTGGCGCATGGGCTTAGTTGCTCTGTGGCCAGACTTCTCAGATCTCAATCCTCCTTTCCCAGAAGTGAATCCTTCAGTACCCTTTGTACCATCAGTTCCCCAAACATATAGAGAAATTTTATTAATATTATGAAGATTACAGAATTGCTTTAATCTTTTGCCTTTATTGCTATGCTCCAACACTAAGAGCATTTTCACTGTTGCTCTTCTTATGCCTTAGCTTAATGTCAGTTATCAGCAGCACTCAGAGGTTATTTCTCAAAGCAGAGTTGTTAAGCAAACTGTGACACTATTCGATACATTACTTGAGATGGGAGTACCAGCTGTTCACTGTATTTCAGTTTGCAATTTGAAGGGTACTAAAAGTGCTGATTCTTCTCCTGGGTTTCCATCCTGAGGGCATAGTGCATAGTTCTTAGGACAAACTCATTTTCTGTAAGCCTGAAGACTAAAATCATAATAATTGCACTTTGTATTTTACAGTGTGTGGACCAGTTGACAAAGATCCAAACTGAATTGCAAGAGACAGTGAAAGATTTAGCTAAAGGCAAAAAGAAGTACTTTGAGACTGAACAGATGGCTCATGCAGTACGAGAGAAAGCTGACATCGAGGCAAAGTATGTGTTTTAGCATTTCTGAAAAAGTGATTATACAAATAAATGTTATTTTTGCCAGTACTTTGTTTTCTGTTAATACAGGGCATAGAGTCATTCTTAGGTTATATTGGTTTCATTGGACCTATAAATGTTACATACTTGAGATCAAATTTTCTTTTATATTAGTTGATTTTTATTTAAATTAATGTAAGCAAAATGGGAATATTTGATCAGTCAGTTTTCACATTAAATTGAATTTTGAAAAGGAAAGAAGACAGATGATCATGGTATTGGAAGCTTAGCAGAAGTCTGGTTAAAGTTGCTATGGTGTCTAAATATCAGGGTTTTAGAGCCTCAGTTTTCTCATGCCAGAGTAAATCAGTTGTAGTCGAAAATCCTTGATCCTCAGTATGCCTTTGAAGGACTATGGACGCATCAAGTGAGTAAGACCACTGACCTCAGTATAGAAACCTTGCCCCAGAATTTCTCTTATATGAAGTTCTAACGTATATAATTTTTAATGTATGCTTTAGGAACTGTGTGTGAATTTTACTTTCAATATATGTAAATTAAAAGTCCTTTATTTTGAGAATAATTAGGAAAAGAAGGAACTGGCAGTTTATAACAAAGAAATGCAAAGCTAGCAGTAGAGATTTTTGCAATGACAACTTGAGGAAAGATGAAAATTTTTTAAGGAAAAATAAACCTGTGTTATAGAATGGGATTCTGAAGATGTCTCTGAGGAAAGGTGAGACTCCCATTCGGTGAGCTCACTGATGGAAAATGTAGGAGTTTGAACACCTAGTCATGAAATCAGAAAGGCTATGAATGAACATTTGTACAGACTAGGAAGGAGTCAGGGTTGTCTTTCTAATATACTTTTTTATCTGCAGGAAATTAAGCAATCTCATAGGCATCTTGTGAAAATTTAGGGGCTCCTGGAAAGTTTATTTTGTCCCAAGGGATGGTAAATGAATACTCATAAAGTGTTTAATGTTACTGGAAAACATATTTAATATTTCCCTAACTTAATTTATCTTTATTATTTTATTTTTATAAGCATACAAATATTTCCTGTACTTTCATAGAGTCAGTGAACCCATCTTCCCAGTTAGACCTGAAGTTTTTAGATTAGGTGCTTTCCGTTAGGAATATCCTTTCATGGTGGTTCTTAAGAACTTGTTTTTTAAAATGCTCAGGGATTCTAGAACAGAGAATTGACAGATTTGTAGAGCATATATAAATACTTACTTTAGCCAAGGTCCACAGGGTGAAAATGAGGACAATTGTGGGGCTGTTCCTGAGAAGTGTGGATTTGACAGGGTCTAATTCACAGGTGCTGATAACAAGAAACTGCCTTCAAATATAGCCCAGATTCAAAGGGGATACAGCAAATTAGACATTTAATTCAATGTGTAACTTTTCTGGAAAATTAATTCTGCAACAGAGAGAGAAATGCCTCTTTATCTTAATTCACTCACTAAGTGTTTATTGAATCACTACTCTATATCGGGTACTATGGATACAGAGATGAGGTAGATAAGTTTTGCCCTCAAGAAGTTTAAAGCCTAGAATTAAAAACAAACGTGTTTTAAAGTAGATTTATGATTTGTTTATTCACGGTAAACTTAAAGGAGTTAAGTACCTAAAGTCACTCACCTAGTAATTAATTTATTTTAGTAGTTGTGTGAAAACACTTTTATGTAAGCATAGAAAATAGATTAATTTTGCCTAATGAAAAAGGAAACCTTTATAGAAAAAAGTGATGTTTGGACACAGTTCTGAAGAATGGTTTTTCTAAGTAGAGATGAGGGCTTCCCTGGTGGCGCAGTGGTTGAGAGTCTGCCTGCCGATGCAGGGGACACGGGTTCGTGCCCCGGTCTGGAAAGATCCCACATGCCGCGGAGCGGCTAGGCTCCTGAGCCATGGCCGCTGAGCCTGCGCGTCCAGAGCCTGTGCTCCGCAACCACAAAAAAAAGTTTGTAGCTAAGTCGAGATGAGAAGGAAGATCAGGAAGGGGAATGAAAACTGGGCTGTATATATTGGGTTGACCAAAAAGTTCCTTCGGGTTTTTCCGTAAGATGTTACGGAAAAACCCAACCGAACATTTTGGCCAACCCAATAGTTTTTTTATTTTTATTTTTTTGTGTGGTACACGGGCCTCTCACTGTTGTGGCCTCTCTGGTTGCGGAGCACAGGCTCCGGACGTGCAGGCCCAGCGGCCATGGCTCACGGGCCCAGCCGCTCCGCGGCACGTGGGATCCTCCTGGACGGGGGCACGAACCCGTGTCCCCTGCATCGGCAGGCGGACTCTCAACCACTGCGCCACCAAGGAAGCCCTAACCCAATAGTTTTGATAGATGATTTGACAGATAGAGATGTGTACATTAGGAAAGAGCATAGAAGGAAGGATACAGTTTGAAGGGATGGCTGAGTTCCACTTTGAATATGCATGTTCTGATAAATATGTGGGACCGTGGGGTGAATATATTTGGTAGAGGGTTATATATCTGACTCTCAGATGAGAATTTGGGCCTGAAGATCTTGCTTTGGGGGTCAGTTGCATATCAGATGATAGTTAAAGAGATGAAAAAAGTCATATATAAAATGAGATGAGAAGTTGAGTTTGGAAACCTAAGGAACATTAACATATGGAAGGTAGGTGAGGAAGAGGAGTATGTAGTATGGTTCATTGTATATATTTTATTTGCTCTAGATAATAATCTTTGAGGACAGGAACTGTATTATTTTACCTATTACTAGTACCTTCTTTATTACCACAAAAGGATTGTATGAGGATTAGAAAATGAAGCAGAAGCCAGAGATTTGAATCCTTATATTGGAAAATCCAGATGCAACTCAGACTATTTAGATAATGGCTA
This sequence comes from Monodon monoceros, assembly GCF_005190385.1. Classification (NCBI taxonomy): domain Eukaryota; kingdom Metazoa; phylum Chordata; class Mammalia; order Artiodactyla; family Monodontidae; genus Monodon; species Monodon monoceros. The sequence goes on from NW_021703784.1 coordinate 57,273,142, forward strand.
CAAAAAAAGTCGAAATGAGTATACCCCAAACACAGTCTTTCTTAACTCTGAACAGGCGCTCTCAAATTTTAAAGTCTGTGGCCTTTGCTTTTCTAGATCAAAATGAATAGGAATCTGATTAATAAAAACAAAGAAAACCCCCATCAAATATGAATATGGCAAGGTAGAAAAATAACAGGAGTCTCTTAGACCCAGCTTTTTTTTTAGTAGTGGAGTAGTTGGAATGCATGTTTGTACGTACGTCCTTGAATGTTTCTCTCTTGCTAGAAAGTTGAGAGGCAGCTTTTTCTGTCCTCACATTTGCTCTGCAGAGACTGGCTTGTTCTGTCTTCCAATACCAAACGGTCTGCAACTTTATTTCATATTATGGCGTAGCTTCCAGCACATTCATTGACTTTTCCCATGGCAATCACCATGACACTGCAGTCAAGACAAACATTGCAGCTTCAGAAATTACTGGTTGTGGGGAATGTTGGTTGTTCCTTAGCATTTTTCTCCTTATGGTTCTCTCTAGTTGTTTGCATAAAGCCAAGATATTTTAATTACTGATTGTTAGATTATGGTTCCCCTCCCGAGCTGAGAGGGATTGAGGGAAATAAGGACACCAGAAAAGAGAAGCTTAAATAGAACAAAATCATATTAGGGCAGAAAGTCCAAGGGCTTTATCTCTATGTTCTGAATACTATAGATATGTTAAGAGTGGAGGGAGCACATAGGCAGGCACCCAAACAAGAAGAACTTTAAATGGGAGATGTGATGGAATTAAGGTCTTTGTAGAGCCTGGTCAGTATCATACAGTAGATTGCATTCCTGGCATTGGCACATTCATGGCACATTCCTGGCACATGGCCCTGAAAGCCTGATAATCTTTGTCTCCATAGGTTGGTTATCCATGGGCTTCTTTAAGCTTCCTTGCGGAAACTAAAGTATGTGCAATTGTATGATACTGGGAATAATCTATAGTTTGTTGACTCTTGTTTATTAGGAGATACCAACATATTGGATTTGTCAAATTGTATTTTTGTCATTCAGGATATTTTTATTTTATTAATCCCACTATTTTCTGTTTCACCATAATATTAAATTCTTCCTGTAGTAAAATAAAAGAAAATAATCATTGCTTTTGGTTTTCCATTTATTTAGTTCTCTTTTAGAATAGTGTCACGGGGAAAGGTCACTTTTTTAAAAATTTAGTAATTATAATACTTAATCATTTTATTATGTAATTTGATAATTTTATTAACATACTTTTCTATTTTTATTATAGATCTAAACTTAGTCTTTTTCAATCAAGAATCAGTTTACAGAAGGCAAGTGTAAAGGTGAGTTTTTGAAAACTGTATTTCACAATTGAGAAACCTTAGATTAAAAAAAAAAGAATTGGGCCTTTTGAGGGTGCAGTTCAATTATTTCCATCTGATTTCCATTTAGAGAAGCATTTAAAAGTCATTAGGGAAGAACTTTTTTTCCCAGTTCATGAGGGTTTTTCAACTAAGTGTCAGCACTTTGGATACTCCCTGCTTCTCAAGATTGCTTTAGAGATAAGTTTCTATACCTAACCTGCTTAGGTAGCCTTTTGTCTTCAACACTTAGTCCAAGAGACTTTAACAAGTCCATGGGCTTTAGAAAGCTCAATAAAATCCATTTCACTCAGATTTATACCTCTGAGCAGATATTTCGGGCCAGATGCAAGTGAATTTTTCCTGTGGGATCCTCAAGCTGTAGAATACCTGATAAATAAGCTTAGTGACCTACCTTTGTCTGCCTGGCTCCCAACTAGCATGCATTTCTTTTGGCACATTAGGGGGTGTTGATTTTTTTTCAAACTGTTTTCTAACTCCAGCAGATTTACCCAAGTCTTTGAAGATAAGGGACTTACTTAATTTGAGAACCTTTATCTTCCCATCATAATAAAATGAGCAAAACATTATGAAGTTCTCTCAAAAGCTTTGGAAATTCTTAAAGTGTAAATAACAAATATTTGAAAGCACTCTTACTGTGTCAGACAGTTTTAGTCACTGTTTATTTAATTCTTCAATAGTGTTGAAGAATTTTTATATGCATATAAATGTTTCTCTACATGGTCATCTTTACTCTTGTTGGGAAGCCAACTAAGAGTGGTATCCTCATATGTTTTTCAGTACAGTATCAGTTTGCACTGACTTTTTCTTTTCTCTTACTATGTTTTAGTTAAAAGCCCGGCGATCTGAGTGTAATTCCAAAGCTACCCATGCAAGGAATGATTATCTTCTTACATTAGCGGCAGCAAATGCGCACCAGGATCGCTACTATCAAACAGATTTAGTTAACATTATGAAGGTAATACAGCCTTAATATCTGTGGTAATATTGTATCATTAAAGACAAAACAACTCATGAGTTGACTGTTGGGTGTATGGGATTGAGTCTATACAACAGCAGCCAGGCTACCTCGCATTTTGTTGGAATATACTTGGTATTGTTTAGGTGACCTCTGTTTCATGTAATCTGAATTAATTTTAGTGTAAGAAAATGTTTAAAGCCAAATCATAGTAAAAGATTGTATTATTCCCTAGCAGCAGCAGATATTTACTGTATAGTGGTTATTAATATATGATTATTTTTTAAAAGCTTAGCTTTTTAAAATTTTATCATTTTATGCTTAATTGATAGGTAAACTTGTGCGTTAATATTTTATGAGGTGCCTGTGGGTAAAGCAAGAGAAAATGTAACTCGTAGTTATATGAAAATGTCTCTACCCTGAAATGTAGGGTTACAGTTTCTTGTATGACAAAATTCGATCTTGGTCTTTCTCTGTTTATACGCCTATATGTATCTTTAACTTTAACTCAAGTAAAGGACAAAGGGTGGAGGAGCAGAAAACTTTTTTAACATGCTGCCAGGTTTGCCCTCACTGCTGATAGACAAGTTCTGCTTTGAATTGTATCTCATTCTCTCCTGTTGTCTCAAGGACCCAAACTTTTGATTATTGTATCTTTATTTTCAACCCATCCCTCTCAAATGTATTGTTCTTAATGACTGTCCAACCACATTGCTTTCATTGAATTGCTTGCTTTACGAATCAGAGGTGTTGAGAACGGGGTGCAGCAGGAATGGGCGCTCTTTTTTTTCTGCAGTGCCTCTGGAAAAGAGATAAACTCTGTCCAGAAACTACGAGTTCTTTCCTTGAGAGTAGAGACAGGACATTTACTGGAAACTTTAAGGAAAAACGGAGGGATGGAGAGAGTAAAACTGAACTAAAAAGTACCCTATTGCAAAATTTTTTATTTCCTTTTTGTTTATTGTCTGAAATCCCCTTTCCTGGCTTCTATCCTGTTCTGACTTCTGCTGGTTAGGATACAGGTGGTAAGAGAGACAAGGGATTGTTTTGACATCCCAGATGAGAACTCTGCATACATTTTCCCATAAAATGTTGGACCTAAAGGTTTAGACATTTTAGTATCTTATTAGGTGTTACACAGTGCTTCAGACTTACAAGGACCAACTGGAGACTTGGCCTCCCAGTATAACCTGGTTTCTCTAGGGAAATATATATACTCAGTTTCAAACAACTCCTTTATTAAAAAAGATTTTTAATACAGCTCACATTTAAGTTTGTAATTCCCCATATACCATCTGCTATTACAACAAAGCTGTTAACTATATACTTTCCCCTTTGCATATTTTTAAATGAACACTGTATTAGTTTAAGCATCAGCAAAAATAAAATCTTTATTTTTTATTATTTTTTATTTTTTTATTTTTTCGGTACACGGGCCTCTCACTGTTGTGGCCTCTCCCGTTGCGGAGCACAGGCTCAGCAGCCATGGCTCACGGGCCCAGCTGCTCCGCGGCATGTGGGATCCTCCCGGACCGGGGCACAAACCCGTGTCCCCTGCATCGGCAGGCGGACTCTCAACCACTGCATCACCAGGGAAGTCCCATCTTTATGTTTTTTAAATTGAATCCACAGCCAAAAAAGATCTCTTTCCTAAAACCCTATGGTCTTTTATAAACCAGGAAAGGTACAGAATTATTTGGGGGATCTACCCCCTGCCAGAATCAAAGAGGAGGTTAATGGGCCTAGCCAGCAATCAGATTATGTATCTTTGAACTTACTTTGAAGCCCTTATGCACCTAGGCATTTGATCATCATTGGGTAGGTTATGCTTCATATTACTCATTTCATGAAACATTAGAGGGTACTGAAATGATTAAAAAAAAAAAATAGAGGCAGGAGTCCCTCCTATCCCTTAAAAATAGGAAAATATATTCTCAATTTTCATGTTGTATGTGTTCATTCATTTTCTTCCGCATGCTTATTCATAGTTTGCAGTATTGGAAAACTCCCATTAATGCTGTTAGCTACTTAGTAAGTTCCTATCATTGAAATGACAGTGGCCCTTTAGTAGCTGTCTTGGTAAGGTCTATTTTCTGGATTTTTGTTAAAGTTATAATGCCTTAAGTAGAATCTTTTTTTAAAATATTTATATGAATAGCTTGGAAACAGGAGATTTGAGTCATTGATTTCATCATACACATTTAATAGTCACTTAGAGTGTAGTAGCTATGCTAGGCTTTGGGAAGAAGCAAAAACGAAAAAAAGACACTCTTCTTATCCTCAAAGAGCTCAGTCTAGTCAAAGAGAGAGATACATAGAAATGATTACAGATTAGAATAATGAAATCACTTACTGCCAGAGGACCATGGTTAGTAGTAATAGCAGCTATCTTTTTTTTTTTTTTTTGATTGCTTGGTATTATCCTGATCACTTTGGGCATATTATCCTATCTCATTTTCTTCTTTATCCTGGTTAGAGTATATGGTTCATTATTTAAATAACACACTAGCCTATAAATGAAATGAAATGAAATGAAATGAAATCCCAGCTCTGGATGAACCACTCTCTCTATATCTGCATCTAAGTAGCCAAGCACTGTTGAAGAAAACTTTTCAACAGAACAGATTCATGATTATAAATTAATGTAGAACCAGTATCAAATGCACCCTCAACACTGCTCAGATATCCTACTGTATTTCCCTGGTTGACTTTCTCTACTATTTTCAACAATTTTTTCACCTTTTTCCCTTCTCCTCAAATCTGACTTACCCCTTTTCTTTCACACTTAGCAAGTGGTCTTTCTTCCTAATTTACAGAGAAAATAGAAACCATTAAAAGGGAACTCCATTATTGTCCCATTACAGGCTTCATCTGTGTTCAAGACTCTTCCAAAGAGTCTCAATAACTATCTAAAGATGACTGTTTCACTTCAGCTTTGGATCATATCTCATTCCCTCCTGCCTTCTCAGGGAATTATTAAACAATTGATTATTTTTTTCCTTATATTTCTTGGACGTTCTATTCTTACATTAACAGTTGATAGGATCTTAGTGATGACAGCCCTCAGTATGTCTTGTGTTACTCCTCTAATCTGGATTAATTGCCCTCTGTGTCCTGTGTAATGCAGTTATTCTGGGACCTTCCTTTGTCTCTCTCCTATGTTGGATCTCCAGCTGTCTGTATCACATCTTTTTTCTTGGTTTACTTTGTTCTTTGGTGGAATATCCTCCAGTACTTTCTTGAGAGACTGGGCATGGGAGGTAAGTTTTTTGAGATACTGTGTTATAAAGATGTCATTTTTCTGTGCTCATACTTGGGTATAGAATTAAAGGTTAAAAACCATTTTTATTCAAATGTTGAAGACAATTCTTCGTGTTTTCTTGTTTCCTGTGTTGGTACTGAGAACTCCAAACCATCTGATTCTTCATTCTTCATATCTGATCTAGTGTTTTTTCTTTTTAAAAGCTTATGAAATATTATCAATATGTCCTTTGATTCTTAAATTAATTCTTCCCTTTTTTCTCTTTCTAGAATTCTAATTATTAAGATGTTGGACTTAATTATTCTGGAATTCTAATTATTAAGGACTCCTGGCCTAGTCCTTCAAATTTCTTTTTTCTATTATTGTTCTTTGTCATTGTGCTCTACTGTCTGGGAGACCTCTTCAGCTTTATAGTTCAACTCTTTTATTAAGTTTTTAATTTTTTAAACATGGTTTTAATATCCTTTTGTTCCCTGAATGTTCTTTTTTTATAACAGATTTTTGTGCTTTATCTTCTCTTTTTAATTCTGGTGGTCTCAATAACAGAATTTATTTTAAAGTTTTGTTTTCCGTGCATAGTCTCTCTTTTAGCCTGTGGGTAGGACTTGTCTACTTTGAGCTTCACTGTAGGGTGTTCTCGTGGACCATATGTAGGGGAAATTGTAATGTCAGTATCCTTGTATCTCTCCTCTTGAGTTGGTCAAAACTCCTTCTTTGCTCCCTTCATCATTTCTTCAGATCTCTTTTCTTGTGTTGTTTGCTGAGGAAGACTTCCATGATCTCCTTAACCCAGTTACACTCCCACCCAATATGATGGTCTCATAAAATGGTTTATCTCATCTTTGAAGTACTTAACATGGTTGTAGTTTTACCTGTATCTGTGTGATTATGTGATAAATGCCTTATCTCCCACTTAACTATACATTCCATGAAGGCAACGATTGTGTCTGTATCACTTGAGACTCCATCCTTGCTACCTAGTACAGTGTTTGATTCCTAATATGTGCTAAATGTTTGTAAATTAATACATATTGAAGAATGAATGAATGAATGAGTGAATGAAGACTCAATCTCATTTTAATCCTTGCAGGATGAATCATTCCCATTTTACATATGAGGAAACTATGACAAAGCCTGTATTCAACTCTGGCAGGTCTCTCTGCCTTCAGAGCTGGTGCCATTAGCTCTTTAAATAATACCAGCTTATTGGACTTATTTCCTTTTTCCTTGTTAAATGTGGGATAATCCTGCGCTATCTTATCTCCTTTGGCTTCTGTGAGGAGCAAATGAGATAATGAAGAGTGTTTTTGTTAATTTTGAAACTTGTTTATACACGTTATATATTGTCCTATTAAGTAACAGAAATTCTATTATTCTGTTTTAAATAAATCTTGTTTTCGAGGAGGGGGAGAGTGTAGAAGAGACCTCAAATGCTTGGGAGTGAGAGTGGAACAACTGTTTGGGTGTCTAACATTGTTGGGTTCTCTGTCTAGGTACCCAGAATACATTATTTCATTTAGTTTTCATAACATCTTTCAAGGTAAATATCATTATCCCTGTTTTACAGGTCAGATAGCGGAGGCTCAGTGAGGTTCAGTTAATGTATATAATAGCCAGGACTTAAATCAAGGTCTCTGTAACTTCATACCCTGTATTCTTTCCTAGATTTCATGCTGTGTTCTTTTCTACATACCATTCCAATCTTCTTTTTGGTAAAATTTAGTATAATAAGTGGTAGCATACTATAAATATCATAAATTCTGAGAGAACTGTAGAATAAAATTAACAATTGAAAATGGCAGATTGTCCCCTGTTCTAATTATTCTAAAGAGTAAGATCATGTCAGTTTCTAAATAAAGTATTTAGACAGGTTCTCCAAGGAATATTTTGTATTCCTTATGCCAGTACTGATTAGCGTAGATACTAAATATATTACTCTGTGTCTGTATATTATCAGGCAAGTTTTTTTCAAACTCGAAACTAAAACAACAATGACAAAAAACAAAAAACTATTGCTAAGCCATGGAAACCAGATAACTGATTTCATCAAATCTATAGAAAGCAGTTCAGCTGACTGTTGGGAGGTAAGGTAGTTTGTTCCTCAAATGTTCCTTTTTTGTAGTGTATTCTTGTGCAATATATAAACTGATATTTTTACTTTTAGAAGCTTGTGGAATATTTTCTTAGTGGTTTGGATGAGGAAGGATGAAGTATAATGCATCATACTAGAAAAGGGAACAAATGTCAATCTAATGAAAGACTTTTTGAAAAGCTTAACATTAGGACCCTATCTCTAGACAAATGTTTAGTGGAAGCTAAACATATCTGGACTACTTGATAATTGGGCAAAGTAATAAAAGGTGAACATCTTTATATGTGACAAATATAGAAAATATGATAATATGGCATATCTTTTACAGACATTTGTCTTGGTTAAATGAAGGGAAAGTCATTATTGGTATCCAAGTCTTTTATTTTTAAGGCTTTTCTGGCTAAAGCACTAATTATTCCGAAAGTCTTCTTCGTTCTCGTGTAGCATTTTTAACTCTCATCTTCTTGATTTTAAGTCATAACTCTTCTGGTTTCCCTGCCATCTCTCTAGCTGTTGTGCTTCTGATCCACCTAGTAATGTTTGTTAACTTAACAAATTAACATGGAAGTCCCCAAACCTCAAGATTGGCTCTCTGCTTCTCTTACTTTACATACTCTTTCTTTCAGAGAGTAATTATTTGGCTCTATTTTTATTAATATTGTATGATTCTCAGATCTGTATGTAACCTTGCCCTTATAATTATCCATATGTTTGCCTTTCCTTCAGTGGCTGAAACTTTCTAAACTAGAGGCAACTCTGTTTCCCATTGTTCCCTTGAATAAGTACCCCCTTCTAGGTTTCAGGTGACAACTGCTGACAACAGCTGCACTGTCAAATACAATAGTCCTTAGGTACATGTGACTATTTAAAATAATTAAGTATAAGTAAAATTTTTAATTCTGTTCTTCAGTCACAATAGCCACATTTCAAGTGCTCAAAAGTGACGTAGGTAGTGGCTACCATATTGAACAGTGCAGATATAGAATATTACCATCATCACAGAAAGTTCTGTTGGACAGCAGTGGACTAAAGCTTATTTAGTTTTTGCTTGTTTTCCTCCCTTCCTCCTTTATCTGGCTATCAATAACACTGATGATCATTTTCCCCAATAACCATAACCATGATTGTATTCGTATTATTTCAGAATTAATTGCTTCTTCATTTGCACTGTATACCTTGAAATCAAACAGAGGTTGGCAAACATTTTCTGTAAAGGGCCTAATAGTAAATATTTTAGGCTTCTCTGTCACAGCCACTCAACTCTGATGTTGTAGGATAGTCATTGACAACATGTAAACAAATAAATGGCTGTGTTCCAATAAAACTTTATTTATAAAAATAAGCATCAGGCTGGATTTGGCCCACAGGCCTTAGTTGCAGACCCTCGGTATAGAACTTTAAAAACTATATATGAAAATTTCTAAATATGTAAATACATTCAAAGAAAAATTAAATGAATACCCATTAACTCACCACTCAGCTTCAGAAATGAAACTCTGCTAATAAAATGGAAGCCTCCTGTATGACTACTCCCAAAACATCCCTCTCATCCACCACGTTGTAACCAACACTCTGACAATATATTGTATTGTCTTAGATGGTATTGTACCCTGTAATATTCTGCAACTTGCTTTTTTCCCACTGAACATTATATTTGTTGAAATTCATCAATATGGATTTTTAACCTTATTAATTACCATTTTGCTATTTAGTATTTCATTGTCTGTGTATCATAAATTACTTATCCATTTTCTTAGCTGAAAGTTTAGTTGTTTTGGTTTTATTCTTATAAACAATGCTGCTATCAACATTCTTGTATGTGTCTCGTGGTGTATTTATGCAAGAATTTCTTAAGGAAATATCCATAGGAGCGGTGTGTATTATCAGCTTTACCAAAGAGGGCCAGATTGTGTTACAGCACTTTTTATTATACCTTTTAATACTGTTAGTGTGTTATGTTAAACTCAGCAGATACTTGAGTGTATATTTGGTGACACGCATGGTGATACAGAGATAAATTGGACATGAGCCATATGAGCAGTGAGCCAGAAAGAAGAAGGTTATAATTCTCTAGAGCAGCCCCTAAAGGGTATATGGAATATGAGGTGATACATCCTTTCCCCTGCTATATTGTTTATATTATGGTTGGCTCCCTGTGACACAAAATATTAGGATACTTCTTGGCCATTTTTACCAAACTTCTAAAGCAGTGATTTAAAAATATTTTTAGCAGTTGAACAACTGCTACAGACTCCTACATGGAATCCATATACATAAAGCAGATAAAAGGGAAGCTGTTTGGTTAAAGCCTATGAGCCTCTTTCTGCTTTGTGTGGGTCCCATTACCCATACTTGCATATGTCATCCTCTACTTCTTTCCCTTAGTTCCTGAGGCATTATGCTGAATACTAGGGTTCCTTGAAATATAATTTGGAAACAACTGTTCTAAGACAGGGTTCCTTTAATAGAATTCTTAGCTTTACCTAGCTAATCTTCATGCTAGATTCCTTCAAAGTAATCTCTTAAAAATGTAAATCAGATCATGATAATGTGCTGCCCAAATCCTCCAGTGGACAAGACCAACAGGAAATTGAGTATTCTGACTTGAGAGCTTAATTGGATGTCTTAGGCTAGAGAGTCATCAATAATTGAGGGACAAAAGCAATCTTGAGAAAACAGAACAAAGCTGGAGGTATCATGCTTCCTCACTTCAGACTATTCTACAAAGCTATAGTAATCAAAACAGTATGATCCTGGTACAAAAACAGACACATAGATCAGTGGAACAGAACACAGAGCCCAGAAGTAAACCCACACACTTACAGTCAGTTGATCTACAACAAAGGAGGTAAGAATATACAACAGAGAAAAGATAATTTCTTCAATAAGTGGTGTTGGGAAAACTAGGCAGCTACATGTAAAAGAATGAAATTAGAACATTTTCTTACACCATATACAAAAATAGACTCAAAATGGATTAAAAACCTAAGTGTAAGACCTGAAACTATAAAACTCCTAGAAGAGAACATGGGCAGAACACTTTTTAACATAAATCTTAACGATATTTTTTTGGGATCTGTCTCCTAAGGTAAAAGAAACAAAAGCAAAAATAAACAAATAGGATCTAATTAAACTTAAAAGCTTTGCCCAGCAAAGGAAACCATGGACAAAACAAAAAGACAACCTACTAAATGGGAGAAAATATTTGCAAATGATAAGACCAATAGGGTAAATATCCAAAATATATAAACAGCTCATACAACTTAATGTTAAAAAAAAAAAATCTGATTAAAAGATGGGCAGAAAATCTGAATAGACATTTTCCCAAAGAAGATATACAGATGGCCAACAGGCACATGAAAAAATGACCAAGTTGCTGATTATCAGAGAAATGCAAATCAAATCCACAATGAGATATCACCTCACACCTGTCAAAATGGCTATCATCAGAAAGTCTGCAAATAACAAGGAAGTGGAGAAAAGCATTCTCTAATACACTGTTAGTGGGAATGTAAATTGGTGTAGTCACTATGGAAAACAGTATGGAGCTTTCTCAACAAACTAAAAACAGAACTACCATATGATCCAGCAATTCCACTGCTGAGTATATATCTGAAGAAAAGAAAAACACTAATTTGAAAAGCTGCATGCACCCCAATGTTCATAGCAGCATTATTTACAATATCCAAGATATGGAATCAACCTAAGTGTTCATCAACAGACAAAAGGATAAAGAAGATGTATGTAAACAATGGAATATTACTCAGCCATGTAAAAGAATGAAATTCTGCCATTTTTAGCACGGATAGACCTAGAGGGTATTGTGTTTAGTGAAATAAATCAGAGAAAGACAAATACTGTATGTTATCACTTATATGTGGAATCTAAAAAAAAATAAACAGATGAATGTATAAAACACAGGTAATCAAAACAGTGTGGTATTGGCACAAAAACAGATATATGGATCAATGGAATAGAATAGAGAGCCCAGAAATCCACACACCTATGGTCAATTAATCTTCTACAAAGGAGGCAAGAATATGCAATGGAGAAAGGGTAGTCTCTTCGGCAAGTTGTGTTGGGAAAGCTGCACAGCTGCATGTAAATCAATGAAGTTAGAACCTCCCTCACACCATGCACAAAAATAAACTCAAGATGCCTGAAAGACTTAAATATAAGACAGGACACCATAAAACTCCTAGAAGAGAGCTTAGGCAAAACATTCTCTGACATAATCGTAGCAATGTTTTTTTAGGTCAGTCTCCCAAGGCAATAGAAATAAAAGCAAAAATAAGCAAATGGGATCTAATCAAACTTACAAGCTTTTGCACAGCAAAAGAAACCATAAACAAAACGAAAAGACAACCTATTGACTGGGAGAAAATATTTGCAGATGACACGACTGACAAAGGCTTAATCACCAAAATGTACAAACAACTCATACAACTTAATAACAAAAAAACAAACAACCCAATCAAAAAATGGGCAAAAGACCTAAACAGACATTTTTCCAAAGAAGATATACAGATGGCCAGTGGGCACATGAAAAGGTGCTCAACATCGCTAATTATTAGAGAAATGCAAATCAAGTACAATGAGGTATCATCTCACACCAGTCAAAATGGCCATCATTAAAAAGTCCACAAACAATAAATGCTAGAGAGGGCGTGGAGAAAAGGGAACCCTCCTATACTGTTAGTGGGAGTATAAATTGGTGCAGCCACTATGGAAACCAGTTTGGAGGTTCCTTAAAAAATTGAAAATAGAGCTACCATATGATCCAGCAATCCCACTTCTGGGCATATATCTGGAGAAAACTCTAATTTGTAAAGATACATGCACCCCAGTGTTCATAGCAGCACTGTTTACAATAGCCAAGACATGGAAGCAACCTACATGTCCACCAACAGATGAATGGATAAAGAAGATGTGGTACATATATACAACTCACCCATAACAAAGAATGAAATAATACCATTTGTAGCAAAATGGATGGACCTAGAGATTATCATACTAAGTGAAGTAAGTCAGACACAGAAAAACATATAATGTGATATCACTTATATGTGGAATCTAAAAAATGATACAAATGAACGTATTTAAAAACAGAAACAGACTCACAGACATGGAAAACAAATTTATGGTTACCAAAGGGGAAATAAGGGTGGGAGGGATAAATTAGGAGTTTGGGATTAGCAGATACAAACTACTATATATAAAATAGATAAACAACATGGTCCTACTATGTAGCACAGGGAACCAAATTATATTTATATATCTATATATATCATATATATCTGAATCACTTTGCTATACACCAGAAACTAACACAGCCTTGTAAATCAATTATCTTCAGTTAAAAAATAAAACAAACCAGAAACAGACTCCAGATATAGAGAACAAACTAGTGGTTACCACTGGGGAGAGGGATGAGGAAAGAGACAAGATAGGGTTATGGGATTAAGAGATACAAACTACTATGTATAAAATAAATAAGCAACAAGGATATATTGTACAGCACTGGGTAATATAGCCATTATTTTTTAGTATCTTTAAATGGAGTATAATCTATAAAAATATTAAATCACTGTGTTCTACACCTGAAATGAATATAATATTGTAAATCAACTATACTTCAATTAAAAAATTTTTTTAAACAATAAATGAGTATTGAAGCAGAGAGTATATAAAACTACTTATGGGATAATGTATAGGGTGATAAGAGGTATAAGGAGAATACTTAAACCAACTATTTTTAAGTCAACTTTATTAAGGTATAATTAACATACAATAAAATGCATCTATTTTAAGTATACAGTTGGTTGAGGTTTTTAAAAATATTTATTTATTTATGGCTGCGTCGGGTCTTAGCTGCGGTGCGTGGGATCTTTGTTGCGGCATGGGGGATCCTGTGCTGTGGCATGCGGGCTCCTTGTTGCGGCGCTTGAGCTTCTCTCTAGTTGTGGCATGCAGGCTCTCTAGTTGTGGCACACATACTCAGTAGTTGTGTCGCATGGGCTTAGTTGCCCCATGGCATGTGGGACCTTAGTTCCCCAACCAGTGATTGAACCAACATCTCCTTAAAAGGTGGATTCTTAACCACTGGACCACCAGGGAAGTCCCCAGTTGGTTGAGTTTTGACAAGTATATATACCCATGTAATCATTTTCATAATCACAATCAATATTTAGAATATTTCTACCCCCCAAAACTTCTTTCTTGCTCCTTTGCAGTATATTCAATTTGTATCACTATATAATAGATTGACACAGACTTAGAGACTTTAAACTAGCCCCATTTATTATCTCACAGTTCTGTAGGTCAAAAGTCCAGGTGGGCTCAGCTGGGTTCTCTGCTTAGGATCTCACAAGACCAAAATTCAAGGTGTCACCTGCTCTGGGTTCTCATCTGGAGCCTCTTGAGGAGAATCCAATTCGAGGATCATTCAGGTTGTTGGCACAGTCCTGTTCCTTGTGGTTATAGGACTTAAGTCCTTTTTTTGCCTACTGGCTGTAGGCTGAGGGTCACTTCTCAGCTCTTAGAAGTTATGGTCAGGTCCTTTGCACGTGACTCCCTTCATGTCCAAACTAGCACAGAATCCTTTTCAGTTTTTTTCAATCTCTGCTTTCTCTTTTGCTACTAACTAGAGAAAATTCTCTGCTTCTAAAGGGCTCCTGTGAATAGATTAAGTCCACCAGATAATCTCCCTTTTACTATGTAACATAATATAATTGTAGGAATGATGTCTCATATCATGTGTTCTGTCCACACTAAGATTTTATAAGGGCAAAAGACATTGGAATCATCCTATAATTCTGCCTACCTCAGCAGTCTTGCATATATTTTGTTAAATGTATTCCTAAATATGTCAGTGTTACTATAATTTATGTTTTAATTTCATCTTTCAATTCTTTTTATTAATATTTAGAAATACAGTTGATTTTTACATATTGACCTGTCCAGTTGCTGTGTTACTCTGCATAACAGATTATTGTAAAGCTTAGTGTCTTAAAGTAGCATCAGCATTTTTTCTGCTCTTGAATCTATACTTTGGGTAGGGCTCAGAGGGGTTAATTTGTCTCTATACCATTCCATAGCAGCTAGAGCAGCTCAAAGGCTAGGGGCTGAATTCTTCTGAGTGCTTACTTTCTCATATGTTTGGTGATTGATGCTCCCTATTGGCTGGGACCTTGCTGGGGCTATTGGCTGGAGCTGCTGCACTTGGCTTCTCTGTGTTGCCTGGGCTTTCTCACAGTGTTGTGTTTGGGTTCCAGAGACAAATATATGAGTGAGGCAGGGAGGCTGACCAGACACAGGTAATATTGCCTTTTATGAAATTGTCTCAGAGGACATAGAGTCTTCTGCATTCCATTCATTGAAAAAGTTACAAAGTTCTATCCAGTGTCAAGAGGGATTGATGGGATAGATTCTACTTCTTAATGGGGGAGGAAAGGGGGGGAGGAGGCAAAGTTATGGAAGAACATATGGCACCAGAAATATTGCTGTGGCTTTTTTTTTTTTTTGCAAATGCAGTCTGCCATATGACATTGTATCCTACAGTTCCTAATTTCACTTATTAGTTCTAGTAGTTTTTTTGTGGATTCTTTATGGATTTCAGTGATCATGATCATGTCAAATCAAATATAGTTTACTTCTGTCTTTCTTATCCACAAGTCTTTTTATTTCTTGCCTTATAGCATTGGCTAGGATTCTTAGTATAGTGTTGAATAGAAGTGGTAAGAATGGACATGCTTGCCTTGTTCTGAGATCTTTTGGGGAAAGGAAAGTGAGAAAACTGACTTTCTAATTATTCTGGTAAAGTATACATAACATAAAATTTACTATTTTGACCACTTTTATATGTATAGTTTGGTGATGTTAAGTACATGCACAATGTTATGCAACCATCACCACTATCCACCTCCAGAACTTTTCAATCTTCTCAAACTGAAACTCCATACCTATTAAACAATGACTTCCCATTCTCTTCTGTAGCCCCCTGGAAAGCACAATTCTACTTTCTGTCTCTACGAATTTGACTACTGTAGGTACCTCATATAAGCGGAATCATACAATGTTTGTCCTTTTGTGTTTGCTTTATTTCACTTACCATAATGTCTTTAGGTTCACCCATGTTATAGTACATGTCAGAATTTCATTCATTTTTAAGGCTGGACTTTTATTTTCTTTATTCTGTATAGCATACAATTGTAAGTGCCTCTTTACCAAAGAAGTGAGATGAGTGCATTGTGAATCCTTGCTGCTGGGGATCTTAAAATTAGAAGTAGAACTAAGACCTCCACAAAAGTAACTACAATCTAAGAGCATGTAAAAGTAATAGCCATTATTTATTAAGCTTTTATTCTATACAGGCTTTACATTCATATTAGCTCATTTAATCCTCAAGGCAACCCTATATGTGCATGAATACCTTCCTTCCAATTATCTGGTTCTATGAATGCAAATGGTTCAAATAGGTATAGGCCATCAGATCTCACTGGAATATAAGATTCCTGAGAGCAGGTTCTTTGTTTTGTTCCCTGTTTTATACCTAACACCCCAAATTGGTGTTAAATGTATAAGGAGGGAGCAGTTGCAGTGGTCTTTCTTTGTGGAGGACCTTTCTTCATAGAAGAATTAGCATCTTAGGCCTTATGGGGAGTAGGATGTATGGCGGCAGAGAATGTGATTTCACAGGAATGGACTCAAATGAGCAGGGGAGTGAAAGTGATATACAGCAGAAATCACTGGTTCCATTGCTCTTGGGGAGAGGCATGAGAGTACTTGGTAAGAATGCTAGCAATAGAGGTTTTTTTTGTGGTTGTTGTTTTAATTTATTTTTTATACAGCAGGTTCTTATTAGTTATCTATTTTACACATATTAGTGTGTACATGTCAATCCCAATCTCCCAATTCATCCCACCACCACCACCATACCCATCACTTTCCCCCCTTGGTGTCTACATGTTTGTTCTCTACATCTGTGTCTCTGTTACTGCCTTTCAAACCAGTTCATCTTTACCATTTTTCTAGATTCCACATATATAAGTTAATATACGATATTTGTTTATCTCTTTCTGACTTATTTCACTCTATATGACAGACTCTAGGTCCATCCACCTCAGTACAAATAAATCAATTTCATTTCTTTTTATGGCTGAGTAATATTCCATTGTATATATATGCCACATCTTCTTTATCCATTCATCTGTTGATGGACACTTGGGGTGCTTCCGTGTCCTGGCTATTGTAAATAGTGCTGCAATGAACATTGTTGTACATGTCTCTTTTTGAATTATGGTTTTCTCAGGGTATATGGCCAGTAGTGGGATTGCTGGGTCATGTGGTAGTTCTATTTTTAGTTTTTTAAGGAACCTCCATACTGTTCTCCACAGTGGCTGTATCAATTTACATTCCCACCAACAGTGCTAGAGGGTTCCTTTTTCTCCACACCCTCTCCAGCACTTATTGTTCGTAGATTTTCTGATGATGCCCATTCTAACCAGTGCGAGGTGATACCTCATTGTAGTTTTGATTTTCATTTCTCTAATAATTAGTGATGTTGAGCAGCTTTTCATTTGCCTCTTGGCCATCTGTATGTCTTCTTTGGAGAGATGTCTATCTAGGTCTTCTGTCCATTTTTTGATTGGGTTGTTTGTTGTTTTAATATTGAGCTGCATGAGCTGTATTTTGGAGATTAATCCTTTGTCCGTTGATTTGTTTGCAAATATTTTCTCCCATTCTGAGGGTTGTCTTTTCGTCTTGTTTATAGTTTCCTTTGCTGTGCAAAAGCTTTTAAGTTTCATTAGGGCCCATTTGTTTATTTTTGTTTTTATTTCCATTACTCTAGGAGGTGGGTCAAAAGAGATCTTGCTGTGATTTCTGTCAAAGAGTGTTCTTCCTGTGTTTTCCTCTAAGCGTTTTATAGTGTCTGGTCTTACATTTGGGTCTTTAATCCATTTTGAGTTTATTTTTGTGTATGGTGTTAGGGAGTGTTCTAATTTCATTGTTTTACATGTAGCTGTCCAGTTTTCCCAGCACCACTTATTGAAGAGACTATCTTTTCTCTATTGTTATATCATTGCCTCCTTTGTCATAGATGAGTTGACCATAGGCGCGTGAGTTTATCTGTGGGCTTTCTATCCTGTTCCATTGATCTATATTTCTGTTTTTGTGCCAGTACCATATTGTCTTGATTACTGTAGCTTTGTAGTATAGTCTGAAGTCAGCGAGTCTGATTACTCCAGCTCCGTTTTTTTCCCTCAACATTGCTTTGGCTGCAATAGAGTTTTTTTAATGAAGCTGAAAAAACTTTGACCTTGGGAAAAAATTCTAAAATGACTTTAAAGTAGCTCTTTTTAAAAATTTTAACCAAACAGATTAGAATGTGAATATTTGACTATTTATTATCTTAG
Organism: Monodon monoceros; assembly: GCF_005190385.1. Classification (NCBI taxonomy): domain Eukaryota; kingdom Metazoa; phylum Chordata; class Mammalia; order Artiodactyla; family Monodontidae; genus Monodon; species Monodon monoceros. The sequence goes on from NW_021703784.1 coordinate 57,291,230, forward strand.
CTTTTTATTCAGTTTTCTATGAAGTATTATATTTTTCCATTAAATTTGATTTTTTTTTTTTTTTTAGTGTAAGGCCACTTTCATATGTTAGAAATGTTGAATTATTTTTGCTGACTGGAAATGTAGACTTCGGTTTTGATTGGTCTTCCTAGATTCTGTAACATATTTACTGTTGGTTAAAAACTTGAGGTAGTGGACATTGATGGTATTAGCTTTGGGGCTAAGAAAAGAAGTGATATGTGAACAGACAAAATCTTCAACATTCTTAGCCATTTATAGCTTTAGAAAGTTTTCTTTTTTGGTCAGTCATTTATCAAGACCTTTCCCTATTGTTTTTCCTTTTCAGGCTATTTTGAAAAGGCACATAGTATTCATTTTTCTGATATTCTGGTGGCTTTTGATTCTGATTCTCATGCTGATGTAATTATGTCACAAAATATAATAGAGATTATATTCTGTCCCTGAGGTACTTAGTCACAGTTTAAACACCTGCCCACAGACAGGTGTTTTTCTGAACGTAGTGCCCTATTCCTGTGTTTGAGGGTCAGGCCTCACTTGTGTGCACTTGGTGATGTTTTACCTAGTGTAGCCAATGTGTAGCTTTTAAGTTTCATTCAGGAAAGCATTTAAACTTAAACGTTGTATTTCTTTATCACAAATAACATGCATAGAGTTTGCTGAACTCCATTTTCAGACGTGACTTTATAATATCTGCCTTAAATGCGTGTCAGGTCATTTTAATAGTTTTCTTATTAAATCAGTCAATTGACACATACCTTATTTTCTTGATTCTAAGGTTCAGGTTTTTAAAGAATCTTTTAATGTTTTCAAATCAGTGATACTTCTTATATTCTGTGGTTTCTTAAAGAAAAAGGAAGATAATTTTTCCTGAATTTCCAATTCGTACAAGGCACGGAGGAAGAAGTTAAAAAAAAAGTGATTAAACACTCTACCCTCAAAATATTAAGACAAAGACTGGTCTTTGTCTCTTTCTGTCTCTCTTTGTGTTTCTCTCAGACACACTTTTGAAAGTTAACTGACCATACAAGGTGGTAAAACCTAGATGCCAGTCACCTTTTCTGCATAATCCATTAATCTGCTTTTTATTCACAAGATAAACATTTCAAAGCCAAATGAAATGAAATGATTCTAATGTGATCCAAGGAGTAATTCTGTAGATGAAGGTGTAATAAGCACTGGGATGCAGTTTATTCTCTCATAAAGTTTTGAAGGGAATAAGTAGACTATTACTGTTGTATTTAATGTTCTGCACCAGAAGTTCAAGTATTAACTTTAACAAGTGAGAATGAAGCTAAGTGGTATTCCAGGTGTGCTATTTGATATTGATCTTAAAAGCTGATAATAGGTAGCATATATATATTAATATATACACATATACATACATACATACACACGTGTGTAATAAAAATCATGTTTTTCATGTAAGATGAATCCTTGGACGAGACCTTAAAGTCATTATCCATCGATTTTATTTATTTATTTATTTATTTATTTATTTATTTATTTATTTATTT
>NW_021703784.1:57292774-57465375 GCF_005190385.1 Monodon monoceros
TTATTTATTTATTTATTTATTTATTTATTTATTTATTTATTTATTTAATTTCGGTTGCACCAGGTCTTTGTTGCAGCTCGCCAGCTCCTTAGTTGTGGTACACAGGCTCCTTAGTTGCAGCATGTGAACTGTTAGTTGCAGCGTGCTTGTGGGACCTAGTTCCCTGACCAGGGATTGAACCTGAGCCCCCTGCATTGGAAGCGTGGAGTCTTATCCACTGTGCCACCAGGGAAGTCCCACCCATCAATTTTTGAAAGGAAAACTAGCTGGTCTTGGTCTTTGCTTTTGTAGCAACATCTTTTAACATTACTATTATAAAACCATTAAAGCGCCAAGGAGAAGTAGTGGTCAGAGGATGAATCTCAGGTACATAGAAGCACAGCTGGATCCCTGGAGTGAAGGTGACTGGTCAGAAGCATTTTGACTTCTCCAAGCAGGCCTTATGTTCATGGAGTAGTTAGTTCATGGCCTTCAATACTGTCAGGAGCAGTAGAAAGTTTCAGGACTTTCTGGAATGCCATTGCAGCACTATTATTTAAGAAATTGGAATAAAGCCTCATTCAGGAAATGAAAATTTATCCTCTATCAGTATAGGTGGAGATAAATATTATTTGGCAAGAAGGGCTCCCATTCAGGAGGGAGCCCACTGAGAGACCTGTGCCACAGTTATTCTAATCCTACCTGTTGCATTATGAGCCCTGATTGATCCTCATGTATTATCTTTCAGTGACAGACACATCAAGACATAACTACAAATAAGGTAGCACATCTGAGAAGGTGACCCTCTGGAGAGGAATAACTCTTTCAGAACAAAAGCTTCAGGTCCACCTGAAGGTGTTTTCTAGGAAGCAGAATTATAAATAACAGTTTAAATCAAAAGACAGAGAGATTTCTCAGTGTTGCAAAGAGTATTGGGTTATATATCATGAAGTCTTTTTGTTTGTTCAAAAAGTAATTTTGGAACAACTACCCCATACCCTACCTAGAACCTTCAGTGGCTTCTTATTCCTCCAAAGGGAACGGGAGAAGTCAAGATAATTTAAAAGGCACTATGTGCTCTTTTCTTTTGCCAACTTTATTTTTTGAAATTCAGATATAATTTGCATACCATAAAATTTACCATTCTAAAGTGTACAATTCAGTGGGTTTTAGTATATTCACAAGGTTTTACAACTACCACCCCACTATCTAAGTCTAGAACATTTTCATCACCCCAAGAAGAAACCCTGTACCCCATTAACAGTCACTCCCTGTTTTCCCTACCCACCAGCTTCTAGCAACCACTGATCTGCTTTCTGTCTCTGTGTTTGCTTTGTTCTGGATATTTCATAGAAATAGAATCATGCAGTATGTGGCCATTTGTGTTTGGCTTCTTTCACTTAGTATAATGTTTTCAGGGTTCTTGCATGTTGTACCATGTATCAACATTTCATTCTTTCTATGCTGAATAATACTCCATTGCATGGCTATACCTTATCTCGTTTATCTTTTCATCAGTTGATGGACATTTGGGTTATTTCACTTTTTGACTCTTTGTCTATCTCTTTATCCTCATTTCATATTTCTGCCCTCTTCACTCTCTGCACTTCAGTAAGTGACTCTCTTTCTGTTCCTCAGTAGTAACAGGCTCTCTCCTATGTCAAGGTATTTGCACATGTTCTTCTCTCAGCCTAAAACTATCCTTCTCACTCTCCCATTCACTTTCTTAACTCTTAATCATGTTTCACGTCCCAGTTCAAATCTGTTTCTTTAGGGAAGCCTTCTCCAAACTATATCAGATTCCTCATTATATGTTCTCATAGCAGCAGATTTCTTTCCTTCCTAATATTCGTCCTAATTTGTAATTATATGCTTGATTATGTTGTCTTTTTGCTTTCCTCTCCTACCCCTAGTATACTGTAAACCTCATGAAAGCAAAGTTGTGTCTGTTCTCTACTCATAATTGTATCCCTGGGGCCTAGCACACTACCTAGCATATGTGTGGGTGTGTGTGTGTGTGTGTATTTGTTGAATGTATTAATGCATGAATCTATTTCCAACTATTAAGGACATAAAAATGAGAAACGATCTGCCCATGTGGAGCTTACAGTGCAGAGTTAAGCAGGCAAGTAAACAATTATTTTGCAGTAAGAAATGCTATAATGGCACTGTGTACAAATATAATGAGACCAGAGGAAATAGGAGGAAAGTCAGGAAAGGTTTCATAGAGGTGTTTTTGGTTTTTTTCTTTTTTTTAAAGTATTTATTTATTTGGCTACGCCAGGTCTTAGTTGTGGCATGTGGGATCTTTAGTTTGTGGCACGCGGGATCTTTTTTTTTTAGTTGTGGCATGCGAGTTCTTAGTTGCAGCATGTGGGATCTAGTTCCCTGGCCAGGGATTGAACCCGGGCTCCCTGCATTGGGGGCATGGAGTCTTACCCACTGGACCACCAGGGAAGTCCCACACAGAGGTGTTTTTGAATGAAACTTACTCTGTCTCATTTGGTAGAATGTAAGGCCTTGAAAGAAGGAAGTGTGTATTGTTTACTGTTGTGTTTTAGTCCATAGAAGAGTACTTAGTAAATATTTATATAGTTGAATCAAATTCAGTTTTCCTGGCAAACAGGCAAATTGAGAACATTCCAGATATAGAGACAAAAATAATTCCGGACTACAGAGATAAGTAGTTCAGTATCTGTACAGTATAGTGTATAGTGAGAGTGTAGCAAGAGATGGGGATGGGCTGTAGGAAGAGCATGTGACTGGATTTATATGCCCTACTGAGAAGATTCTGTAGACCAGGGGTCCCCAACCCCCGGGCCACAGACCAGTACCAGTCTGAACCGGGCCGCACAGCAGGAGGTGGGCGGCAGGCAAGCCAGCAAGTGAAGCTTCCTCTGTATTTACAGCCACTCCCCATCCCTCGCATTACCACCTGAGCTCCGCTTCCTGTCAGATCAGTGGAGGAGTTAGATTCTCATAGGAGCGTGAACCCTACTGTGAACTAAGCATTCACGGGATCTACATTGCTCATTCCTTATGAGAATCTAATGCCTGATGATCTGAGGTGGAGCTGAGGCAGTGATGCTAGCACTGGGGAGCGGCTGCAAATATAGATCATCATTAGCAGAGAGTTTGACTGCACAGAGACCATAATAAATCAATTGCTTACAGACTCATATCAAAACCCTATCAGTGAGTGGCAAGTGAAAACAAGCTCAGGGCTCCCACTGATTCTGCATTATGGTGAGTTGTATAATTATTTCATTATATATTACAATGTAATAATAATAGAAATAAAGTACACAATAAATGTAATGTGCTTGAATCATCCCGAAACCATCACCCCCACCTCCGTCCATGGAAAAATTGTTTTCCATGAAACTGGTCCCTGGTGCCAAAAAAAAAGTTGGGGACCACTGCTGTAGACAGTGGGGAGCTATTGAAGACTTTTGAATCAAGAAGCGAAATGATCAAATTTACATGTCAGGAAGATGACAGCGTGTGAAAGATGGATACTAAAAGCAGGAATACAAATCAGGCCATTACTACATGACCTGGGGCCATGAGTTAAAAAGGATGAGAGGATAGATTCAGAAGTTACAAGGAGGATTCTGCTGCTGCTGATGATAAAAGTTAACATTTATAGAGTGCTTACTATATGTCAGGAACTGTGCTAGACTCCAGATGAAAAGATAATGAATGACACAGCACTTGTCCTTGAGGAATGAGGACATATGTGTACCTTTAGAACATGTACACAATGTGATAGAGCACGGAGCGGAAAGAATGACCAACCCAGTCTCAGGGAGTAAGGAAAACTTCTCAGAGATGGCAACATTTGTTTTGGGCCTTGAAGGATATATGGTGGGATTTTCCTCTTCAAAGAAGTATAATGGCATCTTAAACAGAGAGAAGAACCAGTGCAAAGGCAAGAAGAGTGCCTTCTCATCGGTGTGGTTGGAACATAAGATTAGAACCATCAACTAGTCATCCTTTATTCTGCACATATTCCACTGATATTTTGCATTTGTTCCTTTAAAATTAATCCTCTTGATTTCTGTTCCATCATTGGAGTCTTTGGAGATATAAGTATTTGAATCTTGATTCTGTCATTCATGATATTGACCATACTCTCTGTCTTTGTAGCATCCATAAATTTGATAAGCTTTCCTTCTGTTTATTCCCCCAGAATTAGATAAAATCATTGAAACGGATAGAACCCTGTGGTTACTTGCTTAGTAAAGATCTACTTCCAAGTTTATCCCTGTCTCTTAATAAGCCACTGTTAATTCAACAACTGTGAAACCTGTTAGCTACACAGTTTTTTTCATCTAAGTTTTTTCAATCTTATTCACAATTAAGTATAATGTAACAATTAAAGGAGAGAAGTTTTGGAGCAAAGCAAATCTGATTTGACTCTTGGCTTTATCACTTCATAGTTTTGTGACCTTGAGCAAATTATTTCCCTTTTATAAGTCTCAGTTAACTCATCTGTAAAATGAGGCTGCTAAGTGTCCCATATTGCTTTTGGGAATATTATGTGAGGTAAATGTTTATTAAGTACAGTGGAAAAGTAGAAGTCAGCTGTATCACTATTAATAAAGATAATTTTTTGTTTATTAATTTAAAAAATTATATTGTGTGTCTACTGTGTGCATAGTACTGTTCTGGATATTGGAGGTACATCTGTGAAAAAGACAAAATAATACTTAAAAGCACTTAATATATGCTCAGCATTGATCTAAATTATTTACTCTCATTTACCTACCAACTCTCTATGGTAGGTACTCTTACTCTCCCTGTTTACAGAAAATGTAAGTAAGGCACAAAGAGGTTAAGTAACTTGCCCTGGTCACACAGGTAGGCAATAGTGACAGAGCTGGAATTTGAACCCAGACCAGCCTGGCTCCAGTGTGCTTTCTCTTAACCACCATGTAATACTGCCTCTCATCTGGAGTCACTTCCCCTGATGCCTACTGAAATCAGGATATTCCATTTTTATGGCAGTTCTACAATCTAGCAGCTCTAATTATTATTAAATAAATTAATTAAATAAGAGGGTCTGTTATGATCTCATGTTGGTATGATTTTTGTTTTAACCTGTGCTGGTTCCTAGTGATTACCTTTGTCTTTTCAAATTATAGAGCTATTTATTTAATAGTCTTTTCCCAGAATTTGATAGGAAGTCACATTAAGCTTACTCCTCTCTAAATTTTTTAATATAATTAAAGCACATTTTTACTGAAAAAAAATTGCAAAGAGAAAAACTCAAAGTTTATGTCCTTAGTTGACAGTTGTTGAAGAAAAACATCTCAAAATATGAGTTTCTTATATTTTTCCTGGTTTTTTTTTTTACATTGACTATCAATAGTTTATACCAGTGGTTCTCAAACTTTTTGGTCTCAGAACCCCTTTACACACTTAAAAATTACTGAGGAACCAAAAAGCTTTTGTTTATATGGGTTTTACCTATTGATAGCTGCTGTACTAGAAATTTTAAAACTGAGAAAATTTTAAGACACAAGAATAGACAAGTACAAATTTCATTAGCTGTTAGAGCAATTGCATCATCACATTACCTACTCTGGAAGACTCTATCATATATTTGTGAGAGAATGGTGAAAAAGGCAAATGATATTTTAGTATTTTTATGAAAATAATTTTGACCTCACACACCCCTAAAAGGGTCTCAGAGAATCCCCTCAGTGGTCCCTTGATTTCACCCTCAGAATTTATGCCTTATATTGATACTAAATAACATTTTTACTGCTTTTAGTCAGAAGAAACTCTAAGACTAAAATTGAAGGTCTGTAACAGTATTTCAATGGAATCCTTAGGTTTCAATAATATTACTTGTTAAGGACTATCTATGATTTAGATACTTTCAGGGATGCAGAGTTGAAACAGATACAGCTTCTTTCCTCAAAGAGCTTAGTCTCCTTAGGGAGAAACAGTATTTACAGGTCAAGTTGAAATACAGATTAGAAAGTGATAAGTGACATGCTGTGTATCTCAGAAATTGAGCTCAGTATTGCAATTTATAAGGTAAGTTGCATAATTCCATAAAATAATGTTTGGCTCCTTATGATTCTCTTGACATAAGTGATTAAGTATAAACAAGAATTATAGCAAATTCAGAGATCTTTGTTTTGCATTTTGCTTAGATGGTACATTTAATAACTTACTCTGAAAGATTTGGGTACATAGAGAGCATGGCATATTGCTGTCATCAAGTCATTTAAGATTCAGTCTCAAAATTGTTCATTTCTGAACTACACATACTTTAAAAAAAAAAGTGCTTTAAAAAGCAACACTAAATACAGAGGAATACAATTCAAAATGGCTTGCAAACACCTGGATTTGATATACTTGTAGAGCAGCTAACAATTAGGGCAGGCAGAGAACACATTTTTAACTGAACATTAAAAAAGAAAAGCAGGGCTAAAAGTTGCAATATTGAAGTTGGAAAGCATTCAATGTGATAAGTGCTAAGGCAGCCTCGCATGTATTGTACAATACCTGCCCATCCCTAGGTCACCATAGGTTACCCCACTTTGCAACCAACCAATAGTATTTCAGATCAAAAGCATGGTGAATAAGAAGTGTGCCTCTCTCCCCAAGCACGATTTACTCTCTGTACCTTCAGCCCTAAATTTCTGGCTCAGCTTTCTTACATCTGGGAATTCTTTTTATTACAGCCTTTCTTTACTTGCATCCTTTAAACCATAAGATTCTTTATTATCCTCTCTCCCTATCTTATACCTTCCCCCCACATCCACCCCTAACATTATCCAAGCAGAGGCAACTTTTTGGTGGCTTACAGGAGGGATGCTATTTTACTAGAAATCTTTGTAACTGTAAAAGAAATAGGGATGGCAAATAGGTTTCAGTTAATTGCCAATTGTAATAAATTAGTAGTGGCTGCTTGGAATGCTGTGCCAAGAAGTTACCTGAGACTGCTAGGCTCAAGTGCCATGATCCATTAGCAGTTTCTGTTGTGCGCATGAGAGGAGCAAATGCCAGCACATTGGCCTCATATTTGATGTCCCCAACCTAGTAAATCTCTGCTTTGGACCCATTTAAATCTATAGGAACAGCAAATTAAAACATACATATTCCATATTAATATGTATTTGAACTATGTAGTTTTTATCCTCTATGTCTGTCCTGTTTAAAATATCTTCCTCAAAGTCAGACTGAGGTCAGTGCATTAAATATCTGATGTAGCTCGATGACAGCAAAGCAAAAAACAAAAAAACACCCCCAGAAACTTAGAATCAGAGGAACTCAAATTGTAGTTCTGCCTCTACCAGTCAGCATATGACTTATCTAACCTGTCTGGATCTCAGCTGAACCAGTTTCTGACATACAATATTAAATGCTTTTATTGCTCCCTTCAAAAAACACAGGAAGCTATTGGGAGCAGATGCTGTGAAATGGCTATCTTTGAAGTTTATTGAAATCAGGCTTACCCTGTGTGGAGACTTGTCATTTAGCGTGACACTTGACTAAATATAGGAGCAGATCTTAAATTGATAGTCTAGATTGTTAATCTCAGAACGGACCAAGCCTCTCTGTTGAACAAAGACTGTAGAATATATGAAGTAGAAGAGAAAGATGACTGTTAAACCAGGATTAAAATTTCTGAAATGGGTGAAGAGTATTGATAGAACCTTAGAAACATCTAGGCTTGCAATCCCTTTGGCTAGTGCCCCACCCACTCACCCTCCAGATTCTAGTATTTAGAGAGACGCATGGCATACATGCACACACAAAGTATTACTTGTGAGTGTGTGTCATATTCTTTAGGTGTGTCAAAGGAGGAAAGTAATTGAGAGACTGATCTAGTCCAGTGCTCGTATTTCCATAGATGGAAACAGGTCAGGTATTTTGATAGACTAGAATATTCTATTCTGAAACAAGATTTTGGATTTTTGTGTTGTTTTGTTTTCAGCTTAAAAAATCTGCTTCTTAGGAATATTTGGTTAAAATAGATGATTTTTTTTTTCTTAAATCTGATCAGTTTTAAGTGAGTATAGGTAAAAGTTAGGGAGGAGATGAGACCTTTCTCTGAATGTGGGTTTTTAATAAAAGGAGAATGTAGAATTGATGAACTTGGAACAGAAACTGATCAATGTGGGAATATATTGATATATAAAGAATACCCAGTTATTAGATTTTGTCCCACAGTGTTTATTTACATGAAGTCCAACAACTGTTTTAGAACTTTTCATTCTGCTTTTGTATTCTGCTCCTTAGCTCCAAAGGTTCGCCTATGACAGCTTAAAGCAAGCCATTTTCCCCCTTTGTAAAATAGTACTAAAGTGTGCAGGTGAAATAACGCCAAAATCTTTAAGATTACAGCAGAGTACTTTAAAGTAGTTAAATGGTAAAAATATGGTAAGGTGTGTGTGTGTATATACATATATATATATAGATTTTACATATATATATACATTTATCACTCAGTTTTTAAAAGGTTAATTTTTATGTTATTTTAAATAATTTATATTTGTATCATTCCAAACTTATAGAAAAATCGCAAGTACAGTAAAAACTAAGGAATCCCTTTTACTTGGATTTCTCCATTGATGTTTTCATAATTTTCTCCCTCTCCTTTAACATGTGTATGTATGTACGTATATGTTTGTGTGTGTATCCATTGTCATTATTCTTTTTCTGATCCATTTGAGAGCAAATTGCAGACATAATGCCCTGTCACTTCTAAATGCTCCAGAATTTTTTTACCCCAAATAAAGCTACTCTCCTACCTAACTATCCAAACCTACAACCATCCATATCAGGAAATCAACATTAATACAGCACTACCATCCAATTCACAGACATAATACAAATTTTACCAATGTTCCAACAATATCTTTTTTTGATTTCTGATATGAGATTCAATCCAGGACCATTTGTTCCATTTAGTTATCATGTCTCTTTAGTCTCCTTCATTCTGGAAGAGTTCCTCCATTTATTCCTGTATTTCATGACTGACAGTTTAAAGAGAATAGACCTTTGATTCTGTAGGTTGTCCCTCAAGCTGGGCTTGTCCCATATTGCTACATGTCCAATCTCAGGTCATGCATTCTTGACAAAAATACCTCAGAAATGATGCTGTGCTCTTCTTAGTATGTCATATCAAGAGGCCCGTGATATCAACCTGTCCTACCACTGATGATGTTAATCTTAGTCACTTAGTCGATTTGTTGTCTGCTAGGTTTTTTGCATTATAAAGTCATCATTCTTTCCTATGCAGTGGTAAATATTTTGGGAGGAAACTATGCCAACATCCTATTCCTCATCAAACCCCTATCCATCAGTCTTAGCACACGTTGAATCAACCTTCCTGAATCAACCACTTTTATGATGGTTGCCAAATATTGAAATATCTTCATCATTTCTTCTACATTTGTTAGTTGTCACTCTACCATACGGAAGAAGTTTCTATTCTTATTTATTTGTTTGTTTTGTTTGTTTATATCATAGTGATGGATTTCTATTTTATTCAATGGATTGAAATTTGTTGCTCTTATTATTTATTATCATGCTCAAATTGCTCCATACTTGACCAATAGGAGTCTCTTCAAGCTGGCTCCTGTCCTTCACACATGTCCCTATCATTCTCTGAGCATTTCTGGTGAAAGATGCTCCAGGCTTATCATTTGCTTTCCTTGCCCCAATTCTGAAATCAACTGTTTCCTCAAGAACTCCTATTTTATTTTAGTGGAAGGTAATATTTAGAAACTAAATTCTGGGTAATTGGTGTGCTCATTGCTTCTGGGTATTATTGCTTCTTGTCCCTCTCAGTGAACAGAGCTAGGAAGTATAGACAGATACACATACATACAGCTACACCTATTTCTATATCTATCCGTGTGTGTGTGTGTGTGTGTGTGTGTGTGTGTGTGTGTAAACATAAACTCACATTGAGATGTCCAATTCCAATCCAATACCTCAGGATTCTTTCTAACCTTCCCCTTATCTATATTTGTATGCAAATGCCTTCTTTGACAGAAATTTGGCTCCCATTATCCTCAATATATTTATTTAAGCCCAGTCTCTTTGTATAATATTCATCTCCTGACCACTCTGGTCACCTGCTCAGCTTTGATTCCCCCCCCCCCCCCCCAAACTTGCCACTCTTGAATTTTCCCAATCTCAGTAATGGTAACTGTGTCCTTGCAGTTGCTCAGGCCAGAGTCACCCTTGTTGCCCCTCTCCAAATCTCACAGCTATCCCATCAGTAAATTCCTTCAGCTCTACCTATAAATAGAACCATTTTCCCCCCATCCCCGTTGCTATTACTCTGAACCGTCACCGTTATTATCTCTTGTATGTACTTTAGCAAATCTATCTGACTCTGCTTCTACCCCACCCTTCAGTGTCTGTTCTCCACACAACAGCCAAAGCGATCCTTTTAAAACCTAAGTCAGGACTTCCCTGGAGGTCCAGTGGTTAAGACTCTGTGCTTCCGGACTTCCCTGGTGGCTCAGTGGTTAAGAATCTGCCTGCCAAGCAGGGGACACAGGTTCGAGCCCTGGTCCAGGAAGATCCCACATGCCACGGAGCATCTAAGCCCGTGCTTTACAACCAGTGAGCATGCACTCCAGAGCCCACAAGCCACAACTGCTGAGCCCATATGCCACAGCTACTGAAGCCCACACGCCTAGAGCCCATGCTCCACAACAAAAGAAGCCACTGCAATGAGAAGCCCGCACAGTGCAACGAAGAGTAGCCCCCGCTCACCACTAGAGAAAGCCAGCAGGCAGCAACGAAGACCCAACGCAGCCAAAAATAAATAAATAAAGACTGTGCTTCCAGTGCAGGGGGCATGGGTTCAATCCCTGGTCAGGGAAGATCCTGCATGCTGCACAGTGCTGCCAAAAAAAACCTAAGTCAGATGTCATTCCTTCGCTTAAAACCTTCTGGTAGCTTCTCTTCTCACTCATTTTAAAAGTCAAAATTCTTATCAAGGTCCTATGTCTTCTACCACTTTTCCCTCATTGTAACTCAGCCATATTGGCCTCCTCACTGTTCCACAACAATCATCCTCTCACCTCAGGACCTTTGCCCTTACTATTTCCTCAGCAAGGTATACTTCCTCAGCAAGTATACCCCCAGATATCCACATAACTTACTACTTCTTCACTTCAGGGCTTTGTTCAAATGTGACTTTACCAGTGAGGCTTTCCCTGATTACCCAAAATAAGATAGCATCCTTTTCTTCACTCTCTAATCCTTTACTTTGTTTTTGTTTATTGTATTTACTATAACCAGGCATAATGTTTAAGAGCAGGGATTTGGTCTGGTTTTTCTTTCCACATAATATCCCTACCACCTAGAATAATGTATGACAAATAATAGACTCTTGATAAATATTTGTTGCATGACTTCTTGTGTATTCATGTTTGATGAATTCTTGTAGGTAAAAATGGTTTGGGTGGCATATTAGTGATGTCTCTTTTATATAGTTGTAAATTAGATAGATGTTTTACTTGCTTTATGAGGAGAATTAGTGTCAAATAAGCTAATAAGCATCAAATAACCTGGCCTTTAGAGAGACAGTTAACTTTCAAACTGTAAATCATTCAGAAAACAGAATTAGAGATTAGGGATATTTTGAAAAAGAACCTGTTAATGGAATTGGTAAGAGGTATGCTCACCAACAGTTACAAGTTTCTAAGATCTGGAGTTTACCTTGCTCCCGTAATTTCTGATGCTTGGCAAACCATCTCCAGACCATTTCTCAAAGAACGTCCTTCTTCCTCAAGTTTAATCTTTCTGATCCAAGACTGTTAGGCATCTCATTTTTTCCGGCATATTTTATTTTTCTTAATATTTAATACCATATTTATTTTATCTTCTGTTGGAGTACAGTAACTTCATTAGTTCCTTTTATTCTTTCCACTTCCAGTAATAAAATTTTTGAAATGTAAAGTATTTAGAGCCAGTAGAGGAATAGCTATTTTTTGCTTCACAGCAGCTTGAGGTTCTGGAGAGAGTGAACTATTTTTTTCACTTGGCGGGGGGTAGGTTATTAAAGTATAGTTGCTATACAGTATTGAGGGCAAACTATTGACATTAAGAAGAAACAGATAATTGTATCATGAAAGCCTTCCTCCAGGAGTAAGCTTTCATTGCCTTATATCTCTTAACCTGTGCAATCCTGTTTCTTCATCTGTGAGAATAGGACTAATAGTATCCTTTTCATGAGTTGTAAATACGTGTAAGTGGTTGGCACATAGTAGGTGTTCTTTTTTTATATATATATAAATATATTTATTTTATTTTTGGCTGCGTTGGGTCTTTGTTGCTGTGTGTGGGCTTTCTCTCGTTGCGGTGAGCGGGGGCAACTCTTCGTTGCAGTGCACGGGCTTCTCATTGTGGTGGCTTCTCTTGTTGCGGAGCATGGGCTCTAGGCGCACGGGCTTCAGTAGTTGTGCCTCATGGGTTCTAGAGCACAGGCTCAGTAGTTGTGGTACACGGGCTTAGTTGCTCTGTGGCTTGTGGGATCTTCCCAGACCAGGGCTCGAACCCATGTCCCCTGCACTGGCAGGCGGATTCTTAACCACTGCCCCACCAGGGAAGCCCCGTAGGTGTTCTTTTAAGTATTCAGTTTCTCTTTCCACCTTCTGTGATCTTCTACTAATCAACATAACAATGTTTTAGCTATATTAATAAACACTTATGTATATAACCAAGTTTTCTTACCAAAATAGCTAACGTTGGTGAACAGAAATAAACAGAAAAGTGTTCGGAATTGTTTTTGCTCTGAAAATACTGAAGGCTAATATTAGATTAGTGTTTTCCCTTTCAAACCTTATATATCTTTGTGGCATTAAAATAGAGAAGAGAGAGTTACTTCACCTGAGCGACCAAGCAAACCAATATAAATGAAAGTATGTAGGGAGTTTCCAAGCATTAAACTCATTGGTGCTCTTCCTCCTTAACTTTATCTTCATTTGGTAAAACATGTGCAGACATACCATAAAGATGTAGGGATTTTTTTTTGGTTCTTACCAAAAATAAAATGCTCTAAAGTGTGCCTGTTGAGAGTGCCAACAGCGTGTGGATTCAGAAAGTTATCTTTTAAGTGAAAGAAAGAAAGAATGTGTTTTTATAGGATTCTTGTCAATTAGAATTTTCCCTAAGCTTTACAGGGTAAGAACTTTATCTCCTTTACTCAAGTCTAGCCTCATTTCCTCAGCAAGCATGATTGAGCTCAGTTAGATATTAAGAACTTATAAACAAACTCTGAAATGGCAGATTTCAAATCAGTGGGAAAATTAACCAGATTATAAAGGTAATGATGATGAGGCTCTCTAGAAAAAGAAAAATTCTGATCCCCATATCATACCAAACCAAATTTTAGATTTGTTAAAGATAAACGCAACAGAGAAAAACATGGGTGAAGATTTATCTGATCTTAGTGTGAAGAGGAGATTATTAAGTATTCTAGCAAAGGTAGACACTGTATGGGAATATGGTGATAGATTTGACAATCTTAAAATTTTAAAATGTGTAACACAACAACGATAACAACGATAGCTAACATTTATTGAGCTAAGTGCGAAGCCTTGTAGTAAGTGCTTTACATCTAAATCAAAGTGCCAAGATTGAGAAACTGTGTCCTAGAACTAAACGATCTATAACCCTGGTCTACTGTCCGTGTTATCACAGGCAGCAGTATCACCTGATGTTTTGCCATGGTGTGACAAGTATTACCAGCTTCCCAATCTGCAGCATCTGTTTCCTCACTGCTTGCTACTCTGCCACTTAGCAAATGCCACCTATATTAGTTTTGTTGTTGTTGTTGTTACAGGAACGTACCACTACAAGATACTAATTCTGTATTAATTAGGATACAGGCTAACCAACTGAAATAGAAAGACCCAAAATGTAATGGCTCAAACAAGATAGATGTTAATTATTTCTCATCCGATAGTTCAGGGTAGATAAGCAGGTTCTACCCCATGAAATTATTCAAGTACCCAGGTAGCAAGATGACTCTAGCACTTTCTCAAATCACCCATTTGGCCAAACCTGGGTCATGACTTATATGCTTCCTAGCCAAAGGGTAGAGGAAAGAGAACCATTCTCTTAAGAGCAAAGATATACCAGATCTTAAGATCTAGTCCTGAAAGCGGTATATATTACTTCTGTTCACATTGTGTTGGCTCGCATGGCCATACCTAACAGCAGGGGAAGCTGGGAAGTACAATCCCACCATGTGCCCAGGAAGAAAGGGAGAACAGATTTTGTTGGACAACAAATGGTTTCCACCACAGCCACTATCTGTGCTGTTTCTAAATATCTGATAAGGTAGATGACAATGTAGGAGTTAAAAAGCTCTTATAAATCAATAAGAAAAGTTAAAACATCGTAAAGGAAATAAGGAAAAGTTACAAATTCAGTTTAAAAAAAGGGAAATACACTCTCATGTATAAGTTAAACTAATATTTGACAAGGGAGCCAAAAATACTCAATGGGCAAAGAAAGGATAGTCGCTTCAATAAATGGTTTTGGGAAAACTGGATAACTATATGCAGAAGAAACTGGACCCCTACCTTATACCATTACAAAAATTAACTCAAGATGGATTAGAGACTTAAACATAAGACCTGATATCATAAAACTCCTAGAAGAAAACACAGGGGAAAAGCTATTTCATATTGGTCTTGGCAGTGATTTTTTAGATATGTCACCAAAAGCACAAGCAACAGAAACAAAGACAAGTAGGACTACATCAAACTAAAAAGCTTCTGCACAGCAAAAGAAACTATCAATAAAATGAGAAGGCAACCTATGGAATGGGAGAAAATATTTACAAATCATAGATAAGAGGTTAACATCCACAATATGTAAAGAAATCATGCAATTCAATAGCAAAAACCAAAAACAAAACCCCCAAAAACCTCAGTTAAAAAATGAGCAGAGGGGACTTCCCTGGTGGCGCAGTGGTTAAGAATCCACCTGCCAATGCAGGGGACACGGGTTCGAGCCCTGGTCCGGGAAGATCCCACATGCAGCGGAGCAAATAAGCCCGTGCGCCACAACTACTGAGCCTGTGCTCTAGAGCCCACGAGCCACAACTCCTGAGCCCATGTGGCACAACTACTGAAGCCCGTGCGCCTAGAGCCCATGCTCTGCAACAAGAGAAGCCACCGCAATGAGAAGCCCACGCACCGCAACGAAGAGCAGCCCCCGCTCGCCGCAACTAGAGAAAGCCCGTGCCCAACAACAAAGACTCAACATAGCCAAAATTAATTAATTAAATAAATAAATAATAAAATTTTTAAAAAAATGAGCAGAGGAACTGAACAGACATCTTTCCAGAGAAGACATAAAAATGGCCAACAAGTACATGAAAATGTGCTCAACATCCCTAATCATAAGGGAAATGCAAATCAAATCAAAACCACAATGAGATATCATCCCATACCCATTAGGATGGCTGTCATCAAAAAGACAAGAGGGCTTCCCTGGTGGCACAGTGGTTGAGAGTCTGCCTGCCGATGCAGGGGACACGGGTTCGTGGCCTGGTCTGGGAAGATCCCACATGCCGCGGAGCTGCTGGGCCCATGAGCCATGGCCTCTGAGCCTGCGCGTCCAGAGCCTGTACTCCACAAAGGGAGAGGCCACAACAGTGAGAGGCCCGCGTACCGCAAAAAAAAAAAAAAAGACAAGAAAACAAGTGATGATGAGGATGTCAAGAAAATGGAGCACTTGTGAACTATTGGTGGGAATGTAAATTAGTATAGCCACTATGGATAAGTGAGGAAGTTTCTCAAAAAATTAAAACTAGGGACTTCCCGGGCGGTCCAGTGGTTACAACTCCACTTCCAATGCAGAGGGTGTGGGTTTGATCCCTGGTTGGGGAACTAGGATCTCACATGTGGTGCAGCACGGCCAAAAAAATTTTTTTTAATTTAAACTAGAAATATCATAAGATTCAGCAGTCCCACTTCTAGGTATATATCCAAAGAAAACAGGGTCTCAAATGGGTATCTGTACCCCCGTGTTTACTCTAGCATTATTCACAATGGCTAAGATATGGAAACCACCTAAGTATCTACTGATGGATGAAGGGATAAAGTGTGACATATGTATACAGTGGAATATTACTCAGCCACGAGAATCGAGGAAATCCTACCATTTATGACAACTTGGATGAAGCTTGAGGGCGTTACTCTAAGTAAAATCAGAGAGAGAAGGACATACTGTATGATATTGCTTATATGTGGAACCTAAAAAAGCCAAACTCATAGAAATAGAATAGAATGGTAATTACCATGACCTGGGAGGTGGGGGAAATGGGGAGATATTGGTCAAAGAGCATAAACTTCCAGTTATAAGATGAATAAGTTCTGGTGATCTAAGGTACAAATGGTGATTATAGCTATTAATATTGTATACTAGAAAGTTGCTGAGAGAGTAGATCTTAAATGTTCTCACCACAAAAAAGAAATGGTAATTATGTAACAGGATGAAAGTGTTAGCTAATGCTCTCTGGTGGTGATCATTTTGTAATATGTATGCATCAAATCAACACATGGTACATCTTAAACTTAACACAATGTCATATGTTAATTAGATCTCAGTATAGCTGGAGAAAAAAGGAATAAAAGAATAGTGACAGTACATCTATAGCCATTTGAGTTTTGACTAGGGTGTCAAGACTGTTCAGTGGGGCTTCCCTGGTGGCGCAGTGGTTGAGAATCCGCCTGCCGATGCAGGGGACACGGGTTCATGCCCCGGTCCGGGATGATCCCACATGCCGCGGAGCAGCTGGGCCCGTGAACCATGGCCGCTGAGCCTGCGCGTCCGGAGCCTATGCTCCACAACAGGAGAGGCCACAACAGTGAGGGGCCCGCGTACGGCAAAAAAAAAAAAAAAGACTGTTCAGTGAAGGAAAGAGTAGTCTTTCAGCAAATGGTGCTGGGACAATTGAATAGCCACATGCAAAGGAAAGAAGTTGGACCTCTACCTCACATCATGTATAAAATTTAATTCAAAGTAAATCAAAGACCTAAATGTATGAGCTAAAGCTATAAAACTCTTAGAAGAAAAAATATTTTTCTTTCTTTGCCTCAGCAGTTATATCCTAGAAATGTATTCTGAGTGTATAAATAAATAACCATGAGAATATTTGTCTGCATACATGAGATTACAAGATGAAAAATTAAAAGCACTAAAATGTTTAAAAATAAAACATTCAGTATTTGAAGCAATATAAATATACTTTAAAATATAATATATTTAATAACAAACAATATGTTTATGATATATAATATTAATATGTATGTGGTATAAATTAAATATGTAACAAAATATAAATAATAACTGATATATCTAAATGATGTGATATGCTATAATTAATTTTTTAAATTTTATTTTTTTATACAGCAGGTCCTTATTAGTCATCAATTTTATACACATCAGTGTATACATGTCAATCTCAATCGCCCAATTCATCACACCCCCACCCCCACCACCCTGCCACTTTCCCCCCTTGGTGTCCATACGTTTCTTCTCTACATCTGTGTCTCAATTTCTGCCCTGCAAACCGGTTCATCTGTACCATTTTTCTAGGTTCCACATATATGCGTTAATATACGATATTTGTTTTTCTCTTTCTGACTTACTTCACTCTGTATGACAATCTCTAGATCCATCCACATCTCTACAAATGACCCAATTTCATTCCTTTTTATGGCTGAGTAATATTCCACTGTATATATGTACCACAGCTTCTTTATCCATTCGTCTGTTGATGGGCATTTCGGTTGCTTCCATGACCTGGCTATTGTAAATACTGCTGCAATGAACACTGGGGTGCATGTGTCTTTTTGAATTATGGTTTTCTCTGGGTATATGCCCAGTAGTGGGATTGCTGGATCATATGGTAATTCAATTTTTCATTTTTTAAGGAACCTCCATACTGTTCTCCATAGTGGCTCTATCAATTTACATTCCCACCAACAGTGCAAGAGGGTTCTCTTTTCTCCACACCCTCTCCAGCATTTACTGTTTGTAGATTTTCTGATGATGCCCATTCTAACTGCTCTGAGGTGATACCTCATGGTACTTTTGATTTGCATTTCTCTAATAATTAGTGATGTTGAGCAGCTTTTCATGTGCTTCCTGGCCATCTGTATGTCTTCTGTGGAGAAATGTCTATTTAGGTCTTCTGCCCATTTTTTGATTGGGTTGTTTGTTTTTTTAATATTGAGCTGCATGAGCTGTTTATATATTTTGGAGATTAATCCTTTGTCCATTGATTTGTTTGCAAAAGATTTCTCCCATTCTGAGGGTTGTCTTTTCGTCTTGTTTATAGTTTCCTTTGCGTTGCAAAAGCTTTGAAGTTTCATTAGGTCCCATATGTTTATTTTTGTTTTTATTTCCATTACTCTAGGAGGTGGATCAAAAAAGATCTTGCTGTGATTTCTGTCAAAGAGTGTTCTTCCTATGTTTTCCTCTAAGAGTTTTATAGTGTCCGGTCTTATATTTAGGTCTCTAATCCATGTTAAGTTTATTTTTGTGTATGGTGTTAGGGAGTATTCTAATTTCATTGTTTTACATGTAGCTGTCCAGTTTTCCCAGCACCACTTATTGAAGAGACTGTCTTTTCTCCATTGTATATCCTTGCCTTCTTTGTCATAGATTAGTTGACCATAGGTGTGTGGGTTTATCTCTGGGCTTTCTATCTTGTTCCATTGATCTATATTTCTGTTTTTGTGCCAGTACCATATTGTCTTGATTACTGTGGCTTTGTAATATACTCTGACATCAGGGAGTCTGATTCCTCCAGCTCCACTTTTTTCCCTCAAGACTGCTTTGGCTATCTGGGGTCTTTTGTGTCTCCATATAAATGTTAAGATTTTTTGTTCAGTTCCGTAAAAAATGCCATTGGTAATTTGATAGGGATTGCATTGAATCTGTAGATTGCTTTGGGTAGTATAGTCATTATCACAATGTTGATTCTTCCAATCCAAGAACATGGTATATCTCTCCATCTGTTGGTATCATCTTTAATTTCTTTCATCAGTGTCTTATAGTTTTCTGCATACAGGTCTTTTGTCTCCCTAGGTAGGTTTATTCCTAGATATTTTATTCTTTTTGTTACAGTGGTAAATGGGAGTGTTTCCTTAATTTCTCTTTCAGATTTTTCATCATTAGTGTATAGGAATGCAAGAGATTTCTGTGCATTAATTTTGTATCCTGCAACTTTACCAAATGCATTGATTAGCTCTAGTATTTTTCTGGTGGCATCTTTAGGATTCTCTATGTATAGTATCATGTCATCTGCAAACAGTGACAGTTTTACTTCTTCTTTTCCCATTTGTATTCCTTTTATTTCTTTTTCTTCTCTGATTGCCGTGGCTAGGACTTCCAAAACTATGTTGAATAATAGTGGCAAGAGTGGGCATCTTTGTCTTTTTCCTGATCTTAGAGGAAGTGCTTTCAGTTTTTCACCATTGAGAACGATGTTTGCTGTGGGTTTGTCGTATATGGCCTTTATTATGTTGAGGTAGGTTCCCTCTATGCCCACTTTCTAGAGAGTTTTTATCATAACTGGGTGTTGAATTTTGTCAAGAGCTTTTTCTGCATCTATTGAGATGATCTTGTGGTTTTTCTTCTTCAATTTGTTAATATGGTTTATCACATTGATTGATTTACATATATTGAAGAATCCTTGCATCTCTGGGATAAATCCCACTTGATCATGGTGTATGATCCTTTTAATGTGTTGTTGGATTCTGTTTGCTAGTATTATGTTGAGGATTTTTGCATCTATATTCATCAGTGATATTGGTCTGTACTTTTTTTTTGTAGTATCTTTGTCTGGTTTTGGTATCAGGGTGATGGTGGCCTCATAGAACGAGTTTGGGAGTGTTCCTTCCTTTGCAGTTTTTTGGAAGAGTTTGAGAAGGATGGGTGTTAGCTCTTCTCTAAATGTTTGATAGAATTCACCCGTGAAGCCATCTGGTCCTAGACTTTTGTTTGTTGGAAGATTTTTTTTTTTTTTGCTGTACGCGGGCCTCTCACTGCTGCGGTCTCTCCCACCGCGGAGCACAGGCTCCGGACGCGACAGCTCAGCGGCCATGGCCTACAGGCCCAGCCGCTCCGCAGCATGTGGGATCCTTCCAGACCAGGCCACAAATCCGTGTCCCCTGCATCGGCAGGTGGACCTCCAACCACTGCACCACCAGGGAAGCCCTGTTGGAATATTTTTAATCACAGTTTCAATTTCATTACTTGTGATTGGTCTGTTCATATTTTCTGTTTCTTCCGGGTTCAGTTTTGGAAGGTTATACCTTTCTAAGAATTTGTCCATTTCTTCCAGGTTGTCCATTTTATTGGCATAGAGTTGCTTGTAGTAGTCTCTTAGGATGCTTTGTATTTCTGCGGTGTCTGTTGTAACTTCTCCCTTTTCATTTCTAATTTTATTTATTTGAGTTCTCTCCCCCTTTTTGTTGACGAGTCTGGCTAATGGTTTATCAATTTTGTTTATCTTCTCAAAGTACCAGCTTTTAGTTTTATTGACCTTTGCTGTTGTTTTCTTTGTTTCTATTTCATTTATTTTGGCTCTGATCTTTATGATTTCTTTCCTTTTGCTGACTTTGAGTTTTGTTTGTTCTTCTTTCTCTAGTTCCTTTAGGTGTAAGGTTAGATTGTTTGAGATTTTTCTTGTTTCTTGAGGTAGGCTTGTATAGCTATAAACTTCCCTTTTAGAACTGCTTTGGCCGCATCCAGTAGGTTTTGGATTGTCGTCTTTTCATTGTCATTTGTCTCTAGGTATTTTTTGATTTCCTCTTTGATTTCTTCCGTGATCTCTTGGTTATTTAGTAGCGTATTGTTCAGCCTCCATGTGTTTGTGCTTTTTACGTTTTTTTCCCTGTAATTGATTTCTAATCTCATAGCGTTGTGGTCAGAAAAGATGCTTGATATGATTTTAATTTTCTTATATTTACTGAGGCTTGATTTGTGACCCAAGGTGTGATCTATCCTGGAGAATGTTCCGTGCGCACTTGAGAACAAAGTGTAATCTGCTGTTTTTGGATGGAATGTCCTATAAATATTAATTAAATCTATCTGGTCTGTTGTGTCATTTAAAGCTTGTGTTTCCTTATTAATTTTCTGTTTGGATGATCTGTCCATTGGTGTAAGTGAGGTGTTAAAGTCCCCCACTATTATTGTGTTACTGTCGATTTCCTCTTTTATAGCTGTTAGCAGTTGCCTTATGTATTGAGGTGCTTCTATGTTGGGTGCATATATATTTATAATTGTTATATCTCCTTCTTGGATTGATCCCTTGATCATTATGTAGTGTCCTTGTCTCTTGTAACATTCTTTATTTTAAAATCTATTTTATCTGCTATGAGTATTGCTATTCCAGCTTTCTTTTGATTTCCATTTACATGGAGTATCTTTTTCCATCCCCTCACTTTCAGTCTGTATGTGTCCCTAGGTCTGAAATGGTCTCTTGTAGAGAGCATATTGATGGGTCTTGTTCTTGTATCCATTCAGCAAGCCTGTGTCTTTTGGTTGAAGCATTTAATCCGTTCACATTTAAGGTAATTATCGATATGTATGTTCCTGTGACCATTTTCTTAATTGTTTTGGGTTTGTTTTTGTAGGTCCTTTTCTTCTCTTGTGTTTCCCACTTCGAGAAGTTCCTTTAGCATTTGTTGTAGAGCTGGTTTGGTGGTGGTGAATTCTTTTAGCTTTTGCTTGTCTGTGAAGCTTTTGATTTCTCCATCGAATCTGAATGAGATCCTTGCCAGGTAGAGTAATCTTTGTTGTAGATTCTTCCCTTTCATCACTTTAAGTGTATCATGCCACTCCCTTCTGGCTTGTAGAGTTTCTGCTGAGAAATCAGCTGTTAACCTTATGGGAGTTCCCTTGTATGTTATTTCTCATTTTTCCCTTGCTGCTTTCAATAATTTTTCATTGTCTTTAATTTTTGCCAGTTTGATTACTATGTTTCTCAGTGTGTTTCCCCTTGGGTTTATCCTGTATGAGACTCTCTGCACTTCCTGGACTTGGGTGGCTATTTCCTTTTCCATGGTAGGGAAGTTTTCGACTATAATCTGTTCAAATATTTTCTCGGGTCCTTTCTCTCTCTCTTCTCCTTCTGGGACCCCTATAATGCGAATGTTGTTGGGTTTAATGTTGTCCCAGAGGTCTCTTACGCTGTCTTCACTTCTTTTCATTCTTTTTTCTTCATTCTGTTCTGCAGCAGTGAATTCCACCATTCTGTCTTCCACGTTACTTATCCCTTCTTCTGCCTCAGTTATTCTGCTATTGATTTCTTCTAGTATAGTTTTCATTTCAATTATTGTATTGTTCATCTCTGTTTGTTTGTTCTTTAATTCTTCTAGGTCTCTTTTAAACATTTCTTGCATCTTCTTGATCTTTGCCTCCATTTTTTTCCAGAGGTCCTGGATCATCTTCACTATCATTATTCTGAATTCTTTTTCTGGAAGGTTGCCTGTCTCCAGTTCATTTAGTTCTTTTTCTGGGGTTTTATCTTGTTCCTTCATCTGGTACATAGCCCTCTGCCTTTTCGTCTTGTCAGTCTTTCTGTGAATGTGGTTTTTCTTCCACAGGCTGCAGGATTGTTGTTCTTTGTGCTTTTTCTGCTATCTGCCCTATGGTGGATGAGGCTATCTAAGAGGCTTGTGCAAGTTTCCTGATAGGGGGGACTGGTGGTGGGTAGAGCTGGCTGATGCTTTGGTGGGCAGAGCTCAGTAAAACTTTAATCTGCTAGACTGTTGATGGGTGGGGCTGGGTTCCCTCCCTATTGGTTGTTTGCCCTGAGGCAACCCAACACTGGAGCCTACCTGTGCTCTTTGGTGGAGCTAATGGCGGACTCTAGGAGGGCTCTCCCCAAGGAGTACTTCCCAGAACTTCTGCTGCCAGTGTCCTTGTCCCTACAGTGAGCTACAGCCACCACCCGCCTCTGCAGGAGACCCTCCAAGGCTAGCAGGTAGTTCTGGTTCAGTCTCCCTGGGGTCACTGCTTCTTCCCTGGGGTCCCGATGCACACACTACTTAGTGTGTTCCCTCCAAGATTGGAGTCTCTGTTTCTCCGAGTCCTGTCAAAGTCCTGCAGTCAAATCCCACTAGCCTTCAAAGTCTCATTCTCTAGGAATTCCTCCTCCACTTGCCAGACCCCCAGGTTGGGAACCTGACGTGGGGCTCAGAACCTCACTCCACTGGGTGGACTTCTGTGGTATAAATGTTCTGCAGTCTGTGAGTCACCCACCCAACAGTCATGGGATTTGATTTTACTGTGATTGCGCCCCTCCTACCGTCTCATTGTGGCTTCTCCTTTGTCTTTGGATGTGGGGTATCTTTTTTGGTGAGTTCCAGTGTCTTCCTGTCGATGAATGTCTAGCAGCTATTTGTGATTCTGGTATTCTCACAAGAGGGAGTGAGAGCACATCCTTCTATCCACCATCTTGGTTCCTAATCCGGCAAGTTACATGTATAATTTATTTTTAAATTACGTTGTAGAAGATTATTTAATGATATGGAAAATAACACTACTAACTGTTAAAATGGATCATAAATAATATATAAGATATAGTCTTAAATTTATTTTTAAAGTCTATTGTATAATTATATGTTCAGATAGAAAGGATAGGATAGTCATCAAAATATTTAGAAGTGATTATTTCTGGATAGTGAGATTACCTATGATTTTTGTACAAATATGATTTCCCTATATTCCTCCAACCCCATACAATTCTGTTCCCTCTTTTCCAGCTGCTCTTTATACATAGTGTACAGTTTTCAAATTCCATGTTAGTTTCTGGTGCTCTCTCTTGAATAGTCTGACATTTGTGTTTTATATGACCAATCTACCACGCAGGAGTGACTAAGCTATAATGTTTCCCTTAGAAGCATATTTTAGACTACACTATAGTTACTTCTGCCCATTTGGTTTGAACTTAAGTATGTGTATTACTTATATATATTTTTATTTTACTTGTATTATTTTTATATTATATATTTTAATATAATTTATATTTTAAAGCCATAAAATGCTAAGCAATAAGTGAAATATTATTCTGCAGCAGTTTACCTATTTTCCATTGATGTACACAATAAAGTATCCCCAGATTTTATAAGTAAGAGTATAATTGGTGTCTATGTTAAGTGATGGGAGTAAAGCTGACCAGAAGATAGCTGCCCAGAGTTATAAATCAAAATCAATTATTAGTGTAAATGAAAAGGAGAATTAATTAATATATTTCTGTGGTTCATCTATACACCTCATCAGTAATTCTCTTCAATTTCCTCCCCTTTCATTATGACTATTAATAACTAACAAAGGTGTGTGAATTTCACCTCTACTGCCTTCCCATAATCGAAGGTAGAAATCTTAATGAGTAGTGAAATTAGGGAAAACAAAGAAACAGAAGAGATTTTTTTTTAAAGCCCCTAAATTAGCCATAGAGCAGATATATTTTCTACAGAATTATAGGTCTCCACCCAAGACTTGAGCCTTCCTGAACATCTGTGCTCTCCCATACCATTATATATTGATACCCTGCCAGTCTGTGCTGCCTTTGCCCTGATTCAATCTCTCACTAATGCTTTCCTTCTCAAACCTTTCTATCAGGCATCTTGGACTTGTGTTCAATAGTAAACAAATCCCTTATTTCTTCAACATTAAAAAACTATAAAATATTTCCAACATATAGAAAAATACAAAAAATAATATTATAAATGTTCATGTGTCCATTACTAAAGTTAACAAACAGTAACATTTTATTAGATTCAGAAAAATTTTTTAAGGAAATCATATACAGAGATAGTTTAAACTCCTAATAATTCTCATCTCTTCCATTCCTTCTTTTCTTATTCCCTTCCAACTGAGGGACAGCCACTATTCTGAGGGCACCATCTTTTCTTTCTAACCATGTTTTCAATACTTTTTAAAAATTCAGGTAATATATATTCATAAACAATTTACAATATTCTTGTGTGTTTTTAAAGAAATTACATACAATGGCATTGTCTAGTGCTTGTTCTGCAAGTTAATTTTTTTTTTTTTTTTTGGGCTGAATTGGGTCGTCACTGCTGTGCATGGGCTTCCTCTAGTTGTGGCGAGCGGGGGCTACTCTTCATTGCAGTGTACGGGCCTCTCATTGCAGTGTCCTCTTTTTGCAGAGCGCAGGCTCTAGGCACGCAGGCTTCAGTAGTTGTGGCACACGGGCTCCGTAATTGTGGCTTGTGGGCTCTAGAGCGCAGGCTCAGTAGTTGTGGCACACTGGCTTAGTTGCTCCGTGGCATGTGGGATCTTCCCAGGCCAGGGATCAAACCCGTGTCCACTGCATTGGCAGGTGGATTCTTAACCACTGGGCCACCAGGGAAGTCCAACTTAATATTTTTATTTAACATATTATGGTTTTGAAATTTATCCACATATATATAACTCTGATTCATTCATTTGAACTTCTGTATTAAATGCTATTTTATAAACTGCATTTGATTTATGTATTATGCTATTGAAAGATATTTGAGTGATTTCTAGTATTTTACTATTAAAACAATGCTCCTGTATTTTTGTACATATTTTCGTATACACATAAGTCTGCACCTGGAATTGAAATTACTGAGTCATAGAGTATATACATAGTCTAGTACTGCCAAAAGGATTGTACCACTGTATGCTCTCTCCAGCAGTATATAGGTGTACCCATTTTCCTCGGTGCATAATAGTACAGACATTTTAGTTTTTGCCAATTGATGAGTTATAAATGGTATTTTCTATTTGCATTTCCCTAAACACTAGTAAAGTTGAGCATTTTTCATCATTCCTATTTTTTTCTGCTATGAATTGCTTACTCATATCCTTCATCATTTTTCTATTGTTATGTTTTTCTTATTGATTTGTAGGAATTCTTTTTTTATTCTGGATACTAATTGTTTGTTATATTTTAAAAGCACCAAAGTTCAGGAAATTCCCTGGCAGTCCAGTGGTTACAACACTGGGCTTCCACTGCACAGGGCGCAGGTTCGATCCCTGGTTGGGGAACTAATATCCCATATGCCGTGTGGTATGGTCAAAAAACCAAAAAAAAGTAACAAAGTCTGATGCTTTTTAATTTATATTTATGAACAGAAGATTTGAATTTTTATGTAATCAAAAATTATCATTCTTTTCTATTATTATTTGTATTTTTTGTGCCCCTACCTAGAAATCATATGGTTATTAATCTATATTTTCTTCTAAATGTTCTAAAATTTTGTTTTTGAGAGTTAGTCTTTAATCCTTTTGCAATTTACTTGTATGTATGGTTTAAGGTAGGGATTCTATTTTTCCTCTTTCTAGATAACCGCTTGTCCCAATACTGTCTGATTTCAATAGTGGACTGACCACTATTACAAATCAGTTCCCTTATACATGCAGATTTATTTCTTGGTTTTGTATTCTGTTTCACTGGTCTTTTTGTCTGTTCCTGCCCAGTATCACACTATCTGTTCTTCAAAATTGCAGTGGTTTGTAATGGTCCTCCTCTGTTATCTTTAGAATCAGCTTGTTGTCCCATGTGTATTTTAATCAGGAGTACATTGCGTTTATAGATTGCTTGGTTGATATATTTTAATCTTGAGTCTTCTCATCTCAGTACAGGTTTCCACTGTCATCCAAAAGTAGAGTGTTCCTATGAAACCTTTTGTAAGCCACAGTTGCATAAAGCAAAGGAGCAATTACCTTAGGACACATCTTGCTAACAAATGCACAGAATAAATAAAGATAAAGTGCAGCTGTTAACAGACACAATTCAAAGCTTTGGTGGCTTGGTGCTGAGATGCTGAGTGTAGTTTGTGAGGAAGGAGCCTTGGCAGTGCCTCTCTCGCAGCTTGAGGTGTGTACTGCCTCTATAACAGCTCACTGCAAAACAAATGCTGAATGCTTTTTTTTTTAGTAAAAGTGAAAATCCTCTTTGGATTTCTTTCAGTTAGCAAGAAACATATACTAATGTAAGTCTTCCGTAAAAGTGAAGTGGCATCAAGCGAACTTTCAACAAGTGGTGGATACCTGTATTTTTAGGTTTTTTTTTTTAATATCATTCAGTTAATGTTTATAATTTTCTTCCTAATGATGTGGAACATTTTTTTTTCTATTTTATAGTTTTTGCTCTTTTGGATTTTTTTTTTTTACGTTCCTTACTTATTTGTTCATAATGCATATGAATGTTACTGTTCATTATATTAATATATTGACAGTTTTTTAAAACAGCTTTATTAAGATAATTTTTATGTCATAAAGTTTACCCATTATAGGGCTTCCCTGGTGGCACAGTGGTTAAGAATCCACCTGCCAATGCAGGGGACACAGGTTCAAGCCCTGTTCCGGGAAGATCCCACATGCCACAGAGCAACTAAGGCCGTGCTCCACAACTACTGAGCCTGTGCTCTAGAGCCCATGAGCCACAACTACTGAGCCCACGAGCCACAACTACTGTAGCCCGTGTGCCTAGAGCCTGTGCTCCGCAACAAGAGAAGTCACCACAATGAGAAGCCCGCGCACCGCAACGAAGAGTAGCCCCCACTTGCTGCAACTAAAGAAAGCCCACGCAGCAATGAAGACCCAGCACAGCCAAAAATAAATATAAATAAATAAATTTATATTTTAAAAAAGTTTACCCATTATAAATACACAATTCACTCATTCTCAGAAAATTTATAAAATTTACAATTTCATTTTAGAAAATTTCTGTCACCCCTAAATGTTCCTTCATACCTTTTTGCAGCTAATGCCAGCTCCCACTCTCAGCCCCAGGCAACCACCAGTCTGTTTTCTATGTCTATAGATTGCTTTTTCTGGCCATTTTATATAAATGAAGTCATACAATTTGTGGCTTTTTGTGTCTGGCTTCTTTCACTTAGCATGATATGTTTTGAGATTCATCAACATTGTACCATGTATCAGTAGTTCATTTTTTTTTAATTTTTGAATAACACTCCATTATATGGAAATATCACATTTTTGTTTATCAATTCACCAGTTGATAGACATTTGGATTTTTTTCTGGGTTTTGGCTATTTTTAGTAATTTTGCTATGAATATTCATGTACAAGTCTTTGTGTCATCAAATGCTTTTGTTTCTCCTGCATATGTAGACTTAAAAAAATGCACAATGTGAGAGTTGCAAGTTAAGTGTTTTTGGGGGCAAAACGAGGACTGCATCCCAGGAGACAGCATTTCAGATAGCTCTGAGAAACTGCTCCAAGGAGGTGAGAGGGGAGCTAGGATATATAGGAGTTTTGCAACAAAGGGCAGGTAGTCGGGAGCATAAAAAGATTACTGGGTTTTTTTTTTAATGTATTTATTTTTATTATTTATTTTATTTTTGGCTGCGTTGGGTCTTCGTTGCTGTGCTCAGGCTTTCTCTAGTTGCGTCGAGCGGGGACTACTCTTCATTGCAGTGCGCGGGCTTCTCATTGCGGTGGCTTCTCTTGTTGCGGAGCTCGGGCTCTAGGCACACAGGCTTCAGTAGTTGTGGCTCGCAGGCTCAGTAGTTGTGGCACATGGGTTTAGTTGCTCCGGGCATGTGGGATCTTCCCGGACCAGGGCTCAGACCCGTGTCCCCTGCACTGGCAGGCGGATTCGTAACCACTGCACCACCATGGAAGCCGATTACTGTTAATTAAAGTAACCAGATCATCAAGTTAAGGAATTTAACACCTTTCTGTGTATAGGAAGATGCAAGAGTCTGGGTCCACTGAAATCATTCCTTTGATATGCACTTCAGCTATCTGGGGCCAGTAACCTGTATTTTCATATCCTGAGTTTCCTCAGGGCTCACTGTAGGGAGTGGCTGCAGTCTGATGGCTGCTAGATGGCAGGTGTCCTTTCCTTCCTGAGTTCCCTCAGGGCTTACGTTGGAGGGCTAATTGCTGATGGCTGTGACATCCTTTGTTTACTGATATGGTAGGAAATATTCCATTTCTCACATAGATATCTAGCTATGGAGATTCCTTACTTGTTGAGTGGTTGTTATATTTCCTTTAAATTCTTTGAACAAAATTTCCTTTGAACATTTTTATAAAACTTTCTTTAAGGTCTGCATCTACTAAATCAAATATCTTGGTCTACTGAGGCAATATTTATTGCCTCCCTTTTTCTCTGAGTGTGGGTAACGTTTTAATGTTTCTTTGCATGTCTCATAATTTTTTGTTGAAAGTTGGACATTTGAGATTATAATTGTGGAAGATCTGGATTCTTCATATTTTCCCCCTCTGAAGATTGTTTTTATTCTTGTTTTTGTTCAGTTGGGTGGTTGGCTGTGTCACTGATTGCCCAGACTAATTCTGCAGAATCTGTCTATTCTGCAATATGGTGCTACTGACATTTCTGCTCAGTTTCTCTTTTTATTCTTTTCTTTTTTTTCCTGTATGCGGGCCTGTCACTGTTGTGGCCTCTCCCATTGCAGAGCATAGGCTCCGGACGCGCAGGCTCAGCGGCCATGGCTCACGGGCCCAGCCGCTTCGCGGCATGTGGGATCTTCCCAGACCAGGGCACGAACCCGTGTCCCCTGCGTCGGCAGGCGGACTCTCAACCACTGCACCACCAGGGAAGCCCCTTCTTTTCTTTTTGAAGAAATACTTATTTATTTATTTAAGGCTGCGTCGAGTCTTAGTTGTAGCACATGGAATCTTCGTTGCAGTGCACAGGCTTCTGTCTAGTTGTGGCATGTGAGCTTCTCTCTAGTTGTGGCACTCAGGCTCTAGAGCTTGTGGGCTCTGTAGTTGTCGCGCACAGGCTTAGTTGCCCCGCGGCTTGTGGTATCTTAGTTCCCTGACCAGGGATCAAACCTGTGTCCCCTTCATTGGAAGGCACACACTTAACCACTGGACCACCAGAGAAGTCCCTTTTTATTCTTTTTTTTTTTTTTTTAATTTTTATTTATTTTTATTTTTGGCTGTGTTGGGTCTTCGTTTCTGTGCGTGGGCTTTCTCTAGTTGCGGCGAGCGGGGGCCACTCTTCATCGCGGTGTGCGGGCCTCTCACTGTCGCGGCCTCTCTTGTTGCGGAGCACAAGCTTCAGACGCGCAGGCTCAGTAGTTGTGGCTCACGGGCCTAGTTGCTCTGCGGCATGTGGGATCTTCCCAGACCAGCGATCGAACCCGCGTCCCCTGCGTTGGCAGGCAGATTCTCAACCACTGCGTCACCAGGGAAGCCCTATTCTTATTTTTAAGCTTAGATTTCTATGGTTCATCCCTGTGTCTGCATAGCTTGGAAGTCAGTCTGTGATTGGTCAGAAATTGTGCTCAAACACTTCAAAGCAGTAAGGCTTTCACCCTTTGGATGGATCTGTTTGTTAGCTGGGGAGTACATTCAAAGTTCAGGCATTCTTACCTTGATTTTTTTTCTCCTGTGCCCTTTAAGGTCTCATCTGCATGTGCAAATAGCCTTCCTATCAGCTAGGGATACATGGAGAGTTTATGGCTCTTTCATTTCTATGATCTTTACATTAAATTTCTGGGTAATCTGCTGGTCAGATGCTCACCCCCACTGGGACCACAATCTCAGTCTAGCAGAGCTGTTAGTTTTCCTGATGTGCTTCCCACCAAGATCACTGCTTCTATTAATAATACCCCTCGACATGAGTTTTTTTAAATCTCTGCTCCAAATCAAGTTAGTCTCTCTGGCAGTGAACCTGCTGGTTTTCAAAATAGTTCTACCTTATTCTGGTAGAACTATTACCTAACTGAACTGAACAGAGATGGGAACAGCCCCAGGCAAGAATGCCACAATTGCCACTATTCTTACCCAAAGGTCAGCAGTTTATCAATTTATTGTTTGCTTTTGGTTGATTTCCAGAGCCTGTAATAGTTGTAAACACATACATTAAAAAAGAAGAGAGATCTCAAATCACTAACCTTCACTTCCATCTTAGGAACTAGAAAAATGAGAGGAAACTAAACGCAAAGCAAGAGGAAGGAAGGAAATAATAAACATTAGAGCAGGGACTTCCCTGGTGGTGCAGTGGTTAAGTCCCTGTGCTCCCAATGCAGGGGGCCTGGGTTCGATCCCTGGTTAGGGAACTAGGTCCCACATGCATGCCGCAAATAAGAGTTTGCATGCCACAACTAAGGAGCCCACAAGCCGCAACCAAGGAGCCCGTGAGCTGCAGCTAAGGAGCCTGTGAGCCACAACTAAGGAGCCCGTGAGCTGCAACTAAGACCCAGCACAACCAAATAAATAAATATATTTTTAAAAATAAATAAAATAAACATTAGAGCAGAGATAAATGAAGCAGGAAATAGAAAAACAATAGAATCAGCAAAAAACAGAAGTTGGTTCTTTGAAAAGATCAACAAAATTGACAGACCTTTAAGTAGACTGACCATATTTGTTTCCTTG
The DNA here is from genome assembly GCF_005190385.1 of Monodon monoceros. NCBI lineage: Eukaryota > Metazoa > Chordata > Mammalia > Artiodactyla > Monodontidae > Monodon > Monodon monoceros. Next base: position 57,324,151 of record NW_021703784.1, read on the forward strand.
GACTGCCATAACAAATTACCACAGGTATGGTGGCTTAAAACCACAAAAATTTATTCTCTCACAACTCTGGAAGCCAGAAGTCTAAAATCAGGGTGTCAACAGGATTAGTTCCTTCTGGAGGTTCTGAGGGAGAATCCATTTCATACCTCTTTCTGGCTGCTGGAAATCCTTAGCAGTCCCTTGGCTTATAGACTGGCATCACTCCACCTCTGTCTTCACCTCAGTTTTTCTCGTGTCTCTTTCTCTGCTTTCTCTTATAAAAGAACAGATGAGGGACTTCCCTCGTGGTGCAGTGGTTAAGAATCTGCCTGCCAATGCAGGGGACACAGGTTTGATCCCTGGTCCGGGAAGATCCCACGTGCCGCAGAGCAACTAAGCCCGTGCACCACAACTACTGAGCCTGCGCTCTAGAGCCCATGAGCCACAACTACTGAAGCCCGCATGCTTAGAGCCCGTGCTCCACAACAAGAGAAGCCACAACAACGAGAAGCCCGCGCATCGCAACGAAGAGTAGCCCCCACTCTCCGCAACTAGAGAAATCCTGCACGTAGCAACGAAGACCCAACGCAGCCAAAACTTAATTAATTAATTAATTAACAACAAAAAAAGAAAAAGAACAGATGAGAGTCTTAATTATATGTGCAAAACTCCTTTTTCCAAATAAGGTCACTTTCGTAGGTTTGAGGGGTTAAGACATGGATATATATATATTTTTTTTTTTTTTTTTTTTTGAGAAACTTTTTTTTTCTTTTGGCCTCACGTGGCTTGCGAGTTCTTAGTTCCCGACCATGGATTGAACCTGCGCCCTTGGCAGTGAAAGCACAGAGTCCTAAGCACTGAACGACCAGGGAATTCCCAAGACATGGATATATCTTTTATGGGCCACCATTCAATCCACTACCCTGCCCCCCCCAAAAAAAAGATTTAAATTACTAAAATCAGGAATGAAATTGTGATATTACTACCAGTCTTACAGAAGTCAGGATTGTAAGAGAATATTATAAGCAGTATACCAGCAAATAACCTAGATAAAATGGACAAATTCCTAAAAACACAAACTCAAAACTGACTGAAGGAGAAATAGAAAAATCTAAATAATTTTATAATAAATAAAGTGACTGAATCATAGTCAAAAAACTTCTATAGAAAAGTGCAGTACCAGATGGCTTCATAGATGAATTCTCCCACATATTTGAAGAATTAACACCAGTCTTTCTCAAATTCTTCCAAAAAATAGAGGGAACACTTCCTAACTCATTCTATGAGGGAAGCATTATTCTGATACCTTCTAATTTTTTCTACGCATATATTGTATATACATGCTTCAAAATCAGTATCATTTTGTTTTCACAAGTACCTTTTTCACATGAAACACATTTTGAAATATTCCTGCCTTTAAATATTACTTGAAAATGTGATTTTAATGACCACATAGTATTTGATTATATCAATATGCCATAGATTTTCACATCCGCTTTTGTCTGTTTTTATAAATCTGTAGTGAAGATTCTTTTATACTAACCTTTGTATACCTCTTTGATAACTTCCTTGAGACAGCTTTTTAAAAATGTATTCCCTGGTCAAAAACAAAGATTTGTTAATACTTTCCATAAGACTCATTACCTTCCAGAAAGATTATATCAATTTATACTCTGAAAAGCAGTGTACAAAAATACCTATTTCCTGACACCCTTATCAAAGCTGTGTTTTAAAATTAAATAGATACACTTATGAGAGCAACAGTTTGGATGAGTGTAATACTCTTTTTTTTTTTTTTCGCGGTACGCGGGCCTCTCCCTGTTGTGGCCTCTCCCGTTGCGGAGCACAGGCTCCGGACACGCAGGCTCAGTGGCCATGGCTCACAGGCCCAGCCGCTCCACAGCATGTGGGATCTTCCTGGACCGGGGCACGAACCCGTGTCCCCTGCATCGGCAGGCGGACTCTCAACCACTGCGCCACCAGGGAAGCCCGTAATACTCTTAATTTAATATTATTTTAGGTTTTTGCTTACTGATAAGTTGAACATTTTCATTTTGTGCTATTTCAACAACTCTTCAGAACCGTTAAAATTTGAAGAAAAGGATGGATCATTAAAAGGATAAGAGAGTTAATGCTAAAGATAGTGATGATATATTAATAGAGTTGGAGCCCATATTTCTTACCAAGCGAACTGAAATCTAACATATTTTTATTAAGTACTTACATCCTCTTACATACTGTTTTAGACATGGAAGATAAAGTACTGTTAGCACACATTTTCATTGCAGGCCATTCATTCATTCATAATTTAACATATTTACTGGGTGCCTTCTATGTGCCTTTTATTGGAGATACAATATTTAACAAGATCCAGATGGCCTCTGGCCCCTTAAAGGAGAACAAAAATATAAAAATAGTCTTGTTCATTGACTATTTATTACTTTCCACATATTAAACTAACCTCATTACATATATTATTTTCTTTAATATTAAAATGATATTTGGAAACTGCATTTTGGAGACATGCATGTGTCTGCTCAAACCTGTTCACATCAACTAAAATACTAACATCCATTATAAAAGACCTTTCAGTATTGAAAGTGTGGTGCATTTGTGATAAGCAGAGAATGAGCACACACCCCCACAAATACACACAGTCTCATTCCATTTAAATATTGTTTTAAGACTTTCAGTCTTTAGAATCTTGGTAGTGATGAGTTTGAAAGGCTAAGAATGATGACAAAGCTGATTCCCACTTAGGGCTAAAATTTATTTGTCCTGCTTCTATGAAATTAGAGCTAAGAATAATCATAAATGCCATTTTAGTTTGGCTTTGTTTGCACCTTTTACACAAAGGCTAGAGCACTGTTGCATAAAACACTAGGGGCTCTTGCCAGAGGAGACTGAATAAGCAGTCCACAGATGTTGTTAAAGAAGCTCCCTGGAACTTTACTTCTTGATTACAGAAAGATTCACTCACCATCTTCATAGATTTCCTATAAACCAGGTAGTTTTCGGTAAGAGATCAAAATCTAACAGAAACTGGAATGTTTTTACCAAACAGGCAACGTTTAAAATCAGAATAAACCTCCGTTAACTCTTTAAAGCTGTTATAATTGTAGATACCATTAAACTTTGGAATAAGAACCTAGAAACTTAATTTTTGTCTTATAATTTTAAATCCATTATTTAGAAAGGTATTTAAGGAGCAATCTATTACACCTACAGTCTTAGTAACTGGGTGCAAAAATGTTTATAGTTGTTACTTTTTTAGAAGTGGAATTATTGTTTTTACTGCTGAGAAATTGATTTTGTCTTTCTTGACTTCCTTCCTTCTTAAATGTCCTGAGCTAATGCTTTTTCTGTGATTCAAATACTGCTGAGCACAGCAGAGGTTGTTGCTGGAATTGACTTCAGTATGGACATGTGAGTGTTTATAATAAGAAAAGCCAAATTCTTTTTTCATGGACTCTATACTTGAAAACTTTGATATACTGAATAACTATATGCCCCCCAAAGTACAGTTGACTACTGTATTAAATTATGAAAACATACTGCTTTACATGTTTAGCTCAGAGCCCACTTCTGTTAAATGTAAAGACCAAAATGTTTATAGCTCTTATCCTTACTTTCTAAAATGTATTTTTTAGAAAACATTCATAATCTTAAATCAGCTTTAGGGTGCAACTTAAAGACCATTTTAAAACCTTCTGAATTGATTTATTAGGAAAAAATAATCAAAATGATGTTAGTCTTAGGTGAGCTTTGATAAATGCTGATTTCAGTAGTTAAGTACTGAACCATTCTCTTAATAAAAAATGTGACTAATGTAATTCTTAAGACTTTCACATGCACCCTGGCATCATTTCCTCCAGAAAATCTTCCTTAAACCTCCACGTTTGTTCAGGTGCTTCTCTACTAGAACCCTGTATAATTAAAATCATACTATTACATGCTTGTCTCCAATACTTGGCCAAATTCTTCATAGTTATATACTCAAATACACACATACAAACACAGATTCAACTCTTAACATCATTCTTGGCATAGTTTAGGGTCTCAAGAAATATTTTATTGAATTGAACTGTTGAATAATTATTTTTTTAACTTTTTTTATATAGGAGTATAGTTGATTAGCAATGTTGTGTAGTTTCAGGTGTACAGCAAAGTGATTCAGTTATACATGTATCTATTTTTCAAATTCTTTTCCCATTTAGGTTGTTACATGATATTGAGCAGAGCTCCCTGTGCTATGCAGTAGGTCCTTGTGTCATAGTACAAATTACATAGAAAACTCAGGTGCAAAGAAATTTAGCTATCACATGTTAATATACCATACGTCTAAGATTGTTCCTATCACAGGCTGTCTTTGAGCTATAAAAGATCAGACCCCGTTCAGTATAACCACCAGTTGTAGTTCAGAAACCTTTGAAGGGCATTAGACTATTCCCTTTCTGTTAATCGTTCCATATATCCAAGAAATGTGTATTAACTCTTCCCTAAAATTTCAATGTAAGGAACTTTCAGACTACCTATATCTGGGATAATGCTTCCTAAATTAAAACTAAGGCTTTATATTCTTCATGCTAAATATTTTCTGGCATTTCAGTACTTTAGTCTCAAAAGTGCACTCAGAAGATATTTAAATAATACAACCAAAAGATGAATATGGCGAAATTCTAGATCTAAATTGGAATGCCAAAAATTCTTCTATTTTCAGCAATCCTATTTACTAACTGATATGTATGTTTTTCTGGTTTACATACCTAACGATCTGAACTTCAGTCATAGTTTCTCCCAGAAGCCTTTCTGTTTGCCTCCTTAAGGCCTTTTGTCCCTACAGATCTTCTTTTTTTTTTTTAATTTTTGGCTGTGTTGGGTTTTCATTGTTGTGCATGGGCTTTCTCTAGTTGTGGCGAGTGGGGGCTACTCTTTGTTGAGCTGCGCAGGCTTCTCATTGCGGTGGCTTCTCTTGTTGCAGAGCATGGGCTCTAGGCACATGGGCTTCAGTAGTTGTGGCATGTGGGCTCAGTAGTTGTGGCTCGCAGGCTCTAGAGCACAGGCTCAGTAGTTGTGGTGCACAGGCTTAGTTACTCCACAGCACATGGGATCTTCCCGGACCAGGGATCGAACCCGTGTCCCCTGCATTGGCAGGCGGATTCTTAATCACTGCATCACCAGGGAAGTCCCTTCAGATCTTCTTGCTTCCAGCTGTGTGACTGTGCCCATATCATCACTACCTGTTGGTCATCAGGACCACAGCTGAGGAAGAGCCCCTCTTTACTGCAGGGGGGGTATAGTTGGTGAACAAAAATCTGCTGTTTAACTAAGCAGGAGGCACGCTCTTCTAAACAGTCCTGTGGTGGAGTAAAAACTGGAACAGTGATGAAACTTTTTACCTTTGAATAATCTAGGACCCTCTTTTTCATGGGCAAAAATTCCTGTAGGCTCTTAGATTATTTTGATTACAGTGTTATTTAAATATGTATAAATAAACCCAGGTTAAAAATATATGCTTATAGCTTTTATACAAGTATGAAACCAAAACAGAGTTATCATTTAATTACAAATGAATGTATAAAATCAGTAAAATTCAAATTGACAAAATGAATTAAATATAATAGCTGATAATGATCAGTTGACCCTAAATTGCTACTTGAAATGTAAGTTATGGTATTCTCTTCAGATTCTTTTGATTTCTCAGTGCCTATACTACCATACGCCTATAATGACTCTTTTCTCTCACCACTCTTTTCGCTTTGTTAGTATAGCACCCACTGATGTCATTTGATCTCCTCTGTGTTTCAACTATGTGATTTACATTTTAAGTTTAAAGTCATTTTAAGTTCAAGACCTATTCTCATTAACCTAAGACCACTGGAGTAAAACTACTTGGTCCATTGATTGTGAACACAAGCATTGGCACAGAAATCACACGGCAGTACTCCAGTAAAAGGTGATCATCTGTATAATCCTGGGTTAAATTATATCTTTTTAAATGATTTATTAAAATAAAAACAAAATATAAATTCCCACAAATAATTTATGGACCGCAAAAATTATGTGATTATATCCTCAGCTTCCACTATAAGGAAAGCTACTCTAATTATTTTTGCCTGTAAGTATATATGTGAGGAACAAAATAGATTTGAGATTGGGATGGGAGCAAAAGGGATTTCCTAAAGCAGTATACTCAGACCAGTATAGTCTTGGCTTGACTCTCTTGAAGTACGCTGCTTTAAGTTTGCCTGCCCAATTCACTCACCTTTATCACATGATTTTACTTGATTGCTAATTCTGGAGTGTTTGTTGGAAATGAAGATTGTTTAGCAGGAGGGTGAGATGGAAAATAATGAATGGCTGAGGGACTAAAATTCATGTATATTTAAAAGATAGTCAAAGTGATATATATTAATATTAAAGCTTTTAAATCAAGTATTTTTGGAGTCTGTGAAGCTCCTTGCAAAGTTCTGGGATTCCCTGGAGCACAGAGATAAAACATGGTCAGTAAATAAGCAAACAGCAGGAGTAACAAGATATCCTGGGGAGAGAGGGGAATCTGATTTCCAGAATTGCCACATTATATTTTAAATGTCCCATTCTTAACCAAAAACTAGACATACAAAGAATCAAGAAAGTATAACCCATACACAAGGAATAAAAGGAGTCAGTAGAAACTGACCCCAAGGAAGCCCATATGTTGAACTTACTAAAGAAAGATTCTAAATCACCTGTTTTTAATATGATCAAAGAGCTAGATGAAACCATGTCCAAAGAACTAAAGGAAAGTATGAGAACAATGTTTCACCAAAGAGAGAATATGGACAAAGAGATAGAAACTATAAAAAGGAACCAAATAGAAATTCTGGAATTGAAAAGTACAGTAACTGAGATTAAAATACACTGGAAAGGGCTTCCCTGGTGGCACAGTGGTTGAGAGTCCACCTGCCAATGCAGGGGACACGGGTTTGTGCCCTGGCCTGGGAAGGTCCCACATGCCGCGGAGCGGCTGGGCCCGTGAGCCATGGCCGCTGAGCCTGTGCGTCCAGAGCCTGTGCTCCGCAACGGGACAGGCCACAACAGTGAGAGGCCCGCGTACCGCCAAAAAAATAAAAATAAATTAAATAAAATAATAAAATAAAATGCACTGGAAGGATTTGGCAGCAAAGCTGAACCGGCAAAAGAAGGAATCCATGAACTTAAAGATCAGACAACTGAGATTATCCAGTTTGAGAAAGGAGTAGATAATTTAAGGCTGATTTAAAATACAATGCATAAAAAAAATACAATGCATAAAAAAAAAATACAATGCATAAAGCAATAGGGACTTCCCTGGCGGTGCAGTGGTTAAGACTATGTTTCCAGTGCCTCTACTGCACGGGGCATGGGTTTGATCCTTGGAGAACTAAGATCCCACATGCCGCATAGCCAAAAGATTAAAAATAAGTAAATAAAATACTTCTCCCTTTAAAATAAAAGACAATGCATAAAGCAATAATTATAAAACATTGATGGGCTTATAATGTATAAAGATATAGCTCTATGACAAGAAGAGGGAGAGAATAGAGGTATGTAGGAGCATAGTTTTTTGTTTGTTTTTAAAGAATATATTTATTTATTTATTTGGCTGCACTGAGTCTTAATTGCAGCAGGTGGGCTCCTGAGTTGTAGCTCAAAGGCTCCTTAGTTGCACCTTCCTGGCTCCTTAGTTGCGGCATGCATGTGGGATCTAGTTCCCTGACTAGGGATCAAACCCCGGGCTCCCTGCATTGGGAGCGCAGAGCCTTAACCAATGCGCCACCAGGGGAGTCTCTGTAGGAGCATAGTTTTTGTATTCTGTTGAATTAAGTTTGCATTAATCCAAACATGTTTGCTTTAAATTAAGATGTTAATTGTAATCCTCAGGTGACCACTACGAAAAGAACTCAAAAAGAGCTAGTAAAAGAAACAAGGGAATTAAAACGGTACACTGTTTTACAGACCTCACAAAAAGATACTATTATTATCTCTTTCTAGATGAGGAAACTGAGGCTTAGAGAGGGTATACAGCTTAAGTACACAGCAGAATCAAGACTCAAAACCAGGTCTGTCAGCAAAATCCTTTAATATAGGTCCTATAAGGGAAATAGGTGAAATTCTTGGGTAGAACATAGAAATGTTTAGGGTTTATTATTTTAATAACCATCTTTGGTAAGTACCATGCTCTCTAGACTCTATCAGATCAGGAATTTAATGCTCAAGAAGGTTCAGTGTTTCCCCAAAGTGACATTTCTAGTAAGTGGTTGAACTGGGATTTGAATGCAGGTGTACGTGGTTCAAAGCTTTCTATTGAACCATGCTGCTTTGGGGTTGCAACCTAAATTTTGAGATAGTTTTAGCACACACAACTAGATAATGCATGCTAGTAAGTAACTCAAGAGGACGACACAGACTTTTTTTTTTTTTTAATAAATTAACTTATTTATTTTTGACTGCATTGGGTCTTTGTTGCTGCGCGCGGGCTTTTCTCTAGTTGCGGTGAGCAGGAGCCACTCTTTGTTGCGGGGCGTGGGCTTCTCATGGCAGTGGCTTCTCTTGCTGCGGAGCACAGGCTCTAGGCGCGCGGGCTTCAGTACTTGTGGCTCACAGGCTCCAGAGTGCAGGCTCAGCAGCCGTGGCACATGGGCCTAGCTGCTCCACGACATGTGGGATCTTCCCGGACCAGGGCCCGAACCCGTGTCCCTTGCATTGGCAGGTGGGCTGTCAATCACTGCGCCACCAGGGAAGCCTGACAACACAGACTTTGTAGAAAAGCAGTATTAAATTTTCCTTTCCTGGCTTTGTAATTCACAGACAGAAAGTTTCTTACTTGTTTCCTCTTCCATAGAACTGAAGTAATTTAGTGCTTTTAAATAAAATAACCAAGTATAAAATTAGGTGATGTGTTTCTAATTTTACTTTATATCAGTTGACAAATTAAACCATCTATTAAGATATTTACAGTGATGCAAATACAGCCCAGTACTTGCTTTGATCTCTTTAAATTTGTAAAAATCTACTTTTTCTTTGCATCCTGCCTAAGTATACCTTGGAGTCCTTTCAGAAAGAAAAACAAATGTAGGCAGGCAATTATTGTTTTCTTCCATCAGCAAAGGAGGACTATAGAATTTCATGATTTAATTTTAAGACAGCTTATATTTATCATCATCTTGATATTTATATCCTTGACTTTTACCAAAGACTCTTGTAGAATACCCATTGCTGTCAGAAAAAGAAGGGTTTGCTTTTTCTAGGCTGCATTAAGGAAACTCAAGAGATTTCAGCATAACTCTATGACTACAGAATCTCTGCCCTTCCTGGATCTAAATAAGGAACCCACTGTTTAAAGTTCTTACTTTAGGGAAAATTGCATCAGATGCTTAGAAAAATGACAAATTTTCTTTCTCCTAACTCCTAGTTCATCATAATGTTCCTCTTCAAATAAGTTCCAGGAATTTATACTTTCCTGTAAAGTAAATGTTTAGTAGGACACCCTAGAATTCTAAGCTTCTGAATTTGTCTTTAGGATATCCCAATTTTTCTTTACTATTTTGAGTATTCACTACTATGAGTTGAGTTCCAAACTCAGCTGATTTTAGAGATCAAGTTGATCAAATGAGTAAAGAGGGCAGAAGTAATATATAAGAGAATATATGGTCTACAGGTAACTGAAAAGAACATGGATGCTTAAAGGCATTCAAATTCTGATTTTTCAAAAACAGTGCTAGATTATTAAAACATATTGCTAATGAAAGCCCCCGTGGTTTCTCAGTTTAGGTATTACAGACTTCTTCCCCTAGCAATCTGTACCAAATAATCAAGAACAAAGTTTGGCTGTGTTTAAAATGTACACTTGGATGAGTTACCTCCCAAATTTTTGCATAATGGAAACCACCAAGAAGCTCATACTGCCAGATAAACTCATATTTGTGTAAACCTTGAAAGAATGCTTCTCCTGCCATTTCTGAGCATATATGTGAATTCTAATGTGTCATACATAGATTGTGAAATTTATGGCTCTGCACACATATCTATATAGGAACTGAAATTTGTGCAAATCTGCTCATTTGAAATTGAACATACAACTATACTTAGAAAACATTCTTGTGTCTTGCTCATATAAATGCTAGACAGGGCTCAGATGCATCTTCACCATGCATGTCCTTGTCAAACTATTATAGTCGTGACACTTTTATCATTTACTGTAAGCCTTAAAAAGTTTTTACCTTACTTTAAATTTATAAGAAATACATGGGGCTTCCCTGGTGGCGAGTGGTTGAGGGTCTGCCTGCCGATGCAGGGGACATGGGTTCGTGCCCTGATCTGGGAAGATCCCACATGCCGCGGAGTGGCTAGGCCCGTGAGCCATGGCCGCTGAGCCTGCGCGTCCGGAGCCTGTGCTCCGCAACGGGAGAGGCCACAACAGTGAGAGGCCCACATACCACAAAAAAAAAAAAGGAATACATGAAGCTTTTGGATTGTATTTGTGATTCAGCTTTGAAATAAAAATTGCCTACTTCAAACTTTTAGATCTGTTTAATTGAACAGAACCAGGAATAGTAAGGCAAGCTATTGAATTGTTATTACTTGCAGTTAGTGATATTTATGAATCAAGATTTTTTCTTATAATGCAACCAAGAGAAATAATTTAGATATTAGGGCTGATATAGGCTACAAGTATCATCCATAATGCTTTAGTAAGGAACCTCTTAACTGCAAATAACAATGACTCAACTCAAAGTAGCTGGAGCAAAATAGGAATTTGTTGGTTCAGGTAAACAAATCACAAGTACAAGGTGATGCTTGCTCAGGAACTACCCAATCCAAGGATAGTCTCTTGCCCTCTCCTCTGCCCCCCATTCCCAGCTTTACTCTGCCAAGTTTCTCATCACTGCTTTTCCTTGTGAGTTGGTTTAAGTGTCCTGGGGGGAAGAATAGCCATTTGGTGGGAAGAATAGGCCATTTTGAACTCATCTTTCAGCTTCCATCCCAGGGATGACCTAATTTAGGTCAAGTGCCAGGCTCTGCCCAATAAGTTTGAGCAAAGGGCAGGGGTGTGCTGTTCTGTCTTGCATACCAGCTTGGCCTGCAAGTTTACCCCAGTGGTCAAGAGAGTAGGATCTGAGGGAGAGAGAAGGTATGCAACGTCATATATGTTTTATGTCTGGGATTCCACATAAAAAGATGCCACTACTAAAAAGGTTTGAAAACTACTGCATTAGACAGAGTTTTGTGAAATTAGTTTCTTCTCTAGCTTATACAAAATTTTACCAGTGTTACATAACATCACTAGGCTTACTTTTCCATCATGGGACTCAAGTGTGGGCTCATTCTTTTTTTTTTTAACATGTGAATTCTGATTGGTGTATTATTTGTTGAACAGATACATATTGAATACTACCAGTACATCAAACCCTGCACTCAGTACAGAAGACACAGTGGTAAACAGCCAGACAAGATCCCTCCCTTCGTGGAACTTAACAAACCAAAAGCAAAGACAGACAAATAAGCATTACCAATGCCTATTTTATGCTAAAATTTTACACTATGATTAGGAGTTATAAAGCAAAAAGACTTAATCATTCTGGATGTCCAGAATAGCTAATGATTAAGTGAAGATCTTGATAAGTAAGAGTTAGCCAAACCAAGGAGGAGAGGGTAGAGAGAAGTCAAGAAAGAAGAAGAGCCTTTGTGAAAACCCAGAGATAAAAGAAGAATATTGGAGGAATCAAAAGATGTACATTGTAGGGATAATAGGGAAGGAAATGGGGAGCAATAAGTAAAGAAGCGAAGAGGTAAGCCATGTCCAGATCATGCAGTCACAAAGTCATAAAGGTTTTTGTTTTGTTTTGTTTGTTCTTTAGTTTAAACGTAATGAGTAGTCAGTGAACATTGTTGAGCAGTCAAGTAAAATATGCAGCTTGGAAACATCCGCCTAGCCTCAATGTAGAAATAGGTTGGCAAGATGCAGGGCAACAGGAGATTGCTGCAGTAATCCAGATGAAACAGGATGTCTGGAGGGTAGTAGCTGTGAAGGTTAGGAGGAGGGGTTGGATTTGATTAATATTTAAGAAATTGAATCAACAAGATTTAGTAATTAACTAGATGTTGAGAGAAAGGCAGAGGGGAAAGTAAACCTTTACTTCCAAGTGTCCGACCTAGGCAGGTGAGTGGATAGTGGCATTACATACTAAGCTAGGAACACAAGAAGAAGAGCAGTTGGAGAAGAGAATGGTTTAGTCTGAGAGGCAGTTGGATATATAGGTGTGAAAGTCAGAGAAGGGAAATAGCGTCTGGTCAAAACTTAAGTCAGTCTGAATAATTACATGATATATTTTCATCGGAGTAAAGCTGACCCAATTAAGATAAAGTAAATGCTTGATTCTCTCTAATTTACTCTCAAAATATTTCTTCAGTGCCTTCCCTCTCATATAATTGGGGCCTGCTTTTGTACCTTCCACCCCTCTCAGTTCAGTTCATTTCAGTAAGCATTTATTGCAGGCTTTCTCTGCTAAGATTAAAGTAGGGATATAGGCAGAAACAAGTGTTGCTGCCCTCAAGGAATTAATGGTGTAGTGGGGAAATCAGATACATATAGAAATGTTTTCAGTATGCAATTTAGAATTGCATATTGGTGGGAGGGACAACTGTATGCAGAGCAATAGGAGATTGCAGCAATAATCCACATGAGACAGTTACTAAGTACTATGGTAGACAACGGTAAGTACTCTGTGTGATAAGTACTGTGATGGAAGCATTTGTAAAAAGCATTTTCAAGCTCTTTCCTTTGGTTCCCAATATTTAATTCTATTTCAGGGAACTACTTCTTTTTAATTATTGGCTTTTTATCAAAGTCCATATATGCACTCTACCTTCTAATCACAAACCAGGTTGAGACAGTGTTAGCCAGAATTGCTTTGAACTTCATCTCTCGGCATCATCACTGGTTCAAACAATTGCAGTTAACTTGAGGCAGGGGGCTGGAGCCAATCATAGGGTAATCATCCACTTCCTGTGTTTTGAATTCCAGCCATTTCTTAATTTTTGTACCTCCTGCATTAACTTTATGAACACTAGCAATAATACACCTAGGCCAGAAGACCTCCAGCTCTCTTATTCTTATCAACCAGAAAAATTGGTACATGGGCAGGTTAATGAACACTGCAACCCTATAAAGGTAATAATAAAAATCTGGGGTATTCTGGGTGTGAATATGATGATATGATGAAAGAAATATTTTAAGATTAATCTCTGTGTGCTATAAGAGGCTCCCAGTCACTTGGCCCACCTCCCACCTAATGTAAATTCATTAAACCTCATTTGGGTCCCTGAAGCCAAGAAAAGCCTTTACTGTATTTGGTACATGATGACTAATAGTACATTTTTCTCTTAACTGGAATATGGTGGGAATAGCTTGCCTGTGAGCTAATTCAGTGCATTTTTGTTGCTGTATTGAACTCTAGAGTAAAACGTTCATTTATTCTACAGATATTTTTGAGAATCTGCTATTTGCCAGGCACTGTGCCTGAATCAGACTTAATCCATGACTTGCAATAATACCCATGCAACATACAAAAGATTGTGGAAGCACTAAGGAGGAACTGGTTGAGTCAGCTTTGTAAAGCATTTGGAACATAGTGAGCCGTTAGTAAATATTAGTTGCCTGTGTTAGCCATCATTATTACTATTTGAGTGTGTAATAAGAAGGGAAGGACATTCCAGGCCAAGAGAATAACTTAATTGGAAACATTATAGTAAATGTCATTTTCCAGAATGACTTGGTGTGGTTAGGATGTGAGTACAGTGCAGACAACAGTGGTAAGAGATGGTGCTAACGAGAGGTAGTTTGGGACTAGATTATAAAGGCCTTTAGATACCAGCTGAAGAATTTTGACTTTTCAAAATATACAGTGGGAGCTTAAAAAAAATTTTTTTTGTAGCATCATTTTTTCTTTCTAATATGATATCCAGATTTTCTTTTTACATTTTTATGGAAAATTTCCCGTATACAACAAAGTAAAAATAGTAGTATAATGACCCCCATGTATTCATTACCCAGCTTTAATAATTATCAATATGTGGCCAATCCATTAAAGATTTTTAAGCAAGGCAAAAAAGGAGACTAACATTGGGCCACTTCCATTACGTTAGTTGATCTTCATAGTGTCCCGTGGAGTATGTGGTGTTCCCACTTTCCCTAATTATAGAAGAGAAAACCATCAAAATGATGAAGTAAAAGTTCTGAGATTCTAACCCATATCCAACTTATTTCAGAACTCAAGTTCTCTCCCATGCTGCCTTTATAATTCTGAAGTAGAGCATGATTCTCAATTGAAAACAGATGCTGATCTGCCTACTTCACATATTGGTGCTCTTGACCCTATTCAGGATGGTGGACTTCTCTGCCTCCAGCCACTGTTCTTCTACAGGGTCACCAGGATCTAAGTCTACATAAATATTCAATCTAATCAGCTAAAATGACTGTTTAGTCCAGTGGTTGTCAAAGTATGGTCCCCAGACCAGCAGCAAGTTGTTAGAAAATACAGATTCTCAGGCCCCACCCCCAACCTACTCAATTAGAAACTCTGTGGGCTGGAGCTCATGATGCCTATATTGCTGTTTGCTATGTTTAAATAAAATGTTCCAAGGTTTCCTGCAAACACAAGGTCATATGACCATCTACCAAGAGCATTCTAAGGCAAAACCTCATATCAGAAGTAGCTATATGTTCATTTTTTAACAAGTTAATGAAAAGCATGTCCTAAGGTAGGAATTGTTATTCAGACTTAACACCAGCAATCTCTCTGGGGATGTTGCATAACCTCATGGAAAGGAATCTTAAGGAATTTGCACTGCCTATATTTACAGTGCTTGATGGTGCCATCTAGTGGTTTAAGCACTATAGAACGTGCAGATTTATTAATGCTTTGGGGACAGAATTTGTATATTTTTTAAAAGTCAATTTTATAGTGAATGTTTAATGAAAGTAGGATATATAATTTCCTTACTATAAAACCTCCATTGAGGATTCTTAGATATGACACCAAAACACAAACAACAAAAGAAAAAAAAAGCTAAATTAGACCTCAACAAAATTAAAACTTTTGTGCATGAAAGGACACTATTGAGGGACTTCCCTGGTGGTCCAGTGGCTAAGACTCTGCGCTCCCAATGCAGGGGGCCTGGGACTGATCCCTGGTCAGGGAACTAGATCTCACATACCACAACTAAAGATCCCGCATGCTGCAGCTAAAGATACCACATGCTGCAGTGAAGAGCCCGTGTGCCGCAGCTAAGACCCGGCGCAGCCAAATAAATAAATAAGTAAATTTTTTTTTTTTAAAAGGACACTATTAATAAAGTGAAAATGTAGCCCACAAAATGGGAGACTATATTTGAAAATCATATATCTTATAAGATATATGTATCCAAATATATAAATAGTATTCAAATATATAAAGAACTCTTACAACTCAACAACAAAAACAACCCAATTTACAAATGAGTGTAGGACTTGAGTAGACATCTCTTCAAAGAAAATATACAAATGGCCAATAAGCACATGAAAAATCCCTCAACATCATTAGTCATTAGAGAAATGCAAATCAAAACCACAATGAGATACCACTAGGACAGCTTGAATAATTAAAAAAAGAAAAACGGAAAATAAGTATTGATGAGGTTGTGGAGAAATTGGAACCTTTATATGTTGCTGGTGGAGATGTAAAATGGTACAGCCACTGTGGAAGACAGATTGTTAGTTCCTCAAATAGTTAGACACAGAATCACCAGAGGACCCAACAGTTCCACTGCTAGGTATATACCCAAGAGAATTGGAAAATCCATAATAGCCAAAAAGTGGAAACAATCCAAATGTCCACCAACTAATGAATGAATAAACAAAATGTGGCATATCCATACAATGCAGTATTGTTTAGCCATAAAATGTACTAATACATTGATGAACCTTGAAAACATGCTAAATGACAGAGGCAGGCACAAAAGACCATATATCATATGATTCCATTTATATAAAATGTCCAGACTAAGCAAATTCATAGAATTAGAAAGTAGAGGGTCTTCCCTGGTGGCACAGAGGTTAAGAATCCTCCTGCCAATGCAGGGGACACGGGTTTAAGCCCTGGTCTGGGAAGATCCCACATGCCGCGGAGCAATTAAGCCCGTGCACCACAACTCCTGAGCCTGTGCTCTAGAGCCCGTGAACCACAACTACTGAAGCCCACGTGCCTAGAGCCTGTGCTCCGCAACAAGAGAAGCCACCTCAATGAGAAGCCAATGCACCACAACGAAGAGTAGCCCCCGCTTGCCGCAACTAGAGAAAACCTGCGCACAGCAATGAAGACCCAACGCAGCCCCAAAAATTAATTAATTAATTAATTAATTTTAAAAAAAGAAAGTGGTTTAGTGGTTGCCAGAGGCAGGGAGAAAGGTCGGAATGGGTGCAGCCACTTAATGGGTATGGGATTTCTTTTGGAGGTGATGCAAATGCCCTGGAATTAGATAGTAGTGGTGGTTGCACAACATTGTGAGTGTACTAAAAGCCACTGAATTGTACACTTTGAAATAGTTAAAATGGTGACCTTTATGGTATGTGAATTTTACCTCAATTTTTAAGAAGATCTTTGTTAATTTGTAAGACTGCAGAACCTTTATTATTATTACTATTGATATATTTTCCTATAGCTGTTGCTAGTATGTATGTATGTATTCTATTCTACTTTGTTAGCCTAAAATTATTCAATATATTCTTTTCCATCTACACAGTTTCCACAGTTTTTATTTTGGTGTCTATGCATATTTTAGTCTGTGTATATCATAACTTAATGTATCTCAAATGTTTAGTGGTTTTCTCTTCTTTTTTCAATTTCAAAGAGTTCTGCTCTAAATGCTTATAAATAAGTAAGAATGTTTAAAACTCTTCGTAGACTTTGCATTGGTGTTTCTTCCCCAAAACAGGATTTCTGAGTCTTTTTTTTATTTTTACTATTTCTATTGTGTTTTTTCTCTGACTGCTCTATAGTAAGAATATATTAATTTAGAATCTTACCAATAATGGATGAGGAAAAATGGAGGAGATTAATGTTTATTGAATGTCTGTTCTGTTCCAGGCACTGTGTCTGGATCCTTTACATCCATTATTTCATTTAACTCCCACACCTACTCTTATAAAGTGACTACAGAAGTTGACATAACTAATAAGCAGATGAACAAATATCAGAAATGAAGCATTTTGTCTCCCAAGTGTTACCCTGTCCCCACAACTTTAACAATATTGGGATTTACCTTTTTTAGTTCCTATTTATTAGAGAAATTCATGTTTTCCCAAGTGATTGTTGAAGGTTTATATTTATTCTTACATAACGACCTATATCTTTTATTAATTTTTTATTAATAGATTTTAAACTGAACTTACCTTTTAAGCAATAGGCATTGTGTGTCAAAGCTTTATCATAATTTTTTTGCTTTTGTTTACTCCTCTTTTACAGGCTCTTGATGGAAATGTATATGACCACCTCAAGGATTATTTAATAGCCTTCAGCCGGACGGAGCTAGAGACATGCCAAGCTGTGCAGAACACATTCCAGTTTTTATTAGAAACCTCCAGCAAGGCGAGTTACCTTTAGTGCAATATGTGATGTTATCCATTTTAGAATCTAAAATGTTTTTTGCATACAAACAAAATGAAGGTACCAATGACATTAGAAGAATGCTTTAAAGGACAAATTTCCTGGAAACGCTATTTCTTCTAACAAAATTGGAGCGTGTATTGTTCTCCTTGATGAAGGTCAAAAAAGTCTATTGCCATGTATGTTGCTCTTGAGAAGAATGGTTTAAAGAGCTTTTATCTTTCACTCAAATGAATTTTGAATACACTCAGTTCGTAAAACAACAAGGTCATGTGTCAGTGTGAAGAATAATAAAGGGGCACAAAAAGGAAAATTAGCATTTTATAATTGATAAAGAAATTAATGTTATAATATCTTGTTTTTAAAAATTAACCTTGCCTTCTATATGCTGTCATTCTTTGATAGTAATCTTTTCATTCAAAAGTGTTGACATCCATCAACTTTGCTGGCCTGTCACACTGTTTACATAGAAAATAAATGAAATCGTTTTTCTTTAGGATCTGACAGATTAAAATTTTTTGCAGTAGAGAAACTGCCCTTTGGAAGATAAATTGTTCCTGCGATTAATAAATCTTATTTTCTTTCTGATAAATTAAGTGCATAGTAAATGTTTCCTGACTGAATGAATACATTTATTAAAATATATTCATTTTATAACTGCTATTTTAAAAGATCCAGTTCAATTCTCCTTTTTGGCAGGAGGAGCAGGAACTAGCTAATACCTTAGAAAGTTGTTTGGAAAGGAATCAGTCTCCATCTCACAAGACAGTGTCCAAAGACAGGAAAGAAAAGGGACACAGACTTTTCTTCCTGAACGCCTCCATGTGTATTTATTCTTATTTTCAGTGTACCATAGCTCCAATTCTATTTTTAGAAAAACATTTAAAATGTTAAGTTGATATGGGAATACAAATATCACTAGTCTGGTGCTTTGAAATCCTGTCATATTTTTGTATTCTTATATTTTCACCCCCCAGGATTCAATAAAAGATATAAAAGGATGGATGTAGAGAAAGGATAAATGGATGAATAGATGGATAGTTAAGTGAAAGAAAATGTAGAAAAATAATAATTGAAGAATCTAGGTAGTGGGTATATAGGTGTTTCTGTACAATTCTTTTATTTTAACATGTGTACATTTGACATCTTATTATTACTATTGATATATTTTGTTGTTGCAGGGAAAAGTCTATAAAAGTCTATAAAAGTCTATAAAAACATCTTGGTTTTGTTCCTTTTATGGAGAGGTTGATTTTTGACTAGTAATCAGATTGTTTATATTTATTGGTCCATTCAGATTTTCTGTTTCTTTTTAGTACATTTTGGTAACTTACACTTTCCTAGATGAATTGTCCATTTCATTTATCAAATTTGATGTCATAAATTTGCATATAAAGTTGTTTGCCTCTGTAGTTGTCTCCCTTTTCATTTCTAATATTGTTTGTGCTTTCTCTCTTACTTTGATCAGACTTACCAGTCTATTTTATTAATGTTTTCCAAGAGCCAGCTCTTGTTCTACTTCTCAATGTTATTGTTTCCTATCTCCTTAATTTCTGCCTTTATATTCATTATTTCTTTCTACTTTATTACAGTTTATATTTTTATTCTTTTTCAGGCTTTTTTTCTATTAGGTTCTATATTTTCAGTCTTTCTTGTTTCCAAGTAAATCCACTTGATCCTAAAAAATTTCTCTTTCTGCTTTAATTGCAGTCTATGATATGTTTGTAGGGCTTTTTTATTGTTTCTGCATTCCACCCCCCCCCCCCCCCCCCCCCCATTAATCCATGAATTATTTAAAAGTGAGTTTTTCCAGTTTCCATTCAATGGGGGGAGCATGTAATAGGGTGGCATTTTTCATTTCTAATTTTATCAGAGAGACTGTCCCCAGACAGAATTCCTTGAAATCTCTTTTTCCAAGAATAAGTTAAGTTTGAATACACTACCTTTAGTTTATAAAACAGGTAAACATATAGTCTTTAAAATGTGCTAATATTTTATACAGCAGTTAACAATTTTCTAGGAGTTTTTAGCACATCCTCTGAGGTTGGTATTATCATGCTCATTTCATAGAGAGGAAAACAGACCCAGGAAGTTTATGTGGCTCGCCTGAGGTCACACACTCACACATAGTGATTTCCATGCTCTACTACTATCTATGTTATCTCTTTAGCTTATATTATTTTCATAAAAAGTGAATTAAAAATGAATCAACTGATTTGGACACATAAAGAGATAAGCTTTTGTTTTCCACTACATTCACTCATATGAGTATCTTACTGCCAGGGATGAGGAATAAATGAGATGCTCTTCTGTTTAGATTGAAAGTGGTAGTAATAAAAATTTTGTAAGAATGATGTAACTAGGAGTTGTACCCTTTTGTTCCTAGTACCAGAAGAGCTCATACCTATAAGTTTTATGCCACGTGTTTTTCTGTTACAAAGAGCTTGTTATGTTGCTCTTGTTACACTGCTAAAAGCAACCTAGTGATCTAATAACCCAAAAAGAAGTTTGAAACTCTTTTGGTTTTTATTCTACACCATTACTAGCTTGTCTTTTTTTTTCTGCGGGGTAGGGGGGCAGAATTCATTTTTCTCCACGTATCTAAATTGTAACTGTACATGTTCTCAAAGATATTTTGGAGGTAATCCATAGTGACACGTTGTAAATTTTACGATGCCCTTTATATCTTTTATCCCCTAAAGGGAAACAGCTGGCCCTAGGAACTTTTGTTTAATTTTAATTATTTATGAAGCTTGCTTTTCTTCTTAATATTTTATGAAATGCTTTCTACATGTAACTGAAGCAGATGTTGTCAGAGATATTTTCTCTGGCATAGTTAATTCTAAAAGTAGTTCTACTGGCCTTACAGTTTGTTTATGTGTGCTTGCTTTCTGTCTGCATAAGGGAATTCCTACCAATTAATAATGTAGATCTTTTAACAATTCAAAAATAACTATGTTATTCTATATTTCTTTGGAAATTAAATTGTCTAGTATTGTCATTCTTAATACCTTGAAGACTTACCAAAAAAGTAAACTTAATAATATGAAGGGGAAAAATCACATGATCATCTCAAAGGACACAGGAAAAGCATTTGACAGAATTCAACATTCTTTTATTATAAAAATGCTCAGCAGATTAAGAATAGAAGGGAACTTCCTGAACATGGTAAAGGGCATTTTTTTAAAACCTACATCACATATCACACTCAATGGTGAAAGACTGAAAGCTTTCCCCACCTAAGATCAGGAACAAGACAAGCATGCCCACTTTTCACCACTAATATTCACCATTGTACTGGAAGTCCTGGTCAGAGCAATTAGGCAAGAAATAGAAATAGGAGGCACCAAATCAGAAAGAAAGAAGTAAAATTATCTATATTTGCACATGACATGATTATAGAAAATCCTATAGATTCCACAAAAGTCCTAGAGCTAGTAAATGAATTCAGCAGAAGTTGCAAATACAAAATCAAAACACAAAAATCTGTTTTGTTTCCATAATACTCCATCAATGAATGAACTGAAAGAAAATTAAGAAAATAATTCTAACTACAATACCATTTGAAGAATAACTACTTAGAAGTAAATTTATCCAAAACATGGAAAACTTGTACATTGAAAACTACAAAACATTGCTGAAATTAAAGAAGACCTAAATAAATGGAAATAATAAATGTTTATGGATTGGAAGATTTCATATCACTAATATTTTAGTATTCCCCAGGGACTTCCCTGGTGGTCCAGTGGGTTAGATTCCATGCTCCCAATGCAGGGGGCCCGGGTTCCATCCTTGACTGGGGAGCTGGATCTCTCATGCATGCTGCAATGAAGATGCTGCGTGCCACAACTAAGACCTGGCTCAGCCTAAAAAAATAAATAAATATTTAAAAATATATATATTTCAATATTCCCCAAAGCAATCTAATCAAGATAGTATGGTAGTAGTATAAGGATAGACATGTAGACCAGTAAGAATTGACAGTCCAGAAATAAACTCAAACATCTGTGGCTAATTGATTTCGACAAGGTTGTCAAGGCCATTTGATAGAGAAGGAATAGTCTCTCCAATAAGAGGTGCTAAAACAACATGATAACCACATGCAAAAGAATAAAGTTAAACCCCTTCCTCACTCCATATATAAAAATTAACTCAAAATGGGTCAACAACCTAAAACTATAAAATTATAGAAGAGAACAGAGGTAAATCTTTATTGGCTTTGCCAATGTATTCTTAGATTTAACATGAAAGCTCAAGCAATAAAAGAAAAGATAGATAACTAAACTTCATCAAATTAAAAGTTGTTGTGCATCAAAGAACATTATCAAGAATGTGAAAAAGACAGTCCATAGAATGGGAGAAAATATTTATAAATCATGTGTCTGATAGGAATTTAATAATCAGAATATATAAATAACTTTTACAACTCAACACATAAAAGACAAATGACCCAATTTAAAAATGGACAAAGGACTTGAATAGACATTTTTCCAATGAAAATGTACACATGAAAAGATCCTCAGCACTGTTAGTCATTAGAGAAATGCAAATCAAAACCACAATGAAATACCACTTCCCACCTGGTAGGATAACTTTAGTATTTAAAAACAAACACACACACAATAGCAAGTGTTGGCAAGGATGTGGAGAAATTAGAACCCTCGTACAGCATTTGTAGGAATGTAAAATGGTGCAGCCACTGTGGAAGACAGTTCGGTAGTTCCTCAAAAAGTAAGACACATGCAGGGGACACGGGTTTGTGCCCCGGTCTGGGAGGATCCCACATGCCGCGGAGCGGCTAGGCCCGTGGGCCATGGCCGCTGAGCCTGCATGTCCGGAGTCTGTGCTCCGCAACAGGAGAGGCCACAACAGTGAGAGACCCACGTACCACAAAAAAAATAATAAGACACAGAGTTACCATATGACTCGGCACTTCCACTTTAAGAGAACTGAAAAAAAGTGTTTAGGGCTTCCCTGGTGGCGCAGTGGTTAAGAATCTGCCTGCCAATGCAAGGGACATGGGTTCGAGCCCTGGCCTGGGAAGATCCCACATGCCATGGAGCAACTAAGCCCGTGTGCTACAACTACTGAGCCTGAGCTCTAGAGCCTGCAGGCCACAACTACTGAGCCCACGTGCCACAACTGCTGAAGCCTGCGCGCCTAGAGCCTGTGCTCCACAATGAGAAGCTACGACAATGAGAAGCCTGCACACTGCAATGAAGAGTAGCCCCCACTCACCACAACTAAAGAAAGCTTGTACACAGCAACGAAGACCCAACACAGCCAAAAATAAATAAATAAATTTATTTTTTTTAAAAAGTGTTTAAACAAAAATTTGTACAGAAATGTTCACGGCAGTGTTATTCATAATAGCCAATAATTGTAAACACCCTAAGTGTCAATCAACTGATGATTAGATAAATAAAATACAGTATATCCATACAATGGAATATTATTTGTTCATAGAAAGGAATGAAGTACTGATACATCATACAACATGTGTCCCACAGAATAAAAAACATTAATCGATATTACCATATTAAAAGACGTTTGTATGGGCTTCCCTGGTGGCACAGTGCTTGAGAATCTGCCTGCCAGTGCAGGACACACGGGAACGAGCCCTGGTCTGGGAAGATCCCACATGCCGCAGAGCAACTAGGCCCGTGAGCCACAACTACTGAGCCTGCGCGTCTGGAGCTTGTGCTCCGCAACAAGAGAGGCCACGACAGTGAGAGGCCCACGCACCGTGTTGAAGAGTGGCCCCCTCTAGCCGCAACTAGAGAAAGCCCACGCACAGAAACGAAGACCCAACACAGCCACAAATAAATAAATAAATAAATAAAAGATGTTTTTATGGCCTAGGTTGTGTCCCCCTAAAATTCATATGTTGAAGTCCTAACCTCTGGTTCCTCAGACTGTGACTGTTTTTGGATATAGGGCCTTTAAAGAGGTTATTAAGGTAAAATGAGGTCATATGGACAAGCTCTAATCTAGCATGACTGGTGTCCTTATAAGAGGAGGTTAGAACACAAACAGGCACAGAGGGAAGACCATATGAAGACACCAGGGAAAGATGACCATCTACAAGCCAAGGAAAGAGGCCCTCAGAAGAAACCAACCCTGCCAACACCTTGATCTTGGACTTCTAGCCTCCAGAACTGTGAGGAAACAAGTTTATGTTGTTTAAGCCACCTCATATGTGATACTTTGTTATGGCAGCCCTAGGAAACTAATACAGACGCTTATACTCACTATTAATCAAAGAAATGGAAATTCAAATCACCGTGAGATTCTATTCTATACTTATGAGATTGACAAAAACAGACAGGAATGACTGTTGGTGAGAATATGGATTAACAGAAACTCTTACACTGCCCCAAGGGGTACAGATTAATACGTCCAATATAAAAACACTTGACATTATCTAGTCAATTTAAAGATGCACTTAGCTTATGACCCAGCAGTTCTACTGCTCGGAATATAACCTAGAGAACCTCTGGCACATGGGTACCAGGAGACTTTTGAAAGAATGTTCATAGCAACTTCCTTTATAAGACTAGAAAAAGCTAGAAATAACCCAGCTGTCCACTGACAGTAAGATGAATAATGGAATACAAGATAGCAATAAAATGGAAGTTCTGGGGCTTCCCTGGTGGCGCAGTGGTTGAGAGTCTGCCTGCCGATGCAGGGGACACGGGTTCGTGCCCTGGTCCGGGAAGATCCCACATGCCGCGGAGCGGCTGGGCCAGTGAGCCATGGCCGCTGAGCCTGCATGTCGGGAGCCTGTGCTCCGCAACGGGAGAGGCCACAACAGTGAGAGGCCCACGTACCGAAAAAAAAAAAAAAGGAAGCTCTGTAGGCACATGCATTAATATGGATGAGATTCACAAATGTAATATTGAGCAAAAAGCAAATTGCACAACAAGGACCTACAGTATAGCACAGGGAACTATACTCAGTATTTGTAGTAACCTATAATGGAAAAGAATCTGAAAAAGAATATGTGTGTGTTTGTGCATGTGTGTGTATGGCTAAATCGCTTTACACTTGAAATTAACACAACATTGTAAATTAGCTGTACTTCAATTTTAAAAAAAAGCAACTTGCAAAAGAATACACACACTAAGATGCCATTTATGCAGTGTTCAAAAGTATCCAAGAAAACAGTATCATTTTGAGATACATCATATGTAGTAACTATTAAAAGGAAAAAAGAAAAGAGGAGCTTGGTAAAATTCAGTAGAGTGGTTACATCTAGAGCAGCATGCATTTGCAGAAGGGCAGATATTCCCCAAGGGAGTAAAAATTGCTTCTGGATTTTGAGGGGTGATTTGCAAAAAAATCTTAGATATTACAGCATTCCATAATACATAAACATATATACAGTATATTTGTGGTATTAAAATTTAATCAAAGAGGGAGATTAGGGAAAAAATGTCTTGAAAGGGTCCCTGGATTGGGGAGTGGGAGTGATAACACTTAAAAAACATTAAAAAAAAAACAACAGGTTGAGGAACGTTCCTTTCGAAGGAACGTGGGAATGCAATAAGGAGAGGTTATATAGATTTTGACAGTAATAGTAATGTTTTATTTAATCTCAGTGATGGATACAGAGGTGTTCTTTAACAACTGTTTATTGAATGCTACTTTAGACAGAGTCACTGTGCTAGTTGCTGAAGGATACATCAGTAATGAGACTTAAGGCCTGACCTCAGTTGTCACAAGGAATGACAGAGGGGAGCAGGAAGGGACTGGAGGGAAAGATTACAAAGGGGATGAGGAAACTTTTGAGGGTGAGGGATAAGTTCATTATCTTGATTGTGGTGATATCTTTACAGGTGTATAGGTAAGTTAAGACTTATCAAAGTATACACTTTAAATATGTACAGTTTATTGTATGTCACTTATACTTCAGTAACAGCTTTACAGAGAGAGAGATTGGACATATATCCCAGAGAAAATGAAAATTTATTTTCACACAGAAACTTGGACACAAATAATTTATTCATAATAGCCAAAAACTGGAAACTGCTTAAATGACCTTCAGTGAGTGAGGGATCAAACACATGGTGGTACTTCCATACTATGGAATACTACTCAACAATAAAAAGGAGTGAACTGTTGATACATGCAACAAATTGGATGAACTTATAGTAAATTATGCTGAGTGAAAATGGAAATCTCAAAAAGATATATGGTGGGACTTCCCTGGTGTTCCAGTGGTTAAGACTTGGTGCTTCCACTGCAGGGGGCATGGGTTCAATCCCTGGTCAGGGAACTAAGATCCCTCATGCCGTGCCACATGGCCAAAAAAGAAAAGATATATGGTGCATGATTCCATTATGTAACACTTGTGAAATAACATATTTATAGAAATAGAGAACAGATTAGCAATTGCCAGGAATTAGGGATGAGGAAAGTAGAGGGAGCTATTATGGAGTAGCACAAGGGAGTCATGTGGTGATGGTTCAGTTAAGTATCTTGATTGTGATAGTGGTTACATGAAGTTATACATATGATAAAATTGTATAGACCTCTACACATACACCACCCCAAAATGAGTGCATATATAACTGGTGAAATCTAAATAAGCTTTATGCTTTGTACCAGTGTCGATTTCCTGGTTTATATATTTATGCAAGACACCGACATTGGGAGGTGCACAGGATCTCTTTGCAACTTCCTTTCAAAATGAATTGTTCGAGACAGAAGACCAGTAACTAACCCAGTACCTCTAGTGTACAGATCTTGTTTTCTATGTACTTTCTCCTACTCACTTAAAAAAATAAATAATAAAAGTAAATAAATAAAAACAGTGCTTCTTGGGAAAATAGCACTGATTCTAGATCTGGGACATGAAATATTTAAGGTAAATGTTAAATAATTTGTCATAATGGAAAGCAAGGAAACTGTCAAAATTATCAAAAACTACTAGTCCCATCTCAAAGGGACTCAGGATGTGATCTTGCTAGCCAAAGATGGGATAATTTTAGCATCAATAATGATAATAACAACAGTAGATTAAAACATCAAATATTTTAAAATCCATGACTTCATAATAATAATTTATTAAAGCTATAATTGGTCATTCTTTGGAGGTTGCTAGGGAAACAGCTCAATTTGAAAACTAGATAATAAAGGGAAGAGGAAATGTTTATCCTGCCTTATACAAAATGTACCTCAAGGTAACTAAATAATTGACTTGGAAAGTTTTTCTTATGGAAGTATTCCAGCTAATAAATGAAAAAGGAATGATAGAATTCCTTGAAAAAGTGATAGAAAAAATAGAAAAATCTCTAGTTTTTGTAACTCCTAATATGTTTAGGCATTTATCATCATAGGTCTGTTCTATTAGTTTCCTAGGCTGCTGTACAAATTACCATAAACTGGATGGCGTAAAATGACCGAAATTTATTCCCTCTGAGTTCTGGAGGCCAAAAGTCAGAAATGAAAGTGTCAGCAAGGCTGCACTCCCTCCAAAGGCTTCAGAGGATAATCAGTTTCTTACCTCTTCCAGCTTCTCATAGCTTGAGGCATTTTTTGGTTTGTGGTCACATTACTCCAATCTCTGCCTCTGGTCTCATTGGCTCCTCTTCTGTCTGTGTTTTCTTCTGTTTGCCTTTTATAATGACATCACTTACCATTAGATTAAGGGCCCAACCACAGAATCCAGAATGACTTCCTAATCTCAAAATCCTTAACAATTACATCTGCAAAGGGCCTTTTTCCAAATGAGGTAACATTCACAAGTTCCAGGGATTAGGACGTGGACATCTTTTTTGGGGGGCCACCATTCATTCAGCCCACTACAACTGTTAATATCAAAAAGAGACGAGTCAGAGGCTAGCCTCTTCACAGAAGTAAACACCACCTTGTCAAAAAATAAAAATAAAACAAAAACCTAAACGCAAAGAAGCATCAACTTACAGGACACACAAGAAACAGAATACTGCGAGGATGGAGTCAACAAAACTCAGGCTGTGGGAAACTCTACAAAACAACTCAGTTTCTTCAACAAACAAATTGCAGGGGGGTGGGGGTAAGGGAGATGGAGGAAGAAACCTATATATGAAAACAAGCCTAAGCAACATCATCCATTTGCACTGTGGGAACCTTACTGTGATCCGATTTGTAAAACTTTTTAAAATATGGAACAGAAATTTGAACATTTACTGGTTGTTTTATAATATTTTTTGTAAATTTTAATATGGATATATTTTTTAAAGTCTTTGTCTTTTAGACATTACACTGAAATATTTATAGATGAAATGATATGTCTAGGATGTGCTTCAATATAATTGGGGTGGGGGAGGAGCAGGTAGGTTTATAGATGAAACAAGAACTTGTGTTTTTGGAAGTTGGGTGGTAGGTACATGGGGATACATTATTCTGTTCTCTCTACTTTGAAATGTTCCTTAACAAAAAACTAAAAATTTTAAAATGTTGATACTTCCCCCTTGAAAGAAAGAAAAAGAGGAAAGAAAGAAAGAAAAGGAAGTTTGGTTTGTGGTGCTTGAGAGGATAGGTTTAGCAACTAGAAAGATGATCTTCTTAGCTTTTTTCTGCATGGTGACTAGTGAGGCTGTGTCTCAGGGCTGTGTCAAGAGCTTTTACAGGGGACTTCCCTGGTGGCGCAGTCCTGTGTTCGATCCCTGGTCCTGGAAGATCCCATATGCTGCGGAGCAACTAAGCTACAACTACTGAAGCCCACGCACCCTAGAGCCCGCGTGCTGCAACTACTGAAGCCTGCGGGCCTAGAGCCCATGCTCCGCAGCAAGAGAAACTACCTCAATGAGAAGCCCACACACCGCAACGAAGAGTAGACTCCACTCTCCACAACTAGAGAAAGTCCGCGCGCAGCAACGAAGAACCAACACAACCAACCAACCAACCATCCAATAAATAAATAAATAATTTTAAAAAGAATAAAAAAGAGCTTTCACAGCTACTCTAGCTTAAAACTGGAATCCAGGAAAAGAAAAAAACACATTTCCCTTTGAGAATATGCTTATTCAGCCAGCCTTTCATGACCATATTTTTTCAACCACTCCTTCCTCCATCCCACCCCTTCAGTCTGGATTAAATAGCACCATCTTTTGTGCTCTCCTAGTACCTTCTACATACTTTGATAGGGTATTTTAATTGTGTGATCTGTTTAGTTCTCCCAGTTTCTAGATTATAAATTCCTTGAAGATATTAACTTTGTTTATTCATATTTATTCCTCTGTGTATTCCCCCTCTTGGCTGCATTTAACATTAGGCCTGGTAAGCTCTCTCAGTAAATGGTTGTTGAATGGGGGTGGGGGGTGCAGAGGAGCAATAGAGAATTGGGTTGTGCTGGTAAATAAAATGCAGAATATACCTCCTACTTTCTCCATCTCCTGAATGAATTCTTTTCCCAGGACTACTAAAGTATAGCCACAGAGCTGCTTTAAACTTTTCTTTTCTTTCTTCTGCCCGTCCTCTGGCAGAGGTGCTAATGAGCTGTAATATACTACAAATGAAAGAAGAGTTAAGGGTAAGCAGTGTAGCAAAATAGAAAATGGGTTTCTGCACAATCACATGTTGCTGATTTCCACTCTTTCCCAGAGTATATAATACAATGAATTCTTTTTAGATGACTGTCTTTCTGTGCTATTTGTTTTGTTACTTTATGTGTATTAGAATTCCCCTTCTCTATAAATTACTTTCTAGTCTGTCTTCTTGGTATGCTTTAAGATGGTAATTAGAATACAGCCTCCTTAAAAAGGTGGCAAGAAGTACTGGAAAAATACTATTTTGTGTTATGTATAAGGTTATTTGGCAGTTTCCTAGTAGATGGCAATCTCCATAAAGCAAACTTAAGAGGCCTACAAAACTTTAGAACTGGGAGAGACCTGACAAACTAATGTGCTTCCCTATTTGCACCCCCACCCCAACACACCCCCACACCCCCACACCCACACCCCACACCCCCACACCCCCACCTCATGTTCAAAAGAATAACATTTTGTGTAATAACCATCTTTTTGTAGTCTTAATGTAGTGCACATTGTCTAGTCCCCAAATCTGGGCTAGTTTCTAAACTAGTACTTTCCATACTTAGATTCTTGAGAAAATGGGGCACAAGGATAACAACTATTATCTAAAATGACAAAAAAAAATTGTAATTATAATTTCTTTTTGACCACGTAGTACTGGATGATTGCTCATTTTTGGAAAACAGCAGAATAAAGCTTAAACTTTAAAACACAATTATTGAACATTTTAACCTTATTAAAGACTTAAAGATATTTTATTTTCTCTTTAGGTGGTACGAGACTATAATCTTCAGCTGTTTTTACAAGAGAATGCCGTATTTCACAAACCCCAGCCCTTCCAGTTCCAGCCTTGTGACAGTGATACTGTAAGGGAATTCCAGATTTTCATTTCATTTGTCTTTAAGCTATATTTGTTCTTAAATAATTTCTATCCTTGGAATAGACAGACAAAAACTGAGTGTATCTCAATATTATAACAAAACTGTGAGGATGCAGAGAAACTGTGACATTTCTTCTTTCTAAAATGTGACTAACACACCCAGTATCGTTATGCTAACAACTTTCTGCTTTAATAGGGTTAAATCATAAAACAAGTTACTGGAAATCTGAAAACTGAACTGAGGGAAAAAGAAAAAAATACTCAATAAATTTTTTTCAATCCAAATGTAAATTACATACTTTCTATTCATGAAATTCTTCACATGCATACCCTTCCAAAGAAACCAGTGGTTAAGTTTTAACCAGAATAGAATTAATAAATAGAATAATGAATATATGCATACAAATATTTTTACTGGTTTTATTAAAAATTATAGACCCTTTATAATTCCTTTCAGATTTCTTAGAATGTTAAAGTATTAACACAGATGCCAAATTGGCAGTGTTTAAACAATCATTAATCATACATTTTTATCCTTGAGTTTAATCTATGAAAAATGATAGCCATTTTTTAATTAAAGAAAAAGAACCAGAATACTAATTTAATGACATTTTTTAAAAGGTATTTAACTTCTACAAGTTGAGAAAGCACATGTTGGCATATCTAGCACATTCTCTCAATGCAGGCAAACCAAGAGGGAAGTCAAGTTGTATTGGTAAAGTCTGTTGGTAAACCTAGAATCAAAACCAGGGGAGTTTATGATATCAGAGTTTAATGGTATCAGTTTAATAGAAACCTTTGCTGGAGATATCTTCATTACTTTTCCTACTAAATTTTAAGTAGCCCTGTTAGTGGCTATATAAAATGTAGGAAATCAGCATTTCCCTCTAGATTTATTAACCCTTGCCCTTTATAGTAGCGCCTTTTTTTATCGACCAGCTTTTGCTGAATGACTCGGAGACATTGTCCTGAGGATACAGGGTATGGACAAGTTTGCCAAGCTTGACTTAAAATTGCGACTAATTTGAGATTATTTTATCTTTGCCCGTTTTCCTCAGGAAAATCAGAATAATAGTGATTCTCATCTCACTCATCCAAAGCCCAATGACAACCTGAAATCCTTCATTGTTTCTGAACACTGTGCTAAATGTTCTTAGCTGTGTGTCCCTGTTTGCCTTAAAATTCTAACTCTATGCTGTTTTCTGTCCTTGTGCAATCTGTACTGGGCAGAGTTTAAAAGCTGCCCAGCTGGTGGATATTGAGCTCTCCCCTGTCAGTGCTCTGAGAATGACCATAGCTGAGGTATATGGGGGTGTGGGTCAAGGGTGGGAGGGATGGGGTGTGTGGGTTTGCATGCTGATGAAGGGTGGGACCTGGTATTGGAATGAAAGTTATAAATATATGTGTAAGGGGCTACTGAATGCATAAGCTGGGGCTTTCCGTTTTTCCCTTATAAATTAGGGATTTCTTTTCCTCTTTATAGTGAAAAGATTGAGCTTTTCATTTGTCATCTTGTCTGAAGCACCTTAGTTTTCCTCAGCAGGAGTGCTGGAAAGAACCTTAGAGCTAACTTGCCTTTGTTAAAGAGGAAACTGAAGCCTAGAAAGGAAGAGAGACTTGTCCAGAGTCATACAGTGAATTAATGACACATTAATGTCTTGATTGCAGTTTAATGTTCTTTCCACATGCTACTCTGTTTTCTAAGAAATGTTCAGCACTTGGGGAGCAGTTAATTTTTTCATAATGGAAAAAGATAAATGCTCACATATTTGTAAAAATCATCCCAGATTGTCAACCACTGAAAAAGTCTTTAGAATAATCATTTTGAAAATGTTTTTACCTGTAAAATTTGTTGTATGTACTTTTTGTTTTGTTGTAGATTAAGTATTCTTACTGCTCACAAAGAGTAAAATCCCAAATAATTGTTTTTACTCAGTATGGACTAGTACTGTTCTTTCATATGAGAATGGAACCATTGTTTACTTGCTTTTCTGGTTTCCTCTTGGAAAAGCCTGTCACGGAGAGTGCCAGTCAGTGCCCCATTAACTTACTCCTCCTGCCGGGGAAATGCAGGGCATGTAGGAAGCACTAATTGCCACTATCTTCTGTCGTATTTCTGAAATTGCTATTGTTACTGTCCTATTTTGGAGCATATTTTAATTCAACAGACACTGAGTCCCTACTGCATCTGAGTGCCAGTCGTTCAGATAGAGGCTGAAGATAGCTATTACATGTTAAGAGCCTGGACTAGATGAGCTCACTGACATGTACACAAATAAGTACAATATAATGAGGCAAGTGCTGTATATGTTAGAGTGCTCCTGCTGTCCATTGATGGATACAGTTAATGCATCCTGATGTAGTATAATTTTTTTTTTGCGGTACGCAGGCCTCTCGCTGTTGTGGCCTCTCCCGTTGCGGAGCACAGGCTCCGGACGCGCACGCTCAGCGGCCATGGCTCACGGGTCCAGCCGCTCTGCGGCATGTGGGATCTTCCCGGACCAGGGCACGAACCCGTGTCCCCTGCATCGGCAGGCGGACTCTCAACCACTGCGCCACCAGGGAAGCCCTGATGTAGTATAATCTTTTTACAAATTTTTTGAGGCATATTTACATATCATATAATTCACCCATTTCAAGTATATTATTCACTGATTTTTAGTAAATTGACCAAATTGTACAACCATCATCACAAGTAAGTTTTAGAACATTTTCTTGACCCCAGTAAGATCCCTCACGTCCATTTACTGTTAATCCCTATTCCCATCCCCTGCCCAGGCAACCTCTAGTCTATTTTCTTTCTCTATAGGTTTCCGTTTTCTAGAAATTTCGTGTAAATTGAATCATACAATATGTGGTCTCTTATGTCTTGCTTCTTTCACCTAGCATGTTTTTGAGGTTCATCTATGTCTTAGAATGTATCAGTAGTTTGTACCTTTTTAATTACTGAAGAGTGTTATGAATATACCACATTTTGTTTATCTGTTCATCAGTGATAGACATTTAGGTTGTTACCCACTTTTGGCTATTATCAATAATGCCGATATTAACATTTGTGTACAAGTCTTTGTATGAATATGTTTTCAATACTCTTGAGTTGCTGAGTCTTATGGTAAATTTGTTTCACTTTTTAAGAAATTGACAAACTATTACAAAGTGGCTACCATTTTGTGTTTCCACTACCATTGTATATGGGTTCTTGTTTCTCCACATCTTCACTTCCATTTGTTATTGTCTCTCTATCTCTTTGCTTATAGCCATCCTAGAGGATGTGAAATAGTATCTCATTGTGGTTTTGATTTGCATTAACCTAATGACTGATGATGTTGAGTATCTTCTAATGAGCTTATTAGTGATTCATATATTTACTTTGGTAAAATGTCTATTCATATCTTTTGTCTTTTTTTATCAGATTGTTTGTCTTCTTAGTATGGATTAGATCTTGAAGATGAATTGAAATTTACTTTGCAGTGATTGAAAAACAACATGCCAGGAAGTGAAAATAACAATTGAAAATAATAGGTGAAATTCACTGAAGATTTGTTTCATGCTAGATATTTTTCTAATTGCATTGCCTGTATTAACTCATTTAGTCCTCTCAACAATCCTATATTTTAGGTTCTCTTTTTAATCCTCATTTTATAGTTGAGGAAACTATAGTTAAGAAATTTGCTCAAGATCACTCAGCTAATAAGTGTTGGAGCCAGAAAAGCTTGAAAGTGCATCACCTGTTGAAATAGCAAGGAGGTTTGGTATGGTGAAGGTGTTGAACAACACCATAAATGTAGGTTGCAACCAGATTTTGTGTATGAGTTTTACATATGGTAGTATATGGAGAACTATGGAATGTTTTCAAGTAGGACAGTGATATGATAATTGCAGATGGATTCCCCCTGCGGGACAGTAGTGTTCCTTAATTTTATTTTGGATTTTATAATTTATATTAGGAACTTTGAACTCCTTATGGATTTAACACATTCATTTTTCACTCAATAGATATTTATTGTGTATAATTTGTATATACCCTTGCCTTATGTAGAGATGAGTAGTCAATAAATATTTGATCTAGATTTAGGTAAGATGCTTTCAGGAAAGCCATAGGACTTTTAAAGTCACCACCATGATTAAATTTAACTTAATTTTCTTCTGAAGGTTTTCATATATTATCTTAACATTTTTTTAAAAAACTTTTAAATATAACCCATTTCAAATTCCAGTATTTTCCCTACAAAAGTCAAAAATGTCCAGTTGAAAACATACAGTCACAGTATTACCACTGGAATTTAATTAAGTGTTGAAATTATTGCACTTCTTCTTTTTGTGGCTTATCTTTTTTTATCTGCTGGTAAATCAAAATTCCTTTTCATTTTATTTTAATATATGATTATTTTGAGTCATGTTTTAGAATGATATACCAAAAGGAACTGGCCAAAATGATTTTATAAGGTCACAATTATCTATTCTGTGCAGCCATAGAATTAAATTAGGAATCTTAGTTTAACCATAAGATGGTTACAAGTGACAGTGATCAGTGGCAAGTTTCATCTGATGTAGTAATTTAGTAGCTGGCTTATGGTTAATACTGAAATATTTCCATGTCTGTATTTCCATATAGAGTTACCGATTTCTAAAGTATCCTTTCTTTATTCTTCTTTATATCTTCTGGTATCAGATGATACCAGGAAGTCAAAAATCTTTCTAGAAATAGTAAAGTTCACCTTTCTTCACTGAACTGAACGTTTTTAATACAAGATTGTTCTGAGAAGGATATGGAATGTAGCCTAAAATTTTTTTTAAATAATTTTTTAAATTTTATTATTATTTTTTTTTGGCTGCTTTGGGTCTTTGCTGCCACATGTGGGATCTTTGTTGTGGCATGTGGGATCTTTTTTAGTTGTGGCATGAGGGCTCTTAGTTGCTGCATGCGGGATCTAGTTCCCTGACCAGGGATGGAACCCAGGCCCCGTGCATTGGGAGCATAGGGTCTTAACCACTGGACCACCAGGGAAGTCTCAATGAGAGAATTTACATTTATCAGGCTCTCTATGTTGAAGAGTCATTCAGCTGTCACATGGGTCATACTTGTATTAGAGATTCATACAGGTGTTGTACAATGAGAAATCATGGGCTGTGCTGTGTGCTAGCTGTGTTTATTTATTTATTTACATCTTTATTGGAGTATAATTGCTTAACAATGGTGTGTTAGTTTCTGCTTTATAACAAAGTGAATCAGCTATACATATACGTATATCCCCATATCTCTCCCCTCTTGCGTCTCTCTCCCTCCCACCCTCCCTGTCCCACCCCTCTAGGTGGTCACAAAGCACCTAGCTGATCTCCCTGTGCTACGCGGCTGCTTCCCACTAGCTGTCTATTTTACATTTGGTAGTATATATAAGTCCATGCCACTCTCTCACTTCATCCCAGCTGACCCTTCCCCCTCCCCGAGTCCTCAAGTCCATTCTCTAGTAGGTCTGCGTCTTTATTCCCATCCTGCCCCTAGGTTCTTCATAAACACACGAAAGAATGCTCAACATCATTAATCATTAGAGAAATGCAAATCAAAACTACAGTGAGGTATCACCTCACACCAGATAGAATGGCCATCATCAAAAAATCTACAAACAATAAATGCTGGAGCGGGTGTGGAGAAGAGGGAACCCTCTTGCACAGTTGGTGGGAATGTAAATTGATATAGCCTCTATGGAGAACAGTATGGAGGTTCCTTAAAAAACTAAAAATAGAACTACCATATGACCCAGCAATCCCACTACTGGGCATATACCCTGAGAAAACCATAATTCAAACAGAGAAATGTACCACAATGTTCATTGCAGCACTGTTTACAATAGCCAGGACATGGAAGCAACCTAAGTGTCCATCGACAGATGAATGGATAAAGAAGATGTGGTACATATGTACAATGGAATATTACTCAGCCATAAAAGGAAACAAAATTGAGTTATTTATAGTGAGGTCGATGGACCTAGAGTCTGTCACACAGAGTGAAGTAAGTCAGAAAGAGAAAAACAAATACCATATGCTAACACATATATATGGAATAAAAAAAAAGTTATGTGTTTATTTTTATTTACATATTTATATATATTTAACCTCTCTGATTCAGCTTCCTTGTATGAAATGACTCTATTGAGTTTGAAAATTAAACTTGACTCAGTGCCTTGCACATAGTAGATAGAAAATAAATGTTGACAGCCTTTTTTTTTTTCTATCCACAAGACAGGCATATTTCATTTTTTTAGGTTGTGCCACTAATTACTATAAGAAATACTAAAATATCAAATATAGAAGACATTACCAAGATTATAAAATATTGCAGTCATGGCCCCCAGTTCTCAACTCCCTTACTGAGTCTATCACTGAAAGTCCCTTGGGATTTCTGCTCTCCTGTTTTATTCTACAAGGCATAACTCACCAACCTCTCAGCAGTTTTTAAGGCTAAAAGGCAATCTGTGTGGAATAAAGAGCAGCCAATAGCTAACGATTAGTGTCCATTCTTACTCTTCTTATAAGAACATGACTTGCCTTGCTCAGCATCTCTCTGCCCTGTATACATCTCAATGTGTCTCCCTTCCATTACCAGAACTAGTGATATGTACCCTTAGGGAGCATTTCCTCACATCCTGTGAAAAAGGACAAGGTCAATCTGGGATGGGAAATAATACGAGAAACATGCACGTCCACAAAACTTAGATAAGTATGACCTATTCAAGCAGGAAAAACTTAAGGAAACGTTTCCCTCAAACTTCCTGGTGGGGATGAGAAGACCTTTTCCTCTTTACCTTCTCTGAACTGCAAATAATAAGAACTTCACATATAATGATAAAAGAAAAGAGCTGACATTAAATTTCCAACATATGATCTTTTCCTGTTATTTGAACTGCTAGTTCTGATATTTAATTCTGCCTTCTATAGATTAACAGTTATATTAAGATGACCACTTGCTGCAATTAGGATTTTGCACAATAACGTTTCACTTATGTGGGGCATTTTATGCATCTATTTAAAAATAAGTATTTAGCAAAAATGCCCTTGTCTATAAAAGACTATATGGAGTCAATATATCATGCAGAGAATTTACCTGAAAATTACAAGTGGCTCTTTCTGTTGATGGGAATCTTATATTGCATATAGCATTGGCTCATCATCATGAAAGCATTGTGATAGAGAATTTATGAAAAATCCTCCTGATGGGTAAATAGGTACCATCATCTTGTACATATACTGGCAACAGTATCCAAAAATGAAAACCCTAATTATAGACGTGTCACTTTCTAGAATCAGCAGTACCTACAGTCAAGTGTTCAAAGGGGTC
Source organism: Monodon monoceros (assembly GCF_005190385.1). Taxonomy (NCBI): domain Eukaryota; kingdom Metazoa; phylum Chordata; class Mammalia; order Artiodactyla; family Monodontidae; genus Monodon; species Monodon monoceros. Next base: position 57,361,531 of record NW_021703784.1, read on the forward strand.
TGTCCTAAGTTCTAGAGCCTTTCAAAAAGGACTTACTTTTCACAGAAAACTTACCATCTATATAATAGATCTTTCTCCCAGTCTGGTGCCTTTTCTAGCCATTGAGAGGAATCCAGAGCTTTCCATAGATGCCTTGGTAACGTACTGACATGCAAGGAGCCTGGAAGTTCACTTTTTTAAAAAAATATACCTTGTGATTATAGCTCTTAAAGCAAAGTCTCTGTTAGAGCTACCAAACTAAAGGTATACTCCTCCTGAGGTTGTTCTATCCAGTCATGCCTCTACATACGTCTAGAGAGTACCAGACACAAGGTTTTTTTTGTAGTCTTTTGTTTTCATGTCAGGGACATATTCTCCTTTCAGATTTACCTTTGGTATTCTAAGCCAAGACAAGAGAAGGGTATTCCTTTTTCAGAGTTCTCATTAGTTCCTCAGCCCAGCCTTACTGTAATTGTATATCCTCTTCCTCAGTTGTCCAAGGTTTTCCAGAAATGTTCAAAAGCTCAAGCAGCATTAATTGTCTTCTAGTTTACTCCCCTGAGAGACAAGGCACACTCAACCCAGTTATCCGGATGAGTTGCCACTTCTCTTCTAAGTGAAAGTACTGCTATCCAAGCATAGTTAAATCAGAATAAGTTAAATTATGTCTCATGAGGAACACTGCTACACTTCTCTCCACAAAATATGTCACTTAAAGATCCACGGTCTCGGACTTCCCTGGTGGTCCAGTGGTAGAGACTCCGCACTTTCACTGCAAGGGGCACAGGGTTCGATCCCTGGTTGGGAAAGTTCCACATACTGTGCAGTGTGGCAAAAAAAATAAAAATAAAAGATCCACAATCTCCTATCAAAAGCTTTCAGTCAGTGTGTCTCAAAATTTGGAATCTTTCAGGTTTTAGAAAGGTAATCCACCTGTCATATACTGTGTAACACCCTGAGCAGGGTGTGTGGAAGTACTCAGTGATCAAACACAGCATCTTTGCAATAAAACATTTGAATATTCACATCAAATGAAATAAATAAAAACTATAAATAACCTCTCTTTAGTTCAATTCAAATTTTAGCTCCAAACTTACCAAAAAGAAAAGGAAAAAAAACTTAATGATTTTCAGAGCGTTTTGGATTTCAAAATTACAGGACTGTGAACTTGTATAAACATGACTGCTAAGAATATAATAGCCTACGAAGATCCAGATGCTTTTTACATGAAGAGGTCCTTCTGAGAACAAATAATAATTAACTTTCTTAAAATAATTAACAGTGTAGTATTAAATTTCATAAAGAATAAGTTGGATCAAATATTTAACACAATACATCTCTTATCTACCAGTAAACAAGTAGTGCAGATCCCTTGAATGAGGGTTAATAAGATTGTTCCTGGCGTACGATATTAGCATGACAACCCTAACATTATCTTTCTTGAAAATGGATTGGAATGCTAGTATTTTACTCTGTTAGTGGTTTTCATTCATCATACATGACCATCTCTTTTCCTCTCTTTCAAATGGTTATATTTTGGTTACAGACTTGAAAAATAATGACTATGTTTCTTGTGTGAAAATCAGCTTTTCTATCCCTACTCACTTTGTCCTTCTGCGTGCAGGCTAAGATATATGTCTGAACCTTCTATACCCTTATGCTAACCTTAAAATGAACTGAAATCATATCTTTCTCTAAGGACAAAACAGTTAAGATGACTTAAAGACTAATATATCAAGAATATATTGGAATGAGCGGGAATTCCCTGATGGTCCAGTGGTTAGGACTCCTCACTTTCACTGCCAAGGGCCTGGGTTCAGTCCCTGGTCAGGGAATTAAGATCTCGCAAGCTGCACAGCCAAAAAAAATAAAAACACTCTGTAGTGTAGTTCTTTAAAGTTATTTAATAACTGTAAATTTTGAAGACTGTATTTTAATATTACTTTCTAAAAAGTTTGTAATTTTTAAAAACAGCATTGCTAGGCTCTGAAAGCCTTCCTAAACTCTTGAAAGAGTTTGGCTTTTGTTTTTCTAAAAACAAAATTAAATCAAAAGATGTCTCTTCTTTTCTTTTGTTTTTGGCTGCATCATACGGCATTCGGCATCTTAGCTCTCTGCCCGCCTGACTAGGGATGGAACACATGCCCCCTGCAGTGGAAGTGCGGAGTCCTAACCACTGGACCACCAGGGAAGTCCCTAAGTCAAAAGATGTCTTAACATTTAAGTAAAAGCCTAGACAAAATTTCATTGAAAAGAAATTTGTATTTTAGCAATGTCTTTTTTTTTTCATTTTAACATCTTTATTGGAGTATAATTGCTTTACAATGGTATGTTAGTTTCAGCTTCACAACAAAATGAATCAGTTATATATATACATATGTTCCCATATCTCTTCCCTCTTGCGTCTCCCTCCCTCCCACCCTCCCTATCCCACCCCTCTAGGTGGTCACAAAGCACCGAGCTGATCTCCCTGTGCTATGCGGCTGCTTCCCACTAGCTATCTACCTTACGTTTGGTAGTGTATATATGTCCATGCCTCTCTCTCGCTTTGTCACAGTTTACCCTTCCCCCTCCCCATAGCCTCAAGTCCATTCTCTAGTAAGTCTGTGTCTTTATTCCTGTTTCACCCCTAGGTTTTTCATGACATTTTTTTTCTTAAATTCCATATATATGTGTTAGCATACGGTATTTGTCTCTCTCTTTCTGACTTACTTCACTCTGTATGACAGACTCTAGGTCTATCCACCTCATTACAAATAGCTCAATTTCGTTTCTTTTTATGGCTGAGTAATATTCCATTGTATATATGTGCCACATCTTCTTTATCCATTCATCCGATGATGGACATTTAGGCTGTTTCCATCTCTGGGCTATTGTAAATAGAGCTGCAATGAACATTTTGGTACATGACTCTTTTTGAATTATGGTTTTCTCAGGGTATATGCCCAGTAGTGGGATTGCTGGGTCATATGGTAGTTCTATTTGTAGTTTTTTAAGGAACCTCCATACTGTTCTCCACAGTGGCTGTATCCATTTACATTCCCACCAACAGTGTAAGAGGGTTCCCTTTTCTCCACACCCTCTCCAGCATTTATTGTTTCTAGATTTTTTTTTTTTTTTGCGGTACGCGGGCGTCTCACTGTTGTGGCCTCCCCCGCCGCGGAGCACAGGCTCCGGACGCGCAGGCTCAGCGGCCATGGCTCACGGGCCCAGCCGCTCCGCGGCATGTGGGATCCTCCCGGGCCGGGGCACGAATCCGTGTCCCCTGCATTGGCAGGTGGACTCTCAACCACTGCGCCACCAGGGAAGCCCTGTTTCTAGATTTTTTGATGATGGCCATTCTGACTGGTGTGAGATGATATCTCATTGTAGTTTTGATTTGCATTTCTCTAATGTTAATGATGTTAAGCATTCTTTCATGTGTTTGTTGGCAATCTGTATATCTTCTTTGAAGAGATGTGTATTTAGGTCTTCTGCCCATTTTTGGATTGGGTTCGTAGTTTCCGTTGTTTTTGGTGTCTGTCCCCAGTGGCTAAGGTTGGTTCAGTGGGTTGTGTAGGCTTCCTGGTGGAGGGGACTAGTGCCTGTGTTCTGGTGGATGAGGCTGGATCTTGTCTTTCTGGTGGGCAGGTCCACATCTGGTGGTGTGTTTTGGGGTGTCTGTGGCCTTATTATTTTAGGTAGCCTCTCTGATGGGGGTGTGTTCCTGTCTTGCTAGTTGTTTGGCGTAGGGTGTCCAGCACTGTAGCTTGCTGGTCGTTGAGTGGAGCTGGGCCTTGGGGTTGAGATGGAGATCTCTGGGAGATTTTCGCCATTTGATATTACGTGGAGCTGGGAGGTCTCTTGTGGACCAGTGTCCTGAACTTGGCTCTCCCACCTCAGAGGCAGAGCCCTGACGCCTGGCTGGAGCACCAAGAGCCTTTCATCCACACGGCTATACGAGGAGCAGCTCCTTGATGAGATGCAAAAACCACAGGCCAGCTGTGAACTCAAGAGTCTGCTTCCCAGTTCACCTGGTGGAAGCTGTGGGCTTTCCCTCCACAGAGTGCGCAGGCCCAGTGACTCCCTAATGGCTGCTTTTTTTTTTTTTTTTAATTTATTTATTTATGGCTGTGTTGAGTCTTCATTTCTGTGCGTGGGCTTTCTCTAGTTGTGGCAAGCGGGGGCCACTCTTCATCACGGTGCGCAGGCCTCTCACTATCGCGGCCTCTGTTGTGGAGCACAGGCTCCAGACGCACAGGCTCAGGAATTGTGGCTCATGGGCCCAGTTGCTCCTCAGCATGTGGGATCTTCCCAGACCAGGGCTTGAACCCATGTCCCCTGCATTGGCAGGCAGATTCTGAACCACTGCGCCACCAGGGAAGCCCTAATGGCTGCTTTTTAAAGAACAAATAAATTTCATAAAATAAAAATTCCTTAATTGGGAGATTCAAAAAAAATTCCTTCCTTAGTCATCCATTTTGAGTGGATTTTGTAGTGAGAATTTAAACATGAAGAAAGAGACCTTTTATTTTACAAGTGTGAGAGGGATCTCAATCCTCAAGTGAGCTTTGAGAACCTGTATTAAAATGCATGGTACTCAATAAATTAGTCCCCTTTCTCCTCTGTTCATTCTGTTCTTCCCTACATAAAATACTTTCCTTCATCCATTAGAAGCTGATTCTAATTCAGTATGTTTATTCTCTTGTCCCTCTGAAGGCACCATTCTAATAATCTGGTGGCCTGCCCCTCACTTTAGGTTATATGTTTACCAGCCTTTACTGAGGGCATTCTGTGTACTATTAGGCATGGTGCTAGATGCCAGGAAATGTATCCTTTCGAGGCCTCAGATTGCCTAAAGACAAATAGGAAACATACATGCAGCAGTCACAGTATAATTTGATGTTGGCCTGACAGTAGCCACTCAGTAGATGTCTAACAAATTTAATAAATTAATATAATGGAGATATGTCTAAAGTGAAGGAGCCACTGAGTCTATCTGGGAAAGTCAGGGAAGATTTCACAGAGAACAAGGACTTGAACTGAGATTTGAAGAATAACTAGGAATTTGTCTGTGGACAAAAAAATATAGGGGAGTTATTCCAACCAGAGGTAACAGTACTCAAAAGCATAGGCTTGTGTTTGGATTGACATTTATTTTCCAGGAAAAGACCTATCTGCTTCTGAAATTTTTTATTAAAGTTTGTATGATTTTTGAAATGTGATGTTTCCAAATTTTCAAGAATCACATTTAGTTGACCTAACTTATCAAATAACCCAAACTGACAGACTAATAAAAAACTACCTAATCTACATTTAAAAGTCGATAGGAAATTCCTTTTATAGCATTTCTCTTCAGTTTGTAATTTATTTGAATTATTTTTGTTCTACTATTACTCTGAGAATTGTTATGTTATAATATATGCCTCTTTTAAAATAATCAAATTAAATAAGTGCACTTTTCCAGAGCTAGGCTACAGTGCTGTTTGATATTGAATTGTAAAAGTCTCATGTTCTGCTTCAGGAAAATAACAATGTTCTTTAAATTATTGTGCTTAATAGCCTATATGTTACTATTCCTTTATGTATTTTAACTATACTTTTAAGAGGTAAATGAAAAGTGTTAAAAGTATGAACCAATGATTAAATTAACCAGCATTTTAAAAAGAAACAGTCACTAGCATTCCTTTGCTGGAATCAACCACTACTGATACCACCATTTTAAAAGGTAATGATCTTTACTAGATTCAGATTTATATTCATCTTTGATCTCCGGAGTGGCATTAGAACATTTCTCTATGTATTGTTTAGTACCCTGGGCTGTGTTTGCCTTGTATGGAATTCTCATTTGTCTAGAACTGTATTATAGGTAGCCATGTTTTTCCATGGCTTGATTTCAGAATTCATGAAAAAGATCAATTTACTTGAATTTTAGTTATGTGTTATTATTCCCTGCCCAGAGGGTCCCAAAGTCACATCTCCCAATCAGTGGTAATTGTGATCTGTTCTGATCATTGGACACTCCTGAGTAATAGTAAACCCATAGGGAATGAGAAAAAAGCCCTATCTTTTTTTCTCCAGCTTTTAAGTACAGATAATACTCAGTAAAAAGGTACAGATTTGTATGGGCATGTTGGCCATGCAGCCAACACACATTTTTAGACCCATTTACCAGTTCCTAAAATGTACCTCAGTAATAAAAATTAAATATCTCTATCAGTTGCCTCCTTTCTGTGTGCTCTCTATAAGTTCATTCTCTTTGAGATCCTTTCATTATATCTTCCGTCTTGTTTTTGCTTCATTATTTGGGCTATCAAGAACCTGGGAATTATTTGGACTTTTTTATTAACAGTAATGACAAAATTTTTTGTTTCAAGTAATTTTCTGTTGGGTCTTTAACATTAGCAGTTACCATCTATTGGATGCTTATGTATATACCATAAGAGAATGTTTAAAATATGACCTCGTTTTGCCCTAAATAACCCCTATGAGATAGGTGGCATTTTCACCAATTTTTGGCTGTAACTAAGACACAGATTAACTAACAGCCCATGATCATGAAGCTAATAAATGACATAGAGAGGATTAAAACTGGGTTTATCTGGCTTAAAAACCTGTACCTGGGCTCTTCAGAGTATACCTTTCTACCATACATCCTATAGATTACATTTGCGTCTTCATCCAGGGTTTAACTTTTTAAACCCTGGCTTCTGAGGACAGATAATGTAAATGCCTAGATCCTTTTTCAAAATAAATATAATAAGAGAGCTGGTTCCCTAATAGCCCAAAGAATGAATCGGTATAAAATGTAAATGTAAAGTTGGTTAGATTTGAATATGTTTCAATTCATTTATCATTATATGATCTAGCTTTAGCTGAAATGTCTGCATAGAGTAAAAGTTTTTCAACCTTGCCTACAGTCCCCCCAACAAAAATATTAAATTTTTAATCCAATTTATCAAATTCTGTTTACCAATTTTGAGCTATATGTGACCTTGCAAAAGTCAGTTTGGGTTTTTTTTCTTTCTTTTTTAATATTTATTTACTTTTGGCTGCGTTGCGCATGCAGGGCATGCGGGATCTTTCCTTGCAGTGCACAGGCTTAGTTGCTCTGCAGCATGTGGGATCCTAGTTCCCCGACCAGGGATTGAACCCGCATCCCCTGCATTGGAAGATGGATTCTTAACCACTGGACCACCAGGGAAGTCCCACAAAAGTCAGTTTTTAAAGATCTTTCCACTCTAAAATTTTGCTTTTTGTATTAAAATCATCTTTGGATAATTCATATTTTAAAAAATTATTTTCTTTCCTAGTTATTTTACTAAAGATTTTTTTCATGGGTTCTTAAGAGTTAGAGAAAGTTAAAATAGTTTAGTGGTTAAGAGCTCTAATTCTGGAATCGGAAGTTGTAACAATTGAATATCTGGCGCACGCTGGAAATTTTATTTAACATCTCTGAGCCTTGATTTCCTTTTCTATAAAATGGCTGTGTGACCCATCTCATAAGATTGTTATAAAAGTTATGTGAAGCACTTTCCACAGTACCTTGCATAATAGTGGTTAACTATTACTCTTGTTTAGTTAGATTTTTCAGTTTGTTCTTTGTGAAATATGGTTATAGCATTTTAGGGCAAGAAGAAACCCTTAGTAATCATTTGATGTAGCACCCCTATCTTTGAGATGACATTAAAGCCCAGAAGAACGACAAAAGCTAGCTTGAGGTTTGGTGGTAAGTATAACTAAATTAAACCCAATATTTTTGAGGATGGATAGGTTGTGTCGCTGTTATTGTATTGTTTTATTTTTCTCTTTTCACTTCTATGCAATGATTCTTTAATCCCATTGAAACTGTTGAGTTGTTTCCATTTTGTCTGTGCAACTGTTTTAGTGTCATAGTAGGTTGGCATAAATACTTTTTCTTCTTTGCTTAGCTTAGCTAGCTTGCTTTATACCCAAAATGGATCATGCTACAGTTAGAGATGAAGCTTTAATGTTCAGCAGTGTAAGACAAAAATCTGTGATCATTTACGGTTTTCATACCATCCTCTTTGTCTTCTGCTAATCTTCTGTGACATGAGACATTGCTTCCCACAGTAGTGGAGCATGCCTCCTGTTTTGAGTGCTGGTAAAGTGAAGGCCCTCTGGTCTACCTACAAAATGGTAGTGATTTCAATAAGGATAACAATACTTTTCTCTCTGTTTTCTCTTGTGTTGTAGAGCCGACAGTTAGAATCAGAAACTGGGACCACAGAGGAGCACAGTTTAAACAAAGAGGCTCGGAAATGGGCCACACGTGTGGCACGGGAGCACAAAAATATTGTTCACCAACAACGGGTAAGTGTGATAGAGAATCTTAGGTTACGTCTAGCATTAAGCCAAATGTCAAACCAGTTTAAGGAGTTGAATTTTATTGATGTGGAAAATACCTGATAGATGTTTTTTCTATAATTTCTCAGCACTCAGAAGTATGTTCTCAGCTATCTTCTAAACTTGAAAATTCCTTAAGCCCTCTAGCAGCAACACAGTAATTTATCTGTTTGCCATAGAATTGCTTAAGGAAGACTAGTGATAGTGTATTATAATCTTTTGGGCAGTGGAAGAGATGTGCATATGTTGAATTAGGCTTTTCATCTCCAAGACAGACTTTCTGAAGATGCAGTTGTAGATTCCATGAAAATGTATCTTCAAGACTACACTTTAGGGACTTCCCTGGTGGTCCAGTGGTAAGGAATCCTCCTTAACAATGCAGGGGACACGGGTTCAATCTCTGGTCATGGAACTAAGATCCCACATTCCGCCGGGCAGCTAAGTCCATGCACCACAACTACTGAGCTTGCGTGCCTCAACTAGAGAGCCTGCATGCCACAAGGTACAGAGCCCATGTGCTCTGGTACCTGCACGTCACAACTACAGAGCCCTTGAGCCCTTGTGCCCTGGAGCCTGTGCACCACAACTAGAGAAGAGAAAACCCACACGCCACAACTAGAGAGAAGCCTGCACGCCGCAATGAAAGATCCTGCATGCCTCAACGAAGATCCCACGTGCCACAACTAAGACCCAACGCAGCCAAAAGTAAATAAAATAAATAACTAAATAATAAATCTTTAAAAAAGACGAAACTTTAAGTACAAAGAAATTATTTTAGATATAGTAAATTTTTTTCTATTTTCCATTTATTTATAACTTTATTTTTCTTTTTCTTTACCTTCGTATCCAGCTTCTTAAGAGAATTATCTGTGTTTAGTATCTGTATTTCCTAACCTCCTGCTTATTTTTTAGCCCATTACATTTGAGCTTTCCCTTCTTCCCCTTTCCCTGCACCAATTCATAGAGACTGCACATGCCAAAATTACCAATGATGTCTGTTACTAAATCCAAAATGGCCACTTTAATTTCTTATCTTACTCAACCCGTTGGCAGTTGTATCACAATTGACAGTTCCCTTTGTCTTGAAATATTCTCTTCTCTAGTCATCCATGACTTAAACACTATCATGGTTTTCCTTTTCCTCTCTAACATTCCTAGATTCTTTTAAAGGTTCTTCTTTCTTCATCTTACATTTACATTTTAAATTCCTTACACTTACATACTAGGCTATCTTCTTTTCTTATTCTTTATTCTCATTATAGGCAGTCTTTACTACTGCCATGGTTTCATTTACCAACAAATAATAAATTACCATCTCCAACAATGGGCCTTTCTTCTGTGTATACATATATCCTCTAGCCTGCTTTGACATCTTCTTTTCACTGTCACATCTTTTCTCAGGCATCTCGAATTCAGTGTTCCACTTATCTAATGCTGCATAACAAGCCACCTCAAATTTAATGCCACAAAAAGAGAATCTTTTAAATTGTTTCTTACTACTCTGGGGATTGGATGGGCTCAGCTTGGCAGTTCTCAGTTAGGAGGTGGAGGTGGGGGTCTGTCATGTAATTACAATCAGATAGTGGCTGGTGCTAGAGTTATCTCACAGGCTCCCCCACTGAAATATCTGGTGTTTGGACCAGGAAGACTTGAATAGCTAGGAACTGGAATAATTAGAGCACCTTGTGCATCTCTGTCTCTTTGTGGTCTCTCCATACAGTTTCTCCAACATAGTGGCTTCAGATTAGCTGTACTTCTTACATGGTAGCTGGTAGCACAGGGCTGCAAAGGTGTGAGCCCCAAGAGTGAGCCAAGTAGGAGCTATACCATCTTTTCTGATCTAGCCTCAGAAGTAACAAGATTTTAATTTGTGTCATGTTTTTATTAATTGAGGCAGTCACAAAGCCCTGTCCAGATTCAAGGAGAGAGGTCATAAAATATCAGTATTTCTTGGTGGGGAAATTGCAAGGTTCTAGAAGAACATGTGGAATGGGAAATATTGTAGTAGCTATTTTTTGAAAAACACAATCTGCCACAGCCTAACTTCTGGCCATAACAGTTCACATGCCTCTTGCATGCAAAATATAACTCTCCTCTTCACCCAAAATACCCCAAAGCTCAGCATCAGACTCCAGCTTGAAATCTAGAATCTTGTCATCTAAATCAGATTCAAGGACAGATAAGGCTTTTGGGTACAGTTCCTCTAATACAGTTTATCTCAATCAAAAAATTTGTGAACTAGAAAGACAAGTTATCTGTCTACCACACATCTAATAAACAGAGATGAGATTAATTACTGCAGCTTTATACTTCAAAATATGAAGCACACAGAGAGATTTTTTCCACTAGAATGTCTGACTCTATTTGAAAGTAAATGTTCAGATGTTAAAAATAAATGTGTTTCCCCTCTCTGTTATCAAGGCATGTTGAGTCTTTCTTCTAGGAGGTAGAGACAGACAGATTTCAATGACTTTTCTAGTTCTTTATAGTGTGACCTCTGATGGGCTTTAATCTAGTAAGGTATAGTTTAAGCAATAAAATGAAAGAGAAAAATATTTGAAAAAAATTGTAGCTGAAAATTGTCCAAACTTAATAAAAACTGTAAACCCACAAATCCAAGGAGTTCAACAAACCCGAGGTAGGTAAAACACAAAGAAGCATATATTCAGTTTGTTAAAAAACAGTAATACTCAATGGTGAGAGACTGAAAGCTTTTCCTCTAAGATCAGGAATAAGATAAGGATGCCCCCTTTCACTACTTCTATTCAATATGGCACTAGAAGTTATAGCCACAGCAATTAGGCAAGAAAAAGAAATAAAAGACATCCAAATTGGAAAGGAAGAAGTAAAATTATCTCTGTTCACCAATGACAGGATCATTTATTTATTTATTTAGGCTGCTCTGGGTCTTCACTGCAGCATGCACTCTTCTCTAGTTGTGGCGCATGGGGTTTTCTAGTTGCGGCATGTGGGCTTAGTTGCAGTATGTGGGATCTTAGTTCCCCAACCAGAGATCGAACCTGGGCCCCCTGCATTGGGAGTATGGAGTCTTAACCACTGGACCACCAGGGAAGTCATAACATGATCTTATATGTAGAAAATCCTAAAGATTTCACACACATACACACACAGTCACACACACACACACACACCTGTTAGAACTAATAAACTCAGCAAAGTTGCAGGAAACAAAATTAACTCACAGAAGTCAGTTGCATTTCTACACCATATAATATACATTATACAATGAATAATTAGAAAAGGAGATTAACACAACATTGTAAATCAACTATATTTCAGTAAGATAAATTTAAAAACAAAAACATAAAAAAGAAAGAAAAGGAAATTAAGAAAACAGTTCCATTTACACTTCCATCAAAAAGAATAAAATACTTAGGAATAAACTTAACCAAAGAGGCAAAATACTTCTACACTAAAAAGTATAAAACACTGATGAAAGGAATTTAAAAAGACATAAATAAGTGGAAAGACATCCTCCTTTCATAGAATGGAAGATAGTGTTAAGATGACATACCACCCCAAATGATCTACAGATTCAATGCAATCCCTATGAAAATCTCAACAGTATTTATTGCAGAAATAGAAAAACCTACCGTAAAATTCATATGGAATCTCAAGGGACTCCAAGTACCCAAAACAGTCTTGAAAAAATAACAAAGTTGGAGGACTCATACTTTCAAACTTCAAAACTTATTACAAAACTGCAGTATTCAAGACATTGTAGTACTAGCATAAGAACATATAGACCAATGGAATAGAAGTCTCAATATTTTTAAAATACCATTTATCTCCAAGTTAGTCCATATATAGAATGAAATCCAAGTCAAACACCCAGCAGGGTTTTTTTGTAGAAATTGACAAAATGCTTCTAAAACATACATGGAAATGCAAATGATCTGGTATAGCCAAAGCAATTTTGAAAAATAGGGATAGAGTTAGAGGGCTTACTCTACTTGATTTCAAGACACAAAACTGCAGTAATCAAGATGTTACTGTATTGGTGTAAGAATAGACTTATAGATAAATGGAACAAAGTGAAGAGTCTAGAAATAGGCACACACATATATGGTCAACTGGTTTTTAACAAAAATGTAACAAACTTGTAAAAATGCTAAATAAAATTTAATAAAAATAAATCCAACTGTGTTTTAAGCACATGACTAGGGTACAAGGACGATTCAACATTAGAAAATATATCAGTATAATAAAATGCGTTTACAGAATAAAGATGAAAAATTATATAATTATTGTCATAGTTGCCAATAAAGCACATAATAAAATGCTGTATGCCTTAGTGATTAAAAAGTAAAACGAAATTCCCAACCAGCTGGATTAAGACTTTTTCACTCTGACAGGGATAGCTTCCTGAAACTTGGAGCAAACATTATACCTGATGGTTGTATTAGTTTTCTATAGCTGCCATAACAAATTACCACAAACTTAGTGGCTTAAAACAATAGAAGTTTATTGTCTTACACTTCTATACATTAGAAGTCTGGGTGGGCTTGGCTGGTTTTTCTGCTCTAGCTCTAACAAGACCGAAATCAAGGTGTCCACTGGGCTGGCGTCTGGGGGAGAATCCGCTTCCAAGCTCATTCAGGCTGTTGTCAGAATCTAGTTCCTTATAACTGTAGGGCTGATAACAGTTCTTTAAACTGTAACAGCTAGGGGCTACTCTTAGCTCCTAGAGGGCACTCTCTCTGGTCCTTGCACATGGGCTCCTACATCAGAGTCAGCAGCAGTGCATTGCATCCTTCTTATGCTTGGAATCTCTCTGACTTCTCTTTTGGCCTGTCTCTCATCTCACTCCAGCCAGAGAAAGTTCTCTGCCTGTGAGGAGTCATGTGATGAGACTGGACTTGCTCAGATAATCCAGATGTTAATCTGTGTTAAGGTCTATAACTCTAATATATCAGTAAATTATGTCTTACATATACACATTGCCAGGGATTAGAGTGTGGACATCTTTGGAGACCATTCTACCTACCACAATGATAAAATAAGAAAACAGTACCTGTGATCACCACTTAATCAATGCTCTTAATGAAAGAAAGATAAGGTGTTTAAATATTTGGAAGAGGTACATCTGTCATTACCTATAGATGAGGTGATTGTGTACCCCCCCAAATATAAGAGACCCAGCTGTCAAACTATCAGACGTAGTTAAGAGTTCAGTAAAGTCAATAGAAACAAGACTACATACAAAAATCATTAGTTTTCATATTAGCTAGAAATAATAATCAATTGCAAAATGCAGTTGGAAAAAAATTATTCACCACAGCAATAAAATACTGATAAATCAACCAGTGTCATGGTTGTAAGAAGAAAGACTTTTTTTTATCAAAGAAGACATGGGTAATTGGAGAGATTCAAATATTGTAGATTTTTTTTTAACTTTTAAATTCTTTTTTTATTGATGTATAGTTGATTTATAATATTATGTGTTTCAGATGTACAACATAGTGATTCACAATTTTTAAAGATTATACTCCATTTGTTATAAAATATTGGATGTATTCCCTGTGCTGTACAACACATCCCTGTAGCTTTTTGACTTTGTGCATGTCTGTATCTCTTAATCCCGTACCCCTGTTTTGCCCCTGTCCCCTTCTCTCTCCCCACTGATAACCACTAGTTTGTTCTTTATATCTGTGAGTCTGTTTCTTTATTTGTTATTTTCATTAGTTTGTTTTATATTTTAGATTCCACATATAAGTGATAACATACAGTATTTGTCTTTCTCTGACTTTTTTATGTGGTTTTTAAATTAAATTTATTTGTAATTTCAGTGAAATCCCAATGAAACTTAAAAAATATTTTTAGAGAAACTTCACAGTCTGATCCTAAAATGTATCTGAATTTTTCTTCATGTACAAGAATAGCCAGTAACAACAATAATGAGACATTTGTGCCTTAACACATAGTGAAAGATGCAGTAATGATTATAGTAATTAAAACTGTAGTATCATACAAGAGTTAACAAATATATCAAAAAAAATGATCTGTGTATGTATGGACCTTTAGCTGTTGATTCAAACAAACCACCCTAAAAAGTCAGTTTCAGGCAGACAGGGAATTTTAATGGTGAACAGCATATTTTTTACATATATATATTTATTTATTTATGGCTGCGTTGGGTGTTCATTGCTGCCTGTGGGCTTTATCTAGTTGCGGCGAGCAGGGGCTACTCTTCGTTGTGGTATGCGGGCTTCTCATTGCGGTGGCTTCTCTTGTTGTGGAGCACGGGCTTCACTAGTTGCGGCACGTGGGTTCAGTAGTTTTGGCTCATGGGCTGTAGAACCCAGGCTCAGTAGTTGTGGCTCATGGGCTTAGTTGCTCCTTGGCATGTGGGATCTTCCTGGACCAGGGCTCGAACCTGTGTCCCCTGCATTGGCAGGCGGGTTCTTAACCACTGCACCACCAGGGAAGCCCTGAACAGCATATTAAGGCTACCAAGGAATTATTGTAAGGTTTGATAACAGTATTGTGGTTGTATTTCTTTTAAGTTCATGTTTTTAGAGACTTTCACTAAAACATATAGGAATGAAATGACAGGATGTCTGGAATTAGCTTTAAAATGCTTTAGCACAAGAAAAATAAAGGATAGTAGGTAAAGCAAACGTGGAAAAGTCTCATTAACTGTTGAATCTTAGTGATCAATATATAGGAGTTCATCATACTAGTCTCTTTACTTTTGAGTATATTTGAAATATTTCATAATAAAAAGCATGTTGGACTTCCCTGGTGGTGCAGTGGTTAAGAATCCGCCTGCCAGTGCAGGGGACACGGGTTTGAGCCCTGGTCCGGGAATATCCCACATGCCGTGGAGCAACTAAGCCCATTCTCCACAACTACTGAGCCTATGCTCTAGAGCCCGCGAGCCACAACTACTGAGCCCATGTGCTGAAACTACTGAAGCCCGTGCGCCTAGAGCCCGTGCTTCACAGCAAAAGAAGCCACAGCAATGAGAAGCCCGTGCACCACAAGGAAGAGTAGCCCCCACTTGCCACAACTAGAGGAAGCCTGCACGCAGCAGCGAAGACCCAATGCAGCCAAAAATAAATAAATAAATATTAAATTACTTAAAAAAAAAACTTATAAAAAAATAAGTAGATCAAAAATCAAAAACATGTTAATGGTATTTCAAATCTTTGGGGAGAGGATTTATTCAGTAAATCGCATTAAAGCAATTGTCTGTGTATTGGGGAAAAAATATGTGGTTAGATTTCTCCCTTCTGCCATATACAAGGTAAATTTCAAAAGAATTAAAGAGCTAAATGCTAGACACAAGACTACTAAAAACTAAAAAACATATAGAATATTTTTGGCATATTACCAGTGGCTTCTTAAGTAAGACACAAAACCCAGAACCCATAAAGTAAGATGCTTGATAAATATGACTACATAAAAAATTTCTGTAAAACAAAAGAACTTTTAAAAGTTAAGAGAAAGGGGGCTTCCCTGGTGGCGCAGTGGTTGGGAGTCCGCCTGCCGGTGCAGGGGACGCAGGTTCGTGCCCCGGTCCGGGAAGATCCCACATGCCGCAGAGCGGCTGGGTCCGTGGGCCATGGCCGCTGGGCCTGCGCATCCGGAGCCTGTGCTCTGCAGTGGGAGAGGCCACAACGGTGAGAGGCCCGCGTACCGCAAAAAAAAAAAAAAAAAAGTTAAGAGAAAGGGAATAGAATGGGAGGAAATATTTGTGATATAAATAACAGAAAAACAACTAATATCTGGAAGGAAATAATATTTAAGTAATAAGAAAAAGACAAAAGAGTAGAAAAATGGTTAGAGGATATGAACTGCCTATTTATAAAAGTAGAAATAGAGATGACCAGCAACATATGAAATGATATTCTATTACAGAGAAATGAAAACTGAAACAATAAGATAATTTTTATAAAATTTCAAAGATTGACAATATCCAGTGTTGGTGAAATGTAGAGAAACGTGCTCTTACACACTACTAGAAGAGTAGGTACAGCCTTTTGTGAGCAATTTAGCAATGTCTATAAAAATGTAGTTTCCACTTCTGTGTTTTTACCTTAGATAAATATTCCCGTATGTGTTCAAAGAATCATTGACTAGGTTGTTTGCAGTACTGTTTATAGTATTGAGAAATTTGAAAACTCAGATAGCAATAAAGTAAGAGTAAACAAAATATGGTATGGTTGAACTATTGAATCTGTGGATTAATTAGAGAATGAAGTCAATCAGTTTGTACAAACACAAAAAGGTTTCTTAGACACATTGAAGGGAAGGTAGATCTCATTTTATTATTTTTCAAACAAAACTGTACAAAGCATGTAAGGAAATACATAAGAGATGGCTTGATAAAATACAAATAAATTGATGGGACAGTCTTTATCTTGGGGTGGGGAGCACATAGTGGGGTATGAAGATACAACAGACTTTTTACCATTTTGTATTAGTTGTTATTTAAAAACAATTGTTAATTAAAAATTAACAATTGTTAATTAACAATTAACAATTGTTAATTAAAAACAATTAGTTGTTATTTAAAAACAATTACATATTCATGTAATTTTTTAAAAATTAAAGGTATACATATCAAAACATGCAATTCAAATGAGGTTTATAGATAGTGCCAGTGTCAATTTTCTGGGTTTTATATTGTACTATAGTTAGATAAGTTGTTACCCTTGGGGGAAGCTGGGTGAAGGGACTCTACTACTTTTGCAACTTCCTGTAAGTCTATAATTATTTCAGAAGTTTTTTGTTTAACATCTGTATTGGAGTGTAATTGCTTTACAATGGTGTGTTAGTTTCTGCTGTTGCTAGCAAAATGAATCTGCTATACATATACATATATCCCCATATCTCCTCCCTGTTGCGTCTCTATCCCACCCCTCTAGGTGGTCACAAAGCACCGAGCTGATTTCCCTGTGCTATGCAGCTGCTTCCCACTAGCTATCTATTTTATATTTGGTAGTGTATATATGTCCATGCCACTCTCTCACTTCGTCCCAGCTTACCCTTCCCCCTCCCCGTGTCCTCAAGTCCATTCTCTACGGCTGCGTCTTTATTCCTGTCCTGCCCCTAGGTTCTTCAGACCCTTTTTTTTTTTTTTTTTAGATTCCATATATATGTGTTAGCATATGGTATTAGTTTTTCCTTTCTGACTTAACTTCACTCTGTATGACAGTCTCTAGGTCCATCCACCTCACTACAAATAACTCAGTTTTCAGAGGTTTTTAAATTATCAAATAAATAAATGAAAACAAAGGTTAAAAAGGGAATCATGGTCACTTGTCACTAAAGTCTTTAAAATTATCTAGCTACTCTAATCACTTTAAGAAAAAAAAAGAGAAAAATAGAAAGCAATCATCATTTTCCTATTTTCTTTAATAGGTTCTAGATGATCTGGAATGTCATGGAGTTGCAGTTTCAGAACAAGGCCGAACAGAGTTGGAACAGAAAATAGATGAAGCTAGAGAAAATATTCGTAAAGCAGAGGTGAGGTGGCAGCTAATTGTGGCATTTTGCCCAGCTCCAGCAATGTCACAGCCGTGATGTGGACCTTTAGAATTCAGTTTCTATACACTGATTAATTTGAAGATTGATTCACCATCTGTGTCCAGAGTATTCTTTGTGAGTGCCTGTTTCATACAAGGTAGTACACAGAACAAAAAGACACTGAACCCATTATGAAGAGTTTACAATCATGAAACATCAAATAACGAAAGAATTAAGTTACAATAAAGATATTAATTTTAAAGTTTTCACAAGTTACATAATAAATCAGCCAGCATAGTATAGAAATTGATACATATAAGTTCAGTGCCTGGAAAAGTCTCCCCCCGTATGAAAGGTTCACTGGATCCAGCGGCATAAGCTGACTTTTTAAGAATAGAGAAGAGTTGGTTAAGCAGACAAGGCAAGAGTTACAGCAGTGGATTTTAATCTTTTGTGGAGTCATGGGACCCTTTGAGGATCATATGAGAGTGTGAAACCCTCTGTACCACAAAAAAATGTACGTTTTATTTATAGTATTCAGAAGTTCATGTACCCTAGGCTAATATTCCGTGACCTAGGGGGGAGAAGTTGAGATGGAAAGAAAAGTTATTTGCAAAGGAGGAAGATATAAGATGTAGTTTGGCAGTTGGATTTGATTAGCATGGAGGATTTTTGTAAAGAAATGTGGTAGAAAGTAAGGAAAGTCATTGTGGTTAAGACCAGTTCATGAAGGACCTGTGCACACTTGTATTTAGTTATCTATCCAGTGCAACATAGTGAAGGGATGTGGAAGTAGACATTAAAAATAACACTGCGGGGCTTCCCTGGTGGCGCAGTGGTTGAGAGTCCGCCTGCCGATGCAGGAGACATGGGTTCATGCCCCGGTCCGGGAAGATCCCACATGCTGCGGAGCGGCTGGGCCTGTGAGCCATGGCCGCTGAGTCTGCACTTCCGGAGCCTGTGCTCCACAACGGGCGAGGCCACAACAGTGAGAGGCCCGCATACCGCAAAAAAAAACCCACAAAAAAAACACTGCAACTGTCCAGCCTTCAACGAGAATATGTTCTTGTTAGGAAGGCTTAAAGAATGCCCAAGATAACTAAGACTGTAAAGCATAAGTGCCAAGGAGTGGTCCACACGAGTAAACTTAACCCTTAAGGAACCCAAAGGACACAGAGGTCACTGTGGGAGTTGTTAGGACAGGTAACACAAAGAGATAGGACTTAAGATGGATATTGACAGATGAAAAAGGGATAGCACAGACTTATGCCATGCAACCTCAAGAGGCAGAACTTGAACTGAAAGAAGGTAGGAAGGAGGCAGATTTGAGCTTGCTACTGGGAAATACTTTCTAACAGATCTGCCCAATGGCAAAATAAGCTGCCCTAAGATACAGTGCAGCACTATAAGTGTATAAGAAGACTCTATACAAGAAATTCTTGTATTGGGTTGAGCATTAATCTAAGCTAGTGATTTTCAAATACGCTCTCAGATCTCTAGAGGTTTTGAGGCAGTATTTCAGTGATGGGGGCGGGGCAAGGAGTGGGGGTTGGTAGTAAGTGGAGAGGCAGCATCAGCAAAGACAGGGAATATGAGCATGTTTCTGGCACAGCCCCATGGAAGTGATCTGAACCAGAAGAGGCTTGCTATCTTGCTATCTGCCTGGTCTAGAGAAGCCCCAGTAACCCCAGCTCGCCTTCATTCCTGGCACATGATCCACAGCCTCCATAGTGAAGAGAGCAGAGTGAACAATAACTAGCCATTTTCCTCACTGAATTCAGGGTCATGGCTAAACCACTGCCCTAGGGTTCTGGCCAAGCACGTTGGCAGGCTCTTGCCTAGTTTGAGAAACGTTGGCTTGTGTAGAAGAACTTTTCTTGTTCGTTTCTCCAGACTCTGCGTGAAGCCAGTTTCAGAGCCTTGACAGAACAGGACAAGTCTCAGAAGTTTTCTGAAGGGTGTGTTCTCTCTTGTATTTTCCATTTCCAGACTTCATCCATGGTGTCACTGTCTGGTACCCTACCTCCACCATGCCCTTCAGTAGTAGCAGTAGTCTGCATTTAGGCTGAATGACCTGTTATTTCCATGAATGTGCTAAACTGCCTTCTGTTTGTTAGCTTAAAGCTAAAAATATGAAGTGAGAGTCCCACAACAGAATGTCTCATCTCTCCTAATACTAGTATTTAAGTCTGCAGTCTCAAAGGTAATTTTCTTACCAAAAATATGCAATATGCTAAAAACCGTGATGCCAGATCAATTATCTCAGTTTTGAATATCTGTGAAATAGTTTATCCTACTGCTATCTTAAAGCAATCTCTTACTTGATTTCCACTTATCAGTTACAAAAAATAACCCAGCTAAAATTAGATGGAAAATATGAGGGTAGTATTAGAGTATTATTTACAAGATTGTCATAGTGAAATTTTTGCATAGACTAGACCACAAGAGCCTTCAGAGGAATTGACAGTAATGGTTTCAATAGATTCTCTTTTTCTTTTTTCTGCCTGTGTATCATTTGTATTGGATTTTCTCTTTCCAGTCAATAGTTATTATAAATACTTCCACAAAAGAGAGTAAACTAGTTAAAATTCCATTATGTCCTTTATGTTTGGTTTTTAACTGCCGCAACATGAATGCTACCGTCCCTTGTTGATTAATCTGCTTTATCCAGTATTTTCTATAATGTGTTTCCATTCAGTGTTGCTAATTAGGATAGAAACCTTTGTGGCACTCAGTAATAGATTAAAGAAATTTTTCCAGTCCTAAGAAATTGAAAATGTAAATGGCCTGTGCTTTTCCAAAGAATAGGAATAGTATACTATTTCCAAAGAATAGTATAATAGAGGTTATACAGTGATTAATTAATTATTGGCTGGTTAATTTGGGGACAGACTCACTAATTCATTAGGTTAACAAACACTTAATGAGTATCTGCTGCGTGCCAGATACTGATGAATATACTAGATATACATTGATGAACAACCTATTGTTATATTGTTATGATCTCTACGACTATCACAAGAATATTTGTACTAGCTGTGCTACTCTTTGCAGCCCCTAATTTAAGAATTGGATTGAGGCAATAACTGCTTAAATTAAACTTTAATAACAATTTTCTTAACCTGGTATTTAGGTATTTGAATTTTTTGAAATGCCTTTTGTCATACGGATACACACACATTCTTGATCTGACATATCATACCTATTTTTAAGGTAGCTTGCCAAGAAACCAAGAGTTTTAAATGCCCTTTTTGGAAGCTGTACATGACTTATGTTTCAGGATACAATTATTTTTTTGTGTGTTTAAATTGTACCTTTATCTGGGTTGAGGGCAGTTTTTTCTCTTTTTCAACAGTGAAATGTTTAACACAAAGAGGAGGAAGTTAATGTAAGAGGTCAAAGATACCCAGAAATTTTTAATGATATTTTATACATGTTAGGTATTAAGGTCTGCAGGAGGAACTATAAACTATATGACTCTTTCTCCAAGATATTAACTAAATTTTATGATCTGAATTGAATGTTCATTTGAAAGCCAAAATACATGGTATCAAATGAATTAACAAAACCCAAACTAAAATCACTTCTTGTCTATATAAACACATTTTAATAGACACCATTTTTTTAAATTATCATCTCATAAGTTTCTCTTGTACATGAGGAATTCAAAATTACAATGTCACTGTTGTACTTACTCAATGACTCAAAAATGGTAAGACCCTTGCCATAATGCTATAAGAGAAGTCGAAAAACCTCAGCTGCATAAAATGTGAGGCCTCATTACTACAAGGTTAATGAAATGCTAAGGGTGACCCTGCTATAAAAACAAAATTTCCAATCATATTATATCCAAATTTATATTACCTCCAGACTTGTTATTGTGGGGTTTCACTGTACTCTTATAATGTAGTATGTTAGTAGACCTCTTAACTAACCACTTTCTTCAATTTTTATTGTGAAAATTTTCAAACATACAAAAAAGATGAAGAATAAATATATATTTTCCAATATGCTAAATTCAACTATTAATATTTTGCAATATTAAATTTATGTGTTTATTTCTATACTATAAAATGGAAGTTAAGTTTAAAGGTCTGACTATAGTCTATATTTTAGGCAAGAATACTTTATAAACGATGCTGTGTTTTTCATCACAGTATGCTTTTATCAAGTTTTCTCATTACTGATGCTAAGAATAGTCACTTTCAATTCAGGTGGCACTACCAAATCTTTCTACTGTTAAAGTTCTTTTTTCTTTTTCCATTGCAATTAACAAGTACTGGTCACCTCTAGGGACAGCAAATGAGTATTTTTCTCCCTTTCTTAAGTATTATTACTATGTCATGGAATTTTAAAAATCAACTTTATTAAGGCATAATATACATAAAATAAAATGTAGCCATTTCAAGTAAACACTTTAATGTGCTTTGATAAATGCGCACCCCTAAATATCCACTGCCACAATCAAGATATAAAATATTTCTGTCACCCCAGAAGGTTCTTTTGTGGCCAGGCAACAGCTGATCTGCTTTCTGTCGTATAGGTTAGTTCAACTCCAACAACATGAATATAGATCACTTGATATTGTCCTATACATCGCATATAAAGATGACCCCACACACTTTTATCCAGCCTTATTTTTTATCATAATCTCAGTTTGATGAGTTATTATGTATTCAAGTTCACTAATCTTTTCTTCTGTAGTGTATAACCTGCTATTAAGGCTATCCTGTGAATTGTGATTTCAGATATTACATTTTTAGCTCTATGAATTATATTTGGTTCTTTATATCTTCCAGTTCACTCCCATTTATCTTCATGTTGTCCTTTAAATCCTTAAGTATGTTTATGATAGTGACTTTAAAGTCCTCATCTACTCATTCCGTCATATCTGTGATTTCTGGCTCTCTTTCTATTGACTGATGTTTCCTTTGGTTATGGCTCATATTTTTCTGCTATTCAAATACTTAGTACTATTTTTTACTGAATACTAGGAATTGTGACTGTTTGGCTGTTGAGTTTCTGGATTCTCTTTTCTTATTTTAAAGCCTGTTGAGTTTCGTTTGGGCAGCCAGCTCAGTTTGATCTGTTCAAGGCCTGTTTTTAAGCTTTGGGTTGGTTTAGAGTAGCCTTTCCAGTAGGGCTAATTTAGCCTTATTACTGATGAATTTCCTTTCTGCAGTTTCTTCTTTTGCCATGAGTATCCAACAAGGTCTCTGGTCTCTCAACTCTGGCTGGATGGAACTGCAACATCTTTCAGCCCTATACAATCTCTGGGAGTTTTTCAGTTCACAGCTCCACGGTAGATGTTCTTTCCCCAGTACTTATTCTTTACAAAGTCTCCTCATGGAGTCCCACCTTATGTATTTCGATTTATTATAGATTTTTATTCATTTAATCTATTTTCAGTATTACAGTTGTCCTTCTTTAAGCCCAATATTGTCTAAATTTGGCCATTGAGAGTCCATTTAAGCTGATTTCTGTGTCCTTTTGACATTACTCCCACTAGTCTTTGAACATTTTTTGCTTTCTAGCACAACAAGCTATCTTAGGCTCACCTTGTATTTTCCCTGCCCAGACTTAGAATTAGCCTTTTCTCCAAGAAGCTCTGCTTTCTTTTAATATAGAATAGTATTTAGACACCAAAGTCTAGGTGCTTATTGTTATGGGTGTCATTTATTTCTTGGCCCTTCCTTTGTTGTTAGAGCTAGGAATTTTTTTTTAATCATGAGTTCGTATTGTTATTTTCAATTCAAATTTAAAATTGGAAAGATTTTATTAAACTTCTTTATTTTATATTTATATCTTTTTATCTTATATTGAAATTTTAAGTTCCTAATAATATTATACGATATTTTATTTGCCTTATCCTACATCTATATTAAACGGTTTCAAAATTACAATGCAAATATTATTAATAGTAAATTGCTGAGTGAAATTTAAGATTTCTTTGTAGAATATATCTCTACAAGGGTTTCTGCTTCTGATAATAAGGGGCTAGCTTATATCCTCTTTTAGATAACAATTATTAATAAGGGTAAAAAATATTTAAAATACCTATTTGATAGAACTGGAAAATGACCCAAAGCATATAAAATCTAGAGGGGAAAAGACTCTTCAGAGAATGGGACTATACGTGGTGACATTTACATTTTACAGCTCTTTGTGAGGGGCTGTACAACTAAAATTCAAGCAGAGAAGGGCTTCCCTGGTGGCGCAGTGGTTAAGAATCTGCCTGCCAATGCAGGGGACATGGGTTCGAGCCCTGTCCCAGGAAGATCCCACATGCTGCAGAGCAACTAAGCCCATGTGCCACAACTACTGAGGCTGTGCTGTGAGCTACAACTCCTGAACCCCATGCACCTAGAGCCCCTGCTCCACAAGAAGAGAAGCCACTGCAGTGAGAAGCCCGCACACTGCAACAAAGAATAGCCCCCACGCCCAGCACCGAATACCCAGCGCAGCCAAAAATAAATAAATAAATTTACTTATTTATTTTAAAAAATTCAAGCAGAGAGCCTAAGTCTTTCTGGCTTGAGCTTGGATGTCAGGGAGTTCTCAAATTTGCATATAAATAACCATCCAAATCCTTGGCTAAACCTAAATAGACATGTGCAGCAGAAACTCCAAGGAACTTGGCAAGAAACAACAGCTAGGGCTTCCCTGGTGGCGCAGTGGTTGAGAGTCCGCCTGCCGATGCAGGGGACAGGGGTTCGTGCCCCGGTCCGGGAAGATCCCACATGCCGCGGAGCAGCTAGGCCCGTGAGCCATGGCCGCTGAGCCTGCGCGTCCGGAGCCTGTGCTCCGCAATGGGAGAGGTCACAACAGTGAGAGGCCCATGTACTGCAAAAAAAAAAATCTAAGTTTGCAAATACCATGTTCCTCAATTGTTTGGTAAAGTACTGATAAGAATAAATCTTATGAAAACTAGATTACTTGGATTTGAGAAAACAGAATATACTTCTCTCTCTCTGTCTCTCTCTGTTTTCTTTGCTTTAGCAATTAAATGATTTACATTTATAATTTCCAAGAAGAGGTTTGTTGGTTCACTTATTTTTCAAAAACATTTCATTGCTTATATTAGTTTAAAATGCATACTAGAATGGTGCTGAGACAACTGGATATCCACATGCAGAAGAATGAAGTTGGACCCCTACTTCACACCATATAAAAAAATAAACTCAACTCAAAATGATCAAACACCCAAATATAACAGCTAAAGCTATAAAACTATTTTAAGAAACATAGGGATAAATCTTTGTGACCTTGGATTAATTTCTTAGATAAGACACCAAAAGCCCAAGCAACAAAAGAAAAAAATAGATAAATTGGACTTAATCAAAATTTTAAAACTTTTATGCTTCACAAGACACTATCAAGAAGTGAAAGACCCACATAATGGGAAAAAAAATATTTGCAGATCATGTATCTGATAAGGGACTTTGATCTAGAATACATCAAAAACTTACAATAAAAAGACAAAGGCAAAATAAAAGCAGTAAAAAGACAGCCCAATTTAAACATGGACAAAGGTTCTGAGTAGACATTTCTCCAAAGAAGATATATAATGATCAGTAAGCACGTGAAAAGATGACATCGTTAGTCATCAAGGAAATACAAATCAAAACCACAGTGAGATACCACTTCACACCCACTAGGATGGCTAGAATCAAAAAGGGCAGACATTAACAAGGTTTGCCAGGATGTAAAGAAATGGTAACCCTCACCCTGCTGGTGTGATTGTTAAATGAGGTTGCTGCTTTGAAAAACAATGACATTTCCCCAAATGGTTAAACATACCATTACTTTATGACTAAGCAATTCCAGTCCTAGGTATATAGCCACGTGAAATGAAAACATATGTCCACACTAGAACTTGTATACTAATGTTTGTAGCAACATTATTCATATTAGCTGAAAAGTTGAAACAACCCATCACCTGACAAATGGATAAACAAAATGTGTTCTACCCACAGTATCCATAAAAAGCAATGAAACACTGATACATGTTACAGCATGGATGAACTTCAACAACATTATGCTAAGTAAAAGAAGCCAGACACAAAACACCATATATTGTATGGTTCTATTTATATTAAATGTTCAGAATAGACAAATCTATAGAGAGAGAGGGTAGATTAGTGGTCCCATAGGCTACAGGGAATAAGTGATAAGGGAGCAATAACTAAAGGATATGGGGTTTTTTTTGGAGATGATTAAAAAATTCTAAAATTGTACTACTATATTTAAAATGG
Source organism: Monodon monoceros (assembly GCF_005190385.1). NCBI lineage: Eukaryota > Metazoa > Chordata > Mammalia > Artiodactyla > Monodontidae > Monodon > Monodon monoceros. The sequence continues at coordinate 57,387,606 of NW_021703784.1, forward strand.
ATAACCAACAAGGACCTACTGTATAGCACAGGGAATTCTGCTCAATATTATGTAACAACCTAAATGGAAAAGAATTTGAAAAAGAATAGATACATGTATATGAATAACTGGATCACTTTGCTGTACACCTGAAACTATCACAAACATTGTTAATCAACTATACTCCAATAGAAAATAAAAAGTTTTAAAAAAAAATAAAATTGTGATAATTGCACATATCTGTGAATATACTGTAAGCCAATTGTATTATACACTTTAAATGGGTGAATTGTATGATATGTGCACTTCATCTCAGTAAAGTTGTTACCAAAAAAATTATTAGAAGAATAAGATTTTTACAAGACCGTTTACCAAATAGTGTGCCTGCAAGCCAAAAACTTTATATAAAGGTCTATATGATATCCAAAACCATTGAATTGCGTACTTGAAAATGACTAAGATGGTGAATTTTATGTAATATGAATTTGTCTCTTTTTGTGTGTGTGTGGCCACACCATGCCGCACGTGGGATCTTAGTTCCCCAACCAGGAATCAAACCCGTGCCCCCTGCAGTGGAAGGGCAGAATCTTAACCACTGGACCACCAGGGAAGTCCCTTTATCTCATTTTAAAATCTTAGGAATACAATATAAATTCAGCAATGAGAGCTCAGTGAAACAAGTCAGATGTCAGATCCTTTTTGATACCAACTCCCTCAGCAGAGAATCCAGAGAGTGATCAAAATCGCATACCAGAAGGGCTCAGTGAGCATACTTGTTTGTCCAAGATGTCCACAGAAGGCCATCAAGTGAAGGTCCTCAAAATTATCTCAGTGGAGCCTTCAAATGTTGAAGGAAGAGACAACCACTCTAGTATGAGGAAGAATGAAGCTGAGTTTACTACTTGCTAAAACAAAAGAGAATGATACTTACAAAATACAATCTTTCTGACAAAGTAGAACCAATGCAAAGGGTTTTGAGAAGTGTGGATTTCAGGGATTGGCAGATTTTCAAAACTGGGCATGTGTTACAGACTAGTTTTTAACTGGTGTGTAGGGATTGATGGACTGTTGGAAGCAGGAGTGGAAGCTTAGCTGCTGATGATTACTGGAGTGAGGCTGTGGTTGATTGGCTGCCTTGCAGAAGCTTGGGGCTGTCACAGATTGGCTGACTCAGAGGCATGGCTATTGGAGTAAAGCAGTTACTGTTTGATTAGGACAGGTTTAAACTAATTCTATGATTACTTGCTTATGGCTTGGAACAAGAGCCAAAGAACAGACAGTGTTTCCTTTTCTTGAATTTGGAGCACAGGAACTTTTTATTCTCAATATCTTCTGTTTCTGACAGCTGCATCATAATTTAATATAAAATCTGTACTCAGTAGGCAGTCAGGAATTGTGGAAGTTTTTAAGCAGGGAAGTGACTGATGAGATCATTCGTAGACTTGTAAAAGATGGATTATAGAGGAGAAGAGAAAGTCCAGGAAATGGGTTAGAAGGCTGTTGAAAATGCTAAATTTTGGGATGTTCTGAGGCATAGCCTTATTAAAAGGAAAGGAAAGCAGACTTTATGGTGCGTTAACATCTTCCTTTTGATAAGTTATATTTGATGTAACTTGTCAAAATGCAAGTGAGCGTTTTGCCATTGTCAGCAAGCTCTGATTCCTGTTCTTGTGTTCCCTTCCCTCTTCCCTTCTTCCGCTGTTCCTCTCTCCCTCTTGCCAAGTGAAAAATTAACATCTATGCCAAGGAAGAATTGCTAATGAACATCAAGATTGTTCTAATTAATAAATCAGGAGTAACTTAAAAACAATCAATTTGAGGAAAAAATGCTCTGATTTCTGACCATTTTCTTGGTTTTCTTAGATAATTAAGTTGAAAGCTGAAGCCCGGCTGGACCTACTAAAGCAGATTGGTGTTTCCGTGGACACATGGCTAAAGAGTGCAATGAACCAAGTGATGGAAGAACTGGAAAATGAGCGATGGGCCCGCCTTCCTGCAGTGACCAATAATGGAACGTTACACTCGGTACGGTTTCTCTTCTTGGATACGATGGGCTGACTTCACTGGAGGATGCTATTCTTTGACTATGTAGCCAAACTTGATAATAGCCAAAATTTTAAAGAAAAAATAATGGTTTTGCTAATGGTTTGGGGTTTTTTCCTTTAGTCTGTCACTAATTGAGTTAAATTTAGTGCAGGAAAGCGAGAAGAAAAACATAGTGCTTTTCTTAAAATGTGCAGTGAAAAGTATGTTATCACTAGTAGCTTTATCATTATCCCACTCATGAAGTAGATATGTTTCTTGTCTGGAGGTAGCAGGATAAAAATTTTAGTCTGATGTTTCCAGAGTTTTCAGAGGTCTTCCCAGGGTAATGAAAATAAACATCCAGGGAGTTGTAAACAATTGTAAAGAAGGGAAAGGAACACAGTCTGTGGCTTAGTCTGTTTAGTTCACAAGGGCTGTCACACTCTGCTCACAGTATCTTTCATCAGGGAGACAGTGCTGCAGGTATAGTTTTACAAACAAAGCCAGAACTCAAGCTTAAGTTTTCTTCCTCCAAATCCAGGGCTTTTTCCACTCTGATGTCATCCAGTTCAGCCTTAGTTTTTCATCCTGGAGATCTGAGTATCAGAAAAGTTCAGTGATTTGCCTGATACTACATAGGTAGATATGTAATGCCTCCCTGGTCAAACTGAAGTGTTTTCTGCTGCTTTCTCCCTACCCATTATTCTCTCTCATCCAGTTTATTTCCATATGGCATTTATTACAATCTATACTTGTCTTCTTCTTTTCTTTTGTTTATTGTCTATCTTCTCTCGAATGTAATTTCCATGCCTACCTGGTTCACTGCTCTGCACAGCAAAGTGCCTGGCACATAGTAGGTACTCAATAAATGTCTGTTGAAGGACAGAGAATGAATTGATAGATAGATGGAATGTAGCAAACTAAAAGCTAAAACTCTAATCTTCCAAATTTCCACTGTATCCATAGTGCCTCTTCATTGTTTGTGCCTTTCAGATAAAAGGAATCCTTGCTAGAGAAATAGGCCAAAGTTTAAGAACATTCCTGGAAGTTTTATCAGTTTTTTCACATAGCATTCTGATTTTCTAATGAGAATACACTTGCATATTTAAAAAGGATTGTGTGTGGGTGTGCATATGAAGGAAAAACAATCTATTGAAGGTTTATTTTTATTTCACTATTAATGGTAATCTAACTGGGGGTAATAAGCACATATCACCCACATAACTTTGGGGTTAGAAGAACTTGCCCTGTTTCTAGTACAGCAGAGTTGCTCTGTCTCATGGAATGTCTCTTACTGTTGCATCTTTTAAAAGTCACAATTTCCATCTAATTCAGGTTATTCTGTTGAACAGAACTTATGACGATGGCAAATTCCAGGCACATTCGTGCTTTTGGCTTCTTCAGCAGTACTGTTGGCAACCAGTCAAACACATGATTTTCCTCAGACTAGCACCTTTTCTAACTAAATCAACTGGGTAGGCACTTATCACTTATGTGCCTACTTCCTGGGCAAATTGGAGATGACTTGGTCTTTCTCCTCAAAGAGCTTACAAGCTGGTAGAGCAGACAGATTTTTATGGATCTTAACAATACATGGCAGTGTATGACTGAGCTATTGTGTAGCAAACTCGAATTGCTAACTCCTAACTCATCAACACACCTTGGAAAAAGTCTCTGGGTTTCAGAGATTCTAAGATCCCTTCCAGCTCCAAAATCTCATGATTTTGTGAAATGCTATCAGAAAAGCTTAATATACCTCATTTTATTGCACTTCACAAATAATTGCATTTTTTAATGAAGTGAAGGTTTCCTTTTTCATTATTATTATATTTGTTATGGTGATCTGTGATCAGTGATCTGTGATGTTACTACTGTAGTGTTTTGGGGCACCATGAATCTTACCCATTGGGATACTTAATTGATAAATGTTGTGTGTGTTCTGACTGCTCCCCCAACCAGCCATTCCTCTGTCTCTCTCCCTCTTCTCTGGCCTCCCTATACCCTGAGATGCAACAATATTGAAATTAGGCCACTTAATAACCTACAAAGTGTTCAAGTGAAAGGGAGAGTTGCACATCTCTCAATTTAAATCAAAAGCTAGAAATGATTAAGCTTAGTGAGGAAGGCATGTTGAAAACCAAGATAGGCCAAAAGCTAGGCCTCTTGAGCCACAGTTAGCCATGTGTGAATGCAAAGGAAAAGTTCTTGAGGGAAATTAAAAGTGCTACTCCAGTGAATACATGAATGATAAGAAAGCAAAAAAGCCTTATTGCTGGTAGAGAAGAAGTTTTAGAGGTCTGAACAGATGATCAAACCAGCCACAACATCCCCTTAAGCCAAAGCCTTAATCCAGAGCAAGGCCCTAACTCTGTTCAATTCTATGGAGGCTGAAAGAGGTGAGGAAGCTGCAGAAGAAAAGTTGGAAGCGAGCAGAGGTTCGTTTATGAGGTTTAAAGAGAGAAACAGTCCCATAATATAGAAGTGCAAGGTGAAGCAGCAAGTGCTGATGTGGAAGCTACAACAAGTTATCCAGAAGATCTAGCTAAGACCATTAATGAAGGTGGCTGCACTAAACAATAGATTTTCGGTGTAGACACAATAGCCTTATTGTGGGAAAAGATGCCATCTAGGACTTTCATAGTTAGAGAGAAGTCAATGCCTGGCTTCAGAACTTCAAAGGACAGGCTGACTCTCTCGTTAGGGGCTAAAGAAGCTGATGATTTTAAGTTGAAGCCAGTGCTCATTTACCATTCTGAAAATCCTAGGGCCCTTAAGAATTACGCTGAATCTACTCTGCTTATTCTCTGTAAATGTAACAATAAAGCCTGGATGACAGTGTATCTGTTTACAACATGGTTTTCTGAATATTTTAAGCCCACTGTTAAGATCTGCTACTCAGAAAAAAAGATTGCTTTCAAAATATTACTGCTCATTGACAATGCACCTGGTCACCCAAGAGCTCTGATGGAGATGTACAGTGAGACTTATGTTGTTTTCATGCCTGCTAACACAATATCCCTTCTGTAGCCCATGGATCAAGGAGTAATTTTGATGTTCAAGTCCTATGATTTAAGATATACATTTCATAAGTCTATAGTTGCCATAGATAGTGATTCCTTTGATGGATCTAGGCAAAGTAAACTGAAAACCTTTTGGAAAGGATTCACCGTTCTAGATGCTATTTAGAAGATTCGTGGGAAGAGGTCAAAATTTCAGTATGAACAGGACTTTGGAAGAGGTTGATTCCAACCCTCATGGATGACTTTGAGGGATTCAGGAATTCAGTGGAGGAAGTAACTGCAGATGTGGTAGAAATAGCAAGAGAACTAAAATTAGAAGTGGAGCCTGAAGATGTGACTGAATTGCTGCAATCTCATGATAAAACTTCAATGGATAAAGAGTTGCTTCTTACGGATGAGCAAAAAAAGTGGTTTCTTGGGACTTCCCTGGTGGCACAGTGGTTAAGAATCCACCTGCCAGCGCAGGGGACACAGGTTTCAACCCTGGTCCAGGAAGGTCCCACATACCGTGGAGCATATAAGCCTGTGCGCCACAACTACTGAGCCCGTGCACCCTAGAGCCCACATGCCGCAACCACTGAGCCTGCGTGCTGCAGCTACTGGAGCCCGCGCGTCTAGAGCCCCTGCTTCGCAACAAGAGAAGCCACTGCAATGAGAAACCCATACACCGCAACGAGGAGTAGCCCCTGCTCGCCACAACTAGAGAAAGCCCATGCGCAGCAATGAAGACCCAACGCAGCCAAAAAAATAAAATTAATTAAATTTTTTTTAAAAAGTGGTTTCTTGAGATGGAATCTATTCCTGGTGAAGATGTTGTAGATTGTTGATATGACAACAAAAGATTTAGACTGTTGCATGAACTTAGTTGATAAATCAGGGTTTGAGAGGTTTTCCTCCAGTTTTGAAAGAAGTTCTACTGTGGGTGAAATGCTACGAAATAGCACTGCGTGCCACAGAGAAATCGTTCGTGAGAGGAAGAGTCAATGAATGCAGCAAACTTCAGTGCTGTCTTATTTTAAGAAACTGCCACGGCCACCCCAGCGCTCAGCAACCACCACCCTGATCGGTCAGCAGCCATCAACATCTAGGCAAGACCCTCCACCAGCAAAAAGATTACGACTCGCTGAAGACTCAGATGATGGTTAGCATTTTTTGGCAATAAAGTATTTCTTAAGGTATGTAAATTTTTTTAGACATAATGGTATTGCATGCTTAATAACTACAGTATAGTGTAAACATAACTTTTATGTGCACTGGGAAACCAAAAAATTAGTTTGACTCACTTTATTGTGATAATCTCTTTACTGCGGTGGTCTGGAACCAAACCCATAATACTCCAAGGTTTGCCTATACCAGCTAGAAAAAGAGGAGAGAAGTTTGCCTCATGAAGGAAATGTCATTAAAGATAGTCCTTGAAGAATTTTAACAGGAGATAAAGAAAGCTTCTGAGTATGAAGGAAGGAAACGAAGGAGATGTCCCTAGTATAGTGTCTGGCAGTGAGTAGTACAGTCTGGTTGTAAGTGTTGAATAAATTGGATATTTTTGACAACTTTCCCAAAACAGCAGCTCATCTAGAGACATGTCATCCTCTGTGAAAGGAGCATTTTGCAATCCCATTCCACTCTTTCTTTCCTCTAGTCACTCTTACGGAGCCTGTGTCTTCCCACTTTCGGCTGAGGGATATAACAATATAAATAAAGGAAAAGTGTAGGCATAAAATAGTTTAATGAAATCCCAATATTTATTTAAGCTGATTTTAAATGACAGCCCTGAAATAATTTAGAGGGATTTGTATCTCTTCATACTGACAGCTGGCTGGCGAGGGGCAGGGAGCATAAATACACATTCTGAGGGCCAAATTATTTCTTCCATTATAGATGCCAACAAAAGCATTAGTCATCAGGTTTAGAATTCCCTTCCATCTGGAAAACATGGTTAATAGTACTGTTAGACATTACTAGTGTAAAGTACCCTATAGAAGATAAGTGTTTTTAAAATATAGAGTCTGTTTACCTTATAGAATAAGGATAGAACTATATTTACTCGAGTATTAACTCTTTGCCTTCTGTATTATGCTGTGGTACAGAATATAGGATTGGGAAGGAAAAAAACACAGAATATAGCAATTTTTTTTAAACGGAGAGCATTCTACTGATATAATTATTCAGTTGATGGTTAACCGGAGTCTACATACAGCTTCCTATGATTGGATTGCTGCTAGTGACCCAGTCACCCTTCTGTCACTCATCCCTCCTTTCTCTTATTTTCTTTTTTTTTTTGCCAGTCTTAGAATTGTATTTTGGGGGGGCACAGGGTGAGGAACTTGAGAGAATCAACCCTTGCATTTAGAGCACCAGGACTTGAAAAGCCAAGTGCAGTTTTGTAAGTCAGTATTTTAAATAATGCAACCTCTACCAGAATTTCTTGTTTTTTCTTCATCTTCATATTCTCGGAATAGGAATACTGATAGGCCTGTTTTAATTGTACAGCAAATGCGGGTGCAGTGCAAGTTCAAAACAAGTTTGGGAGCTGGTTTACGTGAACCTGAGTTAGTTGCTTTGCGATCAACACGGTTTTTCATTCACCAGAATCTCGTGGGGCTTCTGGCTGAAGAACTTGCCCTCGTTCCTTCACCTCCGGCCGTTCCTATCCATCTTCCAACGTTTTTTGGTTGTTTTTTTTTTTTAAGTCTTGGTTTTGAAATCATTTCTTCTTGCCAGGCCTCTAACCGGTTCTGTCAGTGGAGGACCCCTTCTTTCTCCCACTGACGAAAACAGGCCCTGCGCTGACCCTGAACCTGAGATTTGGGGGTGACCCTTCATGCTGTGCAACTCTGACCTGCCCCTACTGAGATTTGGGGTGTGGGGGTGACCCCTCCACTGCATAACTGACGTTGCCCCCACACCCAGGTTGGTCTCTGGGCCTTTCCTTCTCTTATTTTCTTGCCTTCTCTTACTCAAAAACCCATACCCAGTTTACAACCTAATTTTGAAATTATGTTAATTGTAGAGTAGAAAGAGTTATATAACTAGATAATAAAAAATTAGGAAGTACGGTAGAGGAAAAATGACAAAAGCTCCATCCTTATAACACCACTGTTAGCAACTTGATTGAATTCCTTCCTCTTTCTACTATTCCTTTTTGAACATATTTATCATAATAAAGTTAATTTTGTATATTTTTATTTAACATTCCATATTGATGGTTGATCTTCATAATCATCCTTTTCATGTCTATAGTATTCCATCAGGAATGTGTTCACTTAACTGTTCTCTTTAGGTTTAATATTTAGATTGCGTCCGCATATTCTAAATAATACTCTTTAAAACATTTGTATGGGGGCTTCCCTGGTGGCGCAGTGGTTGAGAGTCTGCCTGCCGATGCAGGGAACACGGGTCCATGCCCCGGTCTGGGAAGATCCCACATGCCGCAGAGCGGCTAGGCCCGTGAGCCATGGCCGCTGAGCCTGCACGTCCGGAGCCTGTGCTCCGCAACGGGAGAGGCCACAACAGTCAGAGGCCCACGTACCGCAAAAAAAAAACAAAAAAACAAAAAAAAACATTTGTATGCATTTTTTTTCATGTTGGGGATTTTTTCTGTAAGATATGTTCTTAGAAGTAGAACTACTGAGTCAGAGATTTTTAGTTTGAGGTTGGTTTATTTTTGTTCTTTCTGCTCTTTTTTTCCTCCTTAGATTCTCAAACTATAGCTGACAGTGTTTACATAACTTCCTTGTCTTCAGCCACTTCCCCCAACTACCATGCCAAGGCATCCGGACAATTACTCTGTTGTATAGCCTCCCTAAGTATATGAGCATTTTGCAGAGTTGCATAGAAGTAAATTCTAGGGGACTTCCTTGGTGGTCCAGTGGCTAAGGCTCTGTGCTCCCAGTGCAGGGGGCCCAGGTTTGATCCCTGGTCAGGGAACTAGATCCCACATGCATGCCACAAATAAGAGTTCACAGACTGCGACTAAGAGTTTGCATGCCGCAACTAAAGAACCTGCATGCCGCAACAAAGGTCGAAGATCCCGTGTGCCGCAACTAAGACCCAGCGCAGCCAAATAATTAAATAAATAAATATTTTTTTAAAAATCATTTTAAAAAAAAATAAAAGAAAGAAGTTCTAACTCTACTCATTATAAAGACCATGTTGAATATGTGTTTGAAAGACAAGAATAAAGATTTTAAACCTTTAGGGTGCTAGTTTGGTTCCCATCTGCCTCAATAATGCCTTATAGTCCTTGCATCCAACAGGCTTTGTTTTTGTAATACAAAAATCTGTTTGTTGGCTTGAGCTAAATCCCAAAGAAAGAAACAATGGATTTTTGTAATGAAATAAATGTAAACTGTAGAAAATAATGGAACACACCTGCAACAATCTTCAATTGCTTTTATATTTACTGTATTTCCAAATGGGCAGTTGTCTTTTTATTGGACTAAACTCCATACTCAAAATGTCCACACTTTTAATGAAACTAACATTTCAAATTCCCAGTAACATCAGTTTAATTCAATTCAGTAAGCATGTATTGAGCCTGCACTGCTCATGAGACCCTTTGCTAGGTGCTGGGAATTACCTATAATGTCTGTTGAATTGGTGTCCACAGATTGAGGGAACAACTCTCACTTACTGACAGCCAAGACCAAAGTAGGACATTGAAAAAATGTAGAGCATTTCACTTCTAAGAGAAGTGTCTCTGACTGTGTTATGTTCTTTGACTTTCTCCATAGCCATAATAACAAGTAAAGTACCTGACGCAGATCCTTACATATATTACATGTTCAAAAATATTAATCTGAACCTCAAGATAAGTTGTCTACTCCAGTTCTACCAACTAGGCTTAAAATACTACCAAAAGGAGGGAATTCACATTGGTAAAGCATCTATTCTGTACCAGGTTCCATGTCAGGCACATTCATACATTATTTCAGTTAATGATCACAACCATCCTGAATGTATTTATAGATGAGAAGATAGATTTAGAAGAATTAACTGTCTCACCCAACAGTATACAGCTAGTAAGTGGAGAGAGCTGGGATTAGAACCCAGATATGCCTGCCTCTAAAGCACTGCTCTTTACTATACTTTCTCATTCTGTGGGTGACCCTTTATTCCTCTAACCTTTATCATGATTCATTTCAATTGCTGTGCATTTTTTTCCTTTTTTTCTTTTAAGCATCTGGTGAATCACTGACTGCCCTATTTTTATATAATGAATGGTCTTATAGCATCTTCAAATACTGTGTGGCCAGTTGTCATTAAAATTCCCAAGCTTTACTGATATTTTTAACAGTTTCACTGAGGTATAATTGACATACAATAGATTACACATATTTAAAAGTGTACAATTTGTTTTGTCTGACTTCTTTCACACAGCATGATTATTTTGAGTATCATCCATGTTGTTGCATGTATCAATAGTTCATTTCTTTTGATTGCTGAGTAGTATTCTATTGTATGAATATACCACAATTTGTTTATCCATTCACCCTGATGATGGGCATTTGAGTTGTCTGGGGCTATTACAAATAAAACTGCTATGAATGTATGTTTGGTTGGGTCATACAGAGGCTATATGTTTAACATTTTAAGAACTGTCAGGCTGTTTTCCAAACCGGTTGTACCATTTTACATTCCCTTCAATAGAGTACTAGTGTTCCAATTGTTCCACTACCTTGCCAATACTTAGTATGGTCAATCTATTTAATTTTAGGTATTCTAATAGGTGTGCAGTAGTGTATCATTGTAATTTTAATTTGCATTTCACTAATAATGTTGAGCATCTTCTTTTATGCTTATTTACCATCTGTATATCTTCTTCAGTGAAGTGTCTGTTCAGATCTTTCAACCATATTTTATTAGGTTGTTTGTTTTCTTTTTATTGCATTTTGAGAGTTCCTTTTATACAAATCCTTTATCAGATAGATGATTTACATAATTTTCTCCCAGTCTGTGGCTTGTCTTCTCATTTTCTTAACAATGCCTTTCAAAGAGCAAAAAAAATTTTTTTTTTTTTTGCGGTACACAGGCCTCTCACTGTTGTGGCCTCTCCTGTTGCGGAGCACAGGCTCCGGACGCGCAGGCTCAGCGGCCATGGCTCATGGGCCCAGCCACTCCGCGGCATGTGGGATCCTCCCAACCGGGGCACGAACCCGTGTCCCCTGAATCGGCAGGCGGTCTCTCGACCACTGCGCCAGCAGGGAAGCCCCCTGTGGGAGTTTTTTAAACAACAAATGCAATTTCTTTAATAGAGATAGGGTTATTCAACTTATTCTTCTTGAATGGACTTTGATCATAGGTATCTTTCAAAGAATTTGTCAGTTCCATTTAAGCTGCCAAATTTATTGGCATAAAGTTGCTCATAATATCTTTTATTATTCTTTGATTGTCTGGAGAATCTGTAGTGACATCACTTCTCTTATTCCTGATATTGTTTATTTGTGTCTCCTCTTTTTTTTCCCTGATCATCCTACTAGAGGTTTATCAATTTGATGTATCTTTACAAAAAGAAAAACAGCTTTTGATTTCATTGACATTTTTACCTTGTTTTTCCATTTTTTATTTTATTGATTTCTGCTCTGGTTTTTATTATTTCCTTTCTTCTGATTAATTTGGATTTAATCTGCTCTTTCCTAATTTTTTAAGGTGGAAGCTAAGGTCACTGATGTGAGACTTTCCTTCTTTTCCAATATAGGCATTTGGTACAAACATTTCCCTCTACATGTTGCTTAAGCGCCACCACACAAATTCAGATACACTGTGTTATTATTTTCATTCAGTTTTAAATATTTTCTAATTGGGCTTTTAATTTCTTCTTTGTTTCATGGGTTGTTTAGAAGTATTATTGAATTTCCTCATATTCGGGAATTTTACAGATACCTTTCTATTAATGACATAATTTATTTCCATTGTGGTCAGATAACATACTTGAATCATGTTAAATTTATTGAGACTTGTTTTGCGGCCCATTATATGGTATATCTTGGTAAATGTTCCATGTGTACTTGAAAAGAATATATAATCTGCTGGTGTTAGCTGTTATGTTCTATAAATGTCAATTAAGTCAAGTGGGTTTATAGTGTTGTTCAAGTCTTCTGTATCCTTACTGATATTCTCAGTTCCCTACATGATGCCCTGTGCCTTATGAGGTTTTCTGCTCTGTTAAGAGGGAATAGGAAATATTCCCAGACTTATGTGAATGCTGAGGATTGTTCCCTCTAATCCTTTGGGTGGTTCTTGCTGGCTTCAGGTAGTTCTTGACATATATGTGCTGATCAGTACTTAGCTGAAGACTTGAGGGAGACCTCTGCAGATTTCCAGAGTTCTCTCTATGCATTTCTTCATTACTCTACCCAGCAAACTCTAGCCACTTTGACCTTCCTGAATTCCCAGTTCCATATCCTCAATTCAGGGAGACCACCATCCTTTTCTTGGGTTCCCTCCTGCTATATCTCAGCTTGGAAACTTTTTTCATACAGTAAGTTGGGGAAATTGTTTCCCATCCACCAAGGATCACTAACTTTCATCACATGATGTCCAGTGTCTTGAAAACTGTTCTTTCATATATTTTGAACAGTTTTTTAGTTGTTTCTGGAAGGAGTTTAAATCTGGTCCCTAATATTATTCCATCTTGCCTGGAAACAGAAATCCATTTTGCTGATATTTTCAACATCATTTTTTATAATATACTTGTGTTGTGTCTGGAATGATGTTCACTGTGCTGACTTTTCTGTCTAGATGGAATTCAGAGGCTCTGCTGGCCAGTTATAGGGAGCTGCCTTCCTCTGTGCTGGATGTCACCAGATTTTTTTAATCTATATTCTCCTTTTCTCATAAAAACAATAATGATGTATTAAGTACCTCCTATGTACCAAGCATGTGTTAAGGGTTTAAGTATTGCCTCACTTAATCCTTATTATAACCTTGTTAAGAAGTAATTGTCTTCATTATAGAGATGAGGTCATTGAAGTTGAGAAGTCAAATAATTTGCCCAAGGTCATATAGCAAGTAAATGGCATAGTCAGCATTCAAACCCAAGTCTGTCAGATCCAGGGACCATAAAGCTGATGAAGCCCTTCAGAGATAATTTTGCTGAATACAGGAGGTCAGCTACTAAAACCAACTTGGAAAAGTTCTTTTCTGCCCTTGCAATAAGAGTAAGCATTTTATAACATCTAAGAAAGGAAAAATATTAATACAGCTAGAAAGAATAGTTTTGATTAAAATTCTGTCAGATGACAGGAAGGAAAAGGGATGTGAGCAGTTGTTAAGAAACAGGAAGAATGTGATTTTAGAAATGCTGGGTCAAGAAGGCATTGCAACAGCTAAGTTACAGAGGGTGGAAGAGGAAAAAGGAAGAAATTGTCCTGAGATGACATACTTTGGAAAGCTGCTAGAGCAATGCAAAAGCATGTGGCAGTGACCCCTATTGCTGTCACTGCAACCTTTCAGTCCCTTCCGTGAGAATCAAAAAATGAACTCAAAATGAAGGAGAAAGAAAGGAACGTTTAGTATCAAACAACGTTGCCAAAATGAAATGTATTGGATTGATTCCCAGTGCCAAAGCACAGTACATACTAACATTCCTTATGCTATATTTTTGGAAACATGTTCTACCCACATTGGCTTGAATTTTAGTTTTTATAGATGTATGAGTATTTTGTTTTGTTTTTTGTAATGTCTATAACCTTTACTAGAATATAAAGGCAATGTCTTCCAAGTATATATAAATATGTTTAAGTTAGTTTTACGGCAGTTTCCTGCATGTGAACCTCATCTTTTATAAGACACCATATTGGAAAATAATAGAATCATAAGCCTGAGATAATTTGAAAGGTCAAGATTTGAGTCTATTTTGTCATTGACCTGACTGACCATACATGAATATTTGTAAGATAAGGCATGTGAGGCACTCAGCTGTGGAGAATTTTCAGTAATAGTTATAAATGAGACTACTACAGGGGATTTGAAATGGAGGCAATAAATGTGACAAGAAATATGTACTATTTATTCTTCAGGAACCCTCTCCTTCACCCAGTTCTTTAGAATTTTATTAGGTAAATAGCAGGTGAAGAGAGTCTTTTAAAATGTCAGTGATAATTACACAAGAGAAATCACATTAACTCAATAAAGAGTAGAACTTGACATTATAGGCAACTTATACTTTTTGACTCATTGAATCTCAGGAAATCTCTGACCTTCTTCTCAATTCACCCTTTCCATATTCACAGGGCCCTCTGTGCACTTAGCATTTGGTTGTGCTCATTTCCCACTCTAGGTTGTGAACTCCTGCAATGCAGACAGCATCCTTCATTTCATATCTAAGAGCCTAGTTTAGTGTTCAGCATATAGTAGATATTTGGTATTCTAATTAATTGTTCTACTGTAAGGCCCAGTTCTGACTCTCCATTCCTTATATCCTTAATGTGTAAGCATTAGTGCCTTTGCATGTTTAAACATAGGGAAAAGTAGCCAAATAAGTGTTTATATGTAGCTAGAAGCCAAGAAACCTTTGAGCCTATTCTGTTTCTTCTTTATTGGATTTTTAATCTAAAAAGTAAAACAGGGGCTTCCCTGGTGGCGCAGTGGTTAAGAATCCCCCTGCCAGTGCAGGGGACACAGGTTCGACCCCTGGTCCAGGAAGATTCCACATGCCTCAGAGCAACTAAGCCCGTGTGCCACAAATACTGAGCCTGCGCTCTAGAGCCCGTGAGCCACAACTACTGAGCCCATGTGCTACAACTACTGAAGCCCACGCACCTAGAGCCCATGCTCCGCCACAAGAGAAGCCACCTTAATGAGAGGCCTGCGCACCGCAATGAAGAGTAGCCCCCGCTCGCTTCAACTAAAAGAAAGCCAGCACACAGCATTGAAGACCCAACACAGTCAAAAATAAATAAATAAATTTATTTTTAAAAAATAAAAAGTAAAACATGCCTATTCTAATAGTTTATAGTTCAGAGGTATATAAAAAAACAAGCCAATCTCCTCTGTTCTCCAGTCTTTATTCTTCTTACTTTGCCCACCTCTGTTAGATATTTATGCTCATATAAATATTATTTGTATTTTAATATAATGGACAATACTCAAATACATTTTTTACACTCAATTCGATTTTAATTAATATATGCCTTTTAGCTATGATGGATAATATACATTGAAACTGGGTTAAATTATTTTCCTGTGCTACATTTCAAAAGGAACTGTGCCCTTTTCTGTGGCAAAATATACATAACATAAACTTTACCATTTAAACCATTTTTAAATATAAAGTTCAGTGACATTAAGTACATTCACATTTTTGTGCAACCATAACTATCATCCATCTCCAGAACTCTTTTCGTCTTGCAAAAGTGAAGCTCTATACCAATTAAACAATAACTCCCCTGGGGCTTCCCTGGTGGCACAGTGGTTGAGAATCCGCCTGCCAATGCAGGGGTCATGGGTTCAAGCCCTGGTCCAGGAAGATCCCACATGCCGCGGAGCAACTAAGCCTGTGCACCACAACCACTGAGCCTGCGCTCTAAAGCCCATGAGCCACAACTACTGAGCCCACGTGCCATAACTACTGAAGCCTGTGCGCCTAGAGCCCATGCTCCACAACAATAGAAGCCACAGCGCTGAGAAGCCCGCACACCGCAACGAAGAGTAGCCCCCATTTGCCGCAACTAGAGAAAGCCCGTGTGCAACAAAGACCCAACACAGCCATAAATAAATATAAATAAAAAATTAAAAAATAACTCCCCTGTCCCCCAACCCCTAAATCCATGACAACCAACATTCTACTTTCTGTCTCTATAAATTTGACTACTTCAGGTATTTCATATAAGTAGAGTCATACAGTATTTATCTTTTTTGTGACTGGCTTATTTCACTTAATATTAATGTCCTTAGGGTTCATCCGTTGTAGCATGTGTCAGAATGTCCTTCCTTATTAAGGCTGAATAATATTCTGTTGTCATATACCACATTTTGTTCATCCCCTCATCTCAGTGGATGCTTGGGTTGCTTCTACCTTTTGGCTATTCTGAATAATGCTGCTATGAAGATTGGTAATCAAATATCTGTTCATGTTCCTGCTTTCAGACTCTTTGGGGAGGAAGGATTGAAAGAATAGAATAGAAATTAAAATTGAAAAGAATTGAAAGAATAGAAGTGAAATTGCTGGATTATATGGTAATTCTGTGTTAAACTTTTTGAGAAACCATCATACCATTTTCCAAAGCAGCTACACATTTTACGTTCCTACCAGCCATGCACGAGTGTTCCAGTTTCTCCACATCCTTACCAACACTTAATTCCTCGTTTTTTTATAATAGCCATCCTAATGGGTGTGAAGTGGTATCTCATTGTGGTTTTGATTTGCATTTCCCTAATGATTAGTGATGTTGAGCATCTTTTCGTATGCTTGTTGGCCACTTGTATATCTTCTTTGAAGAAATGTCTTTTCAAGTCCTTTGTCCATTTTTGTTTATTTATTTTTTGGCTGTGTTGGGTCTTCGTTTCTGTGCAAGGGCTTTCTCTAGTTGCAGCAAGCGGGGGCCACTCTTCATAGCAGTGCGCGGGCCTCTCACTATCGCAGCCTCTCGTTGCGGATCACAGGCTCCAGACGCGCAGCCTCAGCGGCCATGGCTCACGGGCCTAGCCGCTCCGCGGCATGTCGGATCTTCCCTGTCCGGGGCACGAACCCGTGTCCCCTGCCTTAGCAGGTGGACTCTCAACCACTGTGCCACCAGGGAAGCCCGACTCTTGGTTTTAAAAAGAAAAGAAAAACACTCTGTCCTTTCATAACATGAAAAATGCAAGTGAGAACAGAACAGATACTTTTCTTTGTGCAGTTGAATAAGTAAATTAACATTTTTGAAACAATCAGGTTTTAAGTGTTTTTCCTGCTTTCATCCATTTTCTTGAAGTAAGCAAGCTAGCCAATGGCTTCTGATTTTTCCTAGCTTAATGCAGATACCGAAAGAGAAGAAGGAGAAGAGTTTGAAGACAACATGGATGTTTTTGATGACAGCAGTTCCAGCCCTTCTGGCACCTTAAGAAATTATCCACTCACCTGCAAAGTTGTTTATTCCTATAAGGTTTGTATTTCTCTAACATACTTCTCATATTAAATTGTGACAACTCTGAAGATACAAGTAACTGTATCTACCCAGCCTCTTATACTGTACTTATCATAAAATTGGTGTTCAGTTCATGTTAGAGGCAACATAACATAATGGGAAAGAGTCCAGGCTCTGACGTCAGACTGCCTCGGTTAAAATCCTGTCTCTGACACTTACGATCTACATAACTACGCTAGTCCCTTGGTCTCTGTGAGCCTCGGTTTTCTTATCTATATTATGGGGATAATATTATAGGGCTAGTTTGAAGACTAAATGAGATGCCACTTTTATAGCAAAGAATTTAGCAAAGTGCCTGACATCTAGTAAATTTTCTGTAAATAGAACTCTTACCCTTATCAATTGCCTGACACAAGACCCCCCGTTACGATAGTTCTCAAAATTGATATTAAAATAAAATTGCTTGACAGAGCAGTTTTGTTAAACTTTACCTTTCCTAACCTTAATATAACCACCTCTTGTTTCCAGGTTAAGCAAGGATCTGGATAAATAGATTCCTGAACTTCCAAACCTGATTTGGTATAATAGTTCTTAATCTCTGTCACCCCTGCCCTGCTTTCCCATTAGCTTTTTACTCAAAGTAAATTGAGTTTCAGTTCCCCGGTTCCTCTCTTTTCCTTACTCCCTTCATCAATCACTAGCCAGTTCTGTTGAGTCCACCTCCAAAACATATCCTGAATCCATTCACATTTCGCATCTTGGTCTAGGCCATTGCTTTGATTACTGTAAAAGAAAAAAACCCTAATAATTGGTATCCCTTCTTCATACTTGTCTACCAACATACTTGTCTACCACTTTCCACTCTGCAGCCAGAATTATCTTTAATACGTATAGGAGGTTATTTTATTCCCCTGCCTAAAACCCTTTATAAGCTTTCCATCACACAAAGAAAAATAAACTCTTCACAAGGGTCTATAATGTCCAGATTGATCTGGCCCCTGCAAATCTCCTTACCTTCATGTCAGACCAACCCACCCAGCCCATGCACTACATGTTAGCAACTCTGGCTGCCTTTCAGTCTTCAAAAGCACTACGCACCTCTCTGACTTGACAGCTTTGCCCTTGCTGCTCCCCTACCTGGAACTGTCTTTTCCCAAATCTTGGTTGGCTGCCCACTGCTCTTCATATAGGCTCAGCTCAAATAGTGCCTCCTCAGGTTTCCCCTGACCACCTAAATGCATAGCCAACTCCCCAGTCACAACTCTATCCCATTGCCCTTTTGTCCTCATTTATTTACTATATAGCACCTATCACCAACCAAACTGAATCTTGTTTGTTTTCATACTTCTTTATCTGACTCTCCACTAAAGGTCCATGAAGGCAGAAACCTTGTCTATGTCTGTGTACCTTGTTTATGTGTCTTCAGCACCTAGGACAGTGCCTGGCACATAGTGGGTCCTCAGGAAATAATTGTGGAATGAATAAATGAATGATGTAAGGAAGGCATGAACAAATGAATCCCTTTCATTTTAATGAATGGCACTAATTTAAATGAATTCCTTTCATGTTAATGCCATGCTTAAGGGACAACAGCAGAGGAAGGGTCTGAGGAGAATCTAAATCATACATGGGACAGTCTCACTCCTACCACCACCATCCCTGGAGAGCCAAAAGCTGATATTATTTACTCCTCAATATCAGTGATTACCAGACTTTTTTTCATTTAACATCCTTTTATTGTATATTTAAGTTAACAATACTTCCTCTTTTCTAAAAGGGTTGGGATTTTTTTTTCCCAATGTAAACTGTTTTGATAACCTTTTGAAAATTTGAAGTCATCTTCCAAGATACTTGTAAGGTGTTTTAAAATATTATAAAACTTGGTTGGGATTGTTTCCCTATCTTCCGTCTCAGTATTATATTTACTTTGAAGTTCCAGAATTAAAATTTAAGGTCCTTAAACAGAGAGGGTCCTAGGTATCTGAGTGATTATTACATCTGAGGAATTTTACAGATGAGGTAGCATTTCAGTGGGGTCATGAATAAGATCTTTCTAGTTACAGTGATAAGGTAGGGAAGGGAAAGAGCCTTATAAGCAAACAGCAGATACAGAGACACAGTTTGATGAGATAATAGGGTGTTCAGGAAATGTTAAACTCAGTGTTGTGTGAGCATCAAGTGTGGGAAATAGAGCAACTGGAAGTAAAGATGTCAGATAGACCTGTAGATCAGACTGAGTTTGGCTTTTATCCTGGCTGAAGGAAGCCATTGGGTGTCCTAAAATCAGACTAGGCTTTTAAATAAGGTACCCCTGGTCGTGGTATAGATATTCCAGAGAGGGTAGATTAGAGTGGAGTTAGTCTCTATAAGCCTAGTTGTGATTCCTATGGTCCAGACCAGCAAAGAAGGCCTAAGTTAATCTGGTGAGAACAAAGAAAAGCTAAATTTAAGGAGTAGTTTCAAAAGCCTTAAAAATGCTCATAACTTTGACCCTACTACTTACTATATATCCTAAGAAGGTGACCCACAATATAGAAAAACATTCTGGATACAAAATGCTCTTTCATCATAGTACTACTTTATAATAGCAAAGTTGGCAGTCCAATAAGGAAATAGTTAAGTAAATTAACCATTCATATAATGTAACCATAACAAAATTTTATGAAGATAATTGAAAATTATATTAGAGTTTTTTATGTAAGAAGAAATATGTCCAAAAAGTAAGATAGCAAATTGTATTACCTTAAGGTCTTAATTATACATATTTCTAGCTTTTCTACAGTGAACATGTGTTACTTTTGTAATCAGGAAAAATCATTGTTTTAAAAGAAAACAGGAAATTTAGAGAGATGGTGGTGGGAATGGAGGGCATGGCTGCTTCTGGGGTCCTGGCTGCCACTGCGTATTAGGACTTCATGAGGTAGTGTGAGACCACGTGTTTATTTAATAACTATTTACTGACTACTTGCTGTCTTTAGTTGGGATAAGTGAGAAGAATTACATTCCCTGCCTTAAGTAAGTCATTCTAATAGGAAGCGCACAAGTGCAAACAACTAACTTGAGTGCCACAGTAGTCAGTGTTAGAGGGATGCTCAAAGCCTTCTAAGAATAAAAGGAGGAAAAAGCAGCCAGCTCATTGTGGGTGGTCTTGGAAAACATATAAGCTTGGCATCAAATCATGAGTAATAATAATAGCTACCATTTATGAAGTCCTGTGTGCCCGGTATCGTACATATATATATATTTTTTTTCTAATCCCTTCAATAACCCTATAAGGAAGATATTATCGACCAACCCATTAATTCAACAAATATCAGTACGTGAGCACCTTCCATGTACCATGCTGTGCTCTTTTCTAGGCTTGGGGATATAGCATTGATGAACACAGACAAAAATCTCTGCCCTCGTGGAGCTTACATTGTAATAGGAATAAAAAAGAAAACTGAGGCTCTAAAAGGTCTTATGGTCACTTGCCTGTAGAAACAGACTGAAGCTGGACTTGAACTCACAGTAATCTAAATCTAGTCACCAGATGGGAAAGAGGGAGCAGGGCCTGCTGGAAAGAAGGAACAGCCTGATAAAAGCATAGAGGCAATAAAGAACGTGGTATGTTCAGAGAATAGGGAATAGTTTGCTGGGGCCAAAGCATCAAGAGACCACAGGGTTTTGAGTGTCATGCAAAGGACCTGACCTTGTCAAGTGGAAGAATTGGTCACTGCTTGGGTATGGTATGATCAAGCTAGTGTCTGCTTATATAACAATGTTGGACAACTTGCATGGACCTTCACGACTTTTTTTACAAGGGCAGCATTGTATTTAAAGGTGTTCTTAACCCTCCTGCTTTGCTATCACACACACTGAAATCTGGTTGTGTTGGATAACTTTTTAAGTTTTGCCACAGAATTTGTTATGTAGGTGCCTTTTGCTGGTATATTCAAGGCATAGTGTGGTTTCAGATTAGTGAAAAAATTCCATTGGAGGGGGTTGGTGGTGGTGGTGGGATGAATTGGGAGATTGGGATTGACAGATATACGCTAATATGTATAAAATAGATAACTAATAAGAACCTGCTGTATAAAAATTAATTAAATTTTTAAAAAATTCTATTGGAAAAGCTATCAAAAATCAGTGAGCTTTTTTTTCCCTCATATTTTAAGATCAGAGGTAATCTACTTAAAATTCTGTCCTGGAGTATTTCTGTGATTGGTCAGCCATTTTCAATACTATTTTTCTGTCTCAAGTAGCTATTATAGCAA
Organism: Monodon monoceros; assembly: GCF_005190385.1. NCBI lineage: Eukaryota > Metazoa > Chordata > Mammalia > Artiodactyla > Monodontidae > Monodon > Monodon monoceros. Next base: position 57,408,954 of record NW_021703784.1, read on the forward strand.
TGTCCAGAATCTGGGTTTGATGAAATGTACATGAAATAGGAAATGAGTCTTTGGAAATGAGTCTTGCCTTACTTTTGCTTGTGTAATTTGGAGATATTTTACACTTTGAGACTGTGAGATCTGAAAAACTATATGGTCTAAAGCAGTAGTTTTAACTAATCTTGGGACTTGGGGAAAGCTTTTAAGGCTGTTCACTAAGAGCCAGAAGATGTCCACAGACCCCTCCTGTTACATGTGACAGGCAAGTCTCTTTATGAAACAAAGTCACAAAGTCTCTCTCTACAACCCCCCTGCAGAGTCCCTGAGAGCTTGCTCTCAGATTCTACTGCCTCAGGGGTAGTATTTAGGTGTCTGGTGCTAGTGGACTCCTGCTGTTAGGGATTTAAAAAAAAAAAAAACCACAGCAACTTCTGCAGAAGCACACAAGTGGATCAGCCTAGTTTCTACAGTTAAGTTGGAGCATCAGTCATTTCTCTCCTACAATTTTCTTCTCTTGGCCACTGTTTTACGGTGATTCCAGACAAATTCCAGGCACTGGTCAAGCTATCAGTCAATCCATGTACATAGCTCTTTGCATTTTCACAGCCTGCACCTCCATGGTAGCCCTCTGGTGTAGTTCTAATTCACGGCTTTCTCCTTTGCTTGTGCTTCCCAAATCATCATGGTTCTGTGCTTATTCATCCCACACTAACTCCCCCATCTTCCCGAGAATGGCAGGATTGTCATTTTGAAGAAATGGAGGCATCAAGAAGTTGAGTAACTTACCAATAGATACATAAGCTGGAGCTAGAACCCAGGTCCTCTACTTCCAGCAGAGTGCTGTGTTCACTGAACCTGATTGCCTCTTGAGGATTCCGTTTCTCCAGTTTTTGTTGTAGCTTTATTTTGTTTAGTTTTTTAAAGTAAAACTTCACCTCATTATGATAGTTTTACAACACTCAAATTTTTATGTTCAATACGTTTTTCAAAATCATTTCAATATTTTGATCCCCAGTTTTTGTTATGATCAGTTCACATCTGCTCTTTATCTAACCTTTTTAATTTTGTCCATGACCATCCTACATTGCAGGCTTCTCAACCAGATGAGTTGACCATTGAGGAACATGAGGTGTTAGAAGTGATTGAAGATGGAGATATGGAAGACTGGGTAAAGGTATATTCCTTTGCTCATATCGCCCCTTCTTGTGACATTTTCAGGAGTTTGTTTTGGTTCTTGTTGTACCCTGTCCAAATTGTGTGTGCAAACCTGTTTTGTCACATGTCTTTTACTCAGGCTCGAAATAAAGTCGGCCAAGTGGGTTATGTACCAGAAAAGTACCTACAGTTTCCCACCTCGAACAGTCTGCTGAGCATGCTGCAGTCCTTGGCTGCTTTGGACAGTCGGTCACACACATCCAGCAATTCCACGGAGGCCGAACTCGTTTCAGGCAGCCTCAACGGAGATGCCAGTGGTAAAGACTGAAACAAGGCACTCTTTATTTGGTCACATTTGGCCTAAACTGTATTACCCTGGAGTCAGCCTTCAGTAGGTTAAAAAGCACAACTTTATTCCTTTTCTGTAATATGTTTATTTGGTCACGTTTATCCTGTACAGTAGAACCCTAAAGTTGATCTTCAGTGAGTATAGAATTATAGCTGTACGATGGCCTTTTAGTTGTCACTTGTGCATGGGGTGGCTGCAAAAGTAACCTGGTTGTCGGTGTTCTTACTGCATTTTCCTCTCTCTTGCTACCTAGTCTGTTTTGTGAAAGCACTTTATGACTACGAGGGCCAGACAGATGATGAATTATCTTTTCCTGAGGGAGCAATCATCCGAATCTTGAACAAAGAAAACCAGGATGATGATGGCTTCTGGGAAGGGGAATTCAATGGGCGGATTGGAGTTTTCCCGTCAGTGCTAGTGGAAGAACTTTCAGCCTCAGAAAATGGTGACACTCCATGGATGCGAGAGATTCAGGTGCACAACAGGGGGAGAAAGCTGGATTAAAAGATGTTTAAAGAAAATGACTCCCAAGGAGTCTGTTGACCCACGCAAAAGTGGGCTGTGGTCTTGGCCTCACCCTCACCACTCCAATCCTTGGTTGCCGGGTTTCTGCAAAACTGAATTTGGGAAGCAGAGACTTGTCAGTCAGGCTCTTGTGCCATGGCTGTATGACAGCTCACTTCTCCCACATTCTGTTCTCTGAATTGGGGAACGAAAATACTAAATTGTGTGTGACATACAAAAGAATGGTTTGGTGGAGAGAAAGAAAGAAACCAGAGAGGGAATGTATTGTCTCTGTGGTTAGTTTATGCAGTAAAAATATTAGCTTGCTCTTTTTCTCCCTTACACTGTCAGAGCCTCCCTGCCCAGCCCAGGTCCTACTAGTCCTTTTCAGAGAACTGATGAGCCTGCCAGAGCTCCATAGGCTTAGCTCATCATAGCAAACCTTGTCTTTACGGGAAACTTCTAATTCGGATCAGTCACAGCAGGCCTGGCAGGTCCAGGACCATAAGGAACATGTCTGTCCATCTTACTTGTGTGGTATTGTGACCACTTAGCATGACATTTACAGAACCTGGGGAAGTCAGAAACTCAGCCAATTATTTTATCTTCACTGAAAAATACAATTTGTCCCTTTTTTTGTTCTTCACTGAACTAATTTGGTATGTTTTCAATAGAACTCTCGAGAATGGTTTGACTTGGTAACTGTTTAAGATAAACTAAAATCAGTAGTATAATGAGATCTGTGGAAGGAAAAAGTTAAATGCAACACAAAACTGGGGGTTGGGGTGGTTATTCTAGGCTCATTTGCTTCTAATGAGGCTGACCAAGAAAGTTAATAATCATAACTTAGCTCCAAAGAAAAGTAATTTGCCAGGAGTAGTCAGAGAAGCCTGCTCGTCTCTCCTTCCTCAAGTGAGCACTTCGTAACCTCTCTTCCCTTTGCTGCAGATCTCTCCCTCCCCCAAGCTGCCCGGCTCCCTGCCTCCACTGCCACTGTATGACCAGCCTCCTAGTAGCCCTTACCCCAGCCCAGATAAGAGGAGCTCCCAGTACTTCCCCCGCTCTCCTTCAGCAAATGGTAAGGGTTCTCCTGGGCATGGGTCTACATACACTTTCATTCAGAAATCCACACGTTCACCTGAAGAGCAAACAGATCTGCATTAGCATTTTTATTGCTCAACAACACAAATAAATTGAGCTTCTTTGATTCCCTCCCTTAGAAAACAGCTTCCATGCCGAATCGCCAGGATTCTCACAGGCATCCAGACATACTCCTGAGACCTCATATGGGAAACTACGACCTGTAAGTCTCTTATCTGGCAGGGTTATAGAATGCGTAGTTTCTCCAAATTGAAAGTTAGAAATTAATGTATCTCCATGACCCCTGTGTTGTTACTAATTCCCTCCATGCCAGGGTAAGATGGAGTTGGGAAGTTAAAAAGAGCTCTGGAAAAGGAAGGCTATAAAAATGAACACATCTTGGAAGGTCTAGCTTACACTGGTGCTTTCCTCACTGAGCCATGGAGAGATTGCAAGGTGACAGCTATGAAAGTGTATTTAAATTATAACAAGCTCTGAGAGCATTAAAGTGGTCTAATTGTGAAACAGAAGCATTTTTTTTTCCAGCAGGCATTTTATGAGAACCTATTTTCCAGGCCTCTAATTGCCTCTTTGACGGACACTGAAGATACATGCATTTTGAGGTTTGAGAGCTTCTATTCTCAAAGGAATCTGTTCTTACAAATAATCACCTCTACTCGCCCCTCACTGACTCCACCCCACCACCCCACTGTGAAACAGCTCTTCCAGGGTCATAACTTTCGCATGCGAATCTAGTGCATATTTGCAATTTTATTTTCCTAGACCCCTTATCAGCATTTGGCACAGTTCTCTGAAGCACTCACTACCTTTGGCGTTGTTCATTCAGCAGATATTGAGTGCCTTGTTAAGGACTTGGCTCTTGATCCTAAACGTTTAGGAAGCTATTGTAAGATTGTAAGCAGGACAGTGGTATGACCAGTTGTGCATTTTTAAAACACTGTTATGGCAGCTAAGTGGAGGATGAATGGAAGGTGATAGAATGGACACAGGGAGCCGTTAGGAGGCTGGAGCAGTGGTCCAAGCAAGAGGGGACAGTAGTGTGGACTAGCGGGTAAGAGCGTGAATGGAGAGAAGTGGACCTGTTTGTTCTACCACACTTTCCTGGTCTGCTTTCTACTTCCTGGCCCTTCCTTTTTGTTACTGAGTCCAAGCTCACTCTTCTCGCCGCAGGACAGGCCAATAAATCGGGAGACGAGGTATTGAGGCGAAGAATAGCGACTTTACTTGGAAAGCCGGCAGACCAAGGAGATGGCAGACTAGGGTCCCCAAAAAACCATCTTGGATGCCTGTTTCTTTTATGGAACAGAGGTGGGGGAGGAGGTGAGGAAGTAAAGTTAAAAGGCCATTAGTTTTGCCTGCTTGGCCAGCATGGGGAGGGGATGTGTTAATTTCTTCTTTTCTGCAGCCATTCACAGGTGGGCAGGGTCAGATTGTCTCCCTGTGAGCTGAACAAAGGCACTTTAATTTAACATTCAGGCAGAGGGGCAGGGTTCCCTGAGGCAGGCCACTATGTATGATTATAATAACAAAAGCAACAAAAAGCAAAGGTTAAAGTCAAAGAAACAGATCCAACACAGAGTCAGAATTGGCTCTTCCCTGTTATATTTTCATTGACCTTTGCGGGCTTCTCTGCCTCTATCCATCTCTGTTGATGCTTTTCAGGGTTCTTTCCACAGGCTGCTTCTCTTAAAGTCATTAGAGTCACTCTCTGAGTAATCTCATCTACTCCCAAGGCTTTGATAACCATTTATTTACTGACAACTCCCAGATTTATAACTGCCAATCCAGTCTCTTCCCTGAGCTTCAGACTTGTGGAAATCTCAGTGTGTATGTACCAAAACCCCCAAAACTCAGCAAAACACGAGTTAATTATCTTCCCTCCCAGACATACTCCTTCTCCCATATTTCCTGTCCTGGTGAGTGGTACCCCCATCCTGCCAGTGCTCTGCCATCACTCGTGACACCTCCCTGACCCTGCCTTCCACAGAGTCATCGCAAGTCCTGCCAGGTTTACCTTGGAGACAGCTGTCAAGTTTTTCCACCCTCTGCTGCCCCACTGCCCGTACCCTAGTGCAGGCCAACATCAGCTTTCTTTCAGACCACCACGTGAGTCTCCAAAACTGTCACCTGTATTCTCGCCCACCACCACTGTTTTCTTCAAACTTTTACCTGAGTCATCTTTTCACACATCTGATACTGCTGTTTAAAATCCACCAAAGATTCCTCTTTGCCTACAGAATAAAGCTCCGATTTTTAAATATGGATTAATGAGGCCCTTCATTACTTACCCCCAGCCTACCTCTCTAGTCATCTCTCTTGCAACTCTCCTTCCAAGACATGTTGAAAGGTTTTCAGTTCTCCAAGCATTGCTCTCACTTTCAACTCTAGGCCTCTAGGCCTTTGCTTTGGAAGAGGCTTTTAGGGCTACAGAGACTCTTGTGCCCATGAGGACTTCAGCCTAGGCAAGAACCTGAATCATGAGTTTCACATTTCATCCAGAACAATAGGTCCTTCTCAGTGTAAGAAGTTGTGAAAATTAAGTTGAAAGCACATGCTTAGAGCATTTCTGAGAGCCCTGGGGTGCCCATCTCCTTGGATAAATGACTAGTTGGGGTTTGGATGCTTCAGGCACTGAATCGGGAAGCTGACTGACAATCCATGTGATGGTTTCCTGCTCAGGTCCGGGCAGCTCCCCCTCCACCTACGCAGAACCACCGAAGGCCAGCAGAGAAGATCGAGGATGTGGAAATCACACTGGTGTGATGATGGCTTTGCCCGTCCGTTACTGCTACAATCAAGGCCAGGCTTAGAGTTTGGCCAGTCTTGTTTTTTAGGCACCTTTGCATGATGATGACTCGAACAGAGCAAAAACAAGGAGGATTATATGTGACTGGGTGGCCTCGTAGACTCCTTCCATGTTTTGAATATTTTGTGCCTTTTTTTGTTGTCATTTTCTATGTCATCTCTCCTACCACAGCACAAATCCTAGAGGGCTCTAGAAACACAGAGGGGGACAGCCCTCTTGCCTAACAGTGGCCCATTTTTGTATGAGACTCAAGACCAGGCCTCGATCAGGGCACAGTCACAGAGATACTGATCATGTGCACTCGTACAGTATATTACTGTGGCCACAAGGATGTGGCAAAGATTCTCATCTTTCTTCAAGTGGCTTCTGCTCATCTGATTGAGTTTAATCAGATCACACTGGCTACATAAGGAAGCAGGAGGAGGGATTTCAGGAGAGGCTGGCTCCTCCCCGCAGTTAGTCCCCAAATTGAGAAACTGAAACCGTATTGGAAAAAAATGGACTGCCCTGAGTTTAGTACCAGTTGCATTAAGGCACATCTCTTCCACAACTAACAGATTTAAAACAATAACAGTGTCCTTTGTATTAATATTTATGCCATTCATTTAGTATTAGTGGAGCTAACATGGAGGGGCTGAACTAGTAGCCGAATCTCATCCCATCACATAGACTAATAGAAAGGAGGCTGTGGCAAAAGCAGAAATGGAGCTTCCAGATCTGAAATGAGCCAATTTAATGTTCTTTTTATATTTGGGTATTTTTCATTTTAATTTTTACAGTGTATACTATTCTGACCAGTATCCTTAGAATCTGAATGTCTAGATAAGCTGGGGACACATACTTGCCTTGTCGAGCTTCTCTACTGGGGAGGCCTCTAGCATTATTTTATTCCCAAGCCAGTCCACTGGCCCAGGCAGCCACCCACCACATAAAATGCAGCTTCCCAGGTCCAACTGACCTGACATTTCCTTGGGAGGAAGAACCTGTGGCTCATGGAAACCAGCTTCCTGTGAAGGACTAAAGGATTCCACAGGTGCAAACTGACAGGTTCTCCACGTCACAGGGAGAGCCAGGAGTAGCCTTCTCTGCAGGCTAACAAACCCATAGCCGCAGGCGTCCCAGAGTAGGCCTCCAGCGGCCCTCCACCTCCTATGGAAGATAGGGAGTGCATTGCTTAGGGACTAAGGGATGTTTGCCAGTTGCTTTTTTTTTTTTTTTAAATCAAATTTGTAGAATTTAATTCGAAAGTTGTCTTATGCTTTGAAAATGCCATCCCTCCTAAGAATCTAAAAACGTGAAATGCTCGCCAAATGTCCCCATGGGATTTTTGACCAAAAGTAAGGTCAGAGCTGAAGAAATTTTCAGTTAGTCATTTGATCACTTCAGTGACAGTACCCATTGATGAATCTTCTCCGTGATTTGAGGATTTTTTTGTTTTTTGCTTCTTAACCTGTTGATCTATTTGAGGTCTTTTTGTGTTTATCAAACTTATTCTTAAGTTTAAAAAAAATTTAAAGGGTGGGTTTTTTTTTTAAGATTTTAAAGTTTGTTGACAAGTTTAAAATCTTCAAAGCACTTTAGAAATCTTCAAAGTGCTGAAATCAGGCAATTCTTGCCACCCAGTCTTGTATTCTCTCTTTAGCTAGCAAAATTGTCCTTGAATCTGGGTTTTCCACATTCTCAGAGGGTTATTTGAAATCTTTTGTTATATTTTAAAATATTTTTTGGAAGAGCTGCTAATTTTATTTTAAAAATACAAAGTTGTAAAAATATGCCTCCTTTTTAAAAAGAACCCCTCCCTCCAGGACATGTAATCCAGTGTCACAGTGCACACGGCTGGGCTCGGAGGAAGCGCCTCTGTGTAGATGTGCTTTCTTTACAGTGGCTGTAAAAACTTTGTATTTATTATGTATAAAATGTTGAATAATAAAAAAATGGAATTAAGTTTTCTAAGTTTTACTTATAAAGAGATTTGGGTAAGCAGGCTTTTCCAAATACCCAGTGCTTCTTATAAAGATACTTCTAGGCCCTCCTTTAAACCCTACAACAGATACAGAGAGGGGGAAGTAAATTAATCCATCCATGGGACAAACAGTCCTGCATGCCACCCACCTGCCATGTGTAATACCCTGAATGCTAGAGATAGAAATAAATAAGTTGTGGTCTTGGCTCTCAAGGTTCTTTCCCAGTGGAGAAAAAAAGGATACACATGAGGACAGTACTGTGTGAGGTGCTGGAAGGGCGAGGCAGGGAGTGTGCTGAGGAAGCTGAGGAGGGAGCTCTGATTCTGCAGCTGGAAGGGCGAGAGGAGGGCCACTGAGTCCCCTCAGAGGATGTGACTGCTGGCTTCTAGGAAGTGGGCACTCTGGACTACTCTGTCCTTTCCTAAACCTCCACCCTGAGTAATGAGTCAAGGGAAGGAGATTTTACTGGTCTCGGGGGTGGCTAGAGGATTCCAGGTGAAAAGGCGAGTCCCTCTGGCTGCCAGCTGGCCCAGTGAGGATGAGAGGTCAGCCTGTTTGGGGAGGGGCCCCACAGCCCTCCTCTTCCAGAGCTGCGCATGTGCGATATGTATTCTTCCAGACGTTTTCTGTGCATAGAACTCATATGCACACACTGCCTTTTTATATGTGAGATTATATAATACATTTAGGTATCATTCTTTTTGAAGGCTGCATTATATTCCACTGTTCGGATATATCATAATTTAAACATTCCTGCAGTGATGGATGATGAGGTTGTATCCATCCATTTGCTATTTGAAAGTTGAAATGAACACCTTTGTACATAATTCTTTAAAAATTTGTTCCAGTGAAAATATTGGGTAAATTCCTAAATACGAAACTTGAGAGTCAAAAAGGTATGTGTGTATTTAATTTTGTTAGATGTTGCCAAATTGGCCTCCAAAATGACCGTATCCGTTGACACTCCCACCAACAGCATAGAAGACAACATGGACTTTGGAGTTGGAAGGTCTGAGTTAAATCCTGCCTCCCACTTGACAGCTGTGGAACCCAGCTTCAGTGTCCCCATCGGAAACATGAGAATAATGCTGTGGATCCAAGGACATGTAAAGTGTGCAGCACAGGGTGGTCCCCACGAGCATCCCTCACCATCACTTTGCCCACCTTCAGCGGCCTCCCCTACAGAACTGCTCCTTGCTATCCTTCTGGCCTCCTAGTAACACAGGGCTGTCATGAGGCCCAGTGGAAAGAGTGGGTGTGAAAATGCTTCACCATAAATATGGTAAGGACTATCAGTGCACATTTAATATCTCTTCCATCTCTTGCCTTCCCCTGCTAATGAAAGCTGCTCGCATTCAAGACTACTGTTGGCCCCAGAGGCCTGGTCTGTGACCAGCGGACGGAATTAAGCTAATCATCCCACCCCTGTATCATAGCTACATTGGGGCCTCCTTCATCACAGGAACTAAAGGTAAGGCAGCTGAACCAGGTTCGCAGCACATCACCTAGATCCCTTTCCTCTGACCCACCACCCCAGCCCACATCCACAGGCAGACAGAAGCAACTGGGAGGATATCCTCTGGCCGCAGCCCTGCCACCGCTTGATGGACGCCCTTTCCACTGGGCTGCCACAACCCTGACTTTAAAAGAAGTAGAATGAGATGATTTCCAAGGGCTTATCCAACTCTTATGTTCTAGATAAGTTCAGTTTCTAGATGCAGAGTGAGAACATCACACAAAAAGGTCACAATATTTGAGAACAGACTTTACGAACACAGAGACTTCTCAGGATGGCCAAAAGTTGAAAATTCAAGCCACTGAACTCTCCACTGGGACAGAGCAAACTGTCCTCTGGGTTGTGGTCACACCCGGGCTGCACTATTCACTCACTGCCCAACGAGCCCAGCCAAAGCTTTCGGTTGTGAAGCCCGTTATTTCCTAACCCTCTGAGGGGCCTTGTAACAAAATCTGGCTGAATCTTTGCATTTAATGCTCGTTATGAAGCTGTTTTTCATGACTAAAATACATTACAGAAATTTTAGTTTAGAAGGGAGAGAATTGTCCTGAAATCCTACAACTTAACCAGTACAGAAATTTTAGTTTAGAAGGGAGAGAATTGTCCTGAAATCCTACAACTTAACCAGTATAAGTTTCCTCCTAGATGTTCCCTGTGTTTGCTGTTACTGCTTGATCTGCCAAGAACCCCGTGAATGCCAAAGAGCATCTTGTTTCTGGACCATTTTCCCCTGGTCCCACTGGCCAAAAAAACAAATGCAGCATTTCTGCTGTGTCTGTGTCAGAGAGCCCTGGTCTGAGAATATTTTCCTGGAATGTTATCCTGAAACAGCAGAAATGAACACACCTCTTAGGGTTCACACCTCTTCCACACTGTGTGCTCAACACCTAAGCATGTGTTTTGTCACTCACTTGCTCCTATGAGGGGCAGGGGAAGAGCCTGGTCAAGAGGCCTGTATTCAAGTCCCTGGGCTGCCTCGATTACCTGTGCCCTTAAGGTCATCCCTTCACCCCTCTGGGCTTTCCTCTTCTTGTCTCTAAAGTAGGAACGAGAAGACAATACAAACTTCATAAGACCCAGGGGGATCAAATAAGATAATGTACAGATAAGCTGAAAATATTTTTGACTAGTGGATGAGCATCTGTAAGAAGAAAACTACCTGTACCAGACACGTCACGTCGCATCTCACAGATGGGTCCACACCTAGTGCCACCAGGATTCCTCCAGAGAACGATGGGCCAGGACCACCTCTATTTGTTCAGTCAGCAAACTTACTGCCCCAGGCCACGTTGTGGGCATTGAGACATAAGTGACTCAGTTCCCATCCCCGTCACCAACGGGCTCACATCTGGTGGGGGTGACGTGGGAACAGCAGTTTCAAGCCAAAGTGCCTCTCCCAGGACAGGGAGATGACCAAGGGGCAGTAGGACCCCAGAGCAAGAGCCTCTGTCATTTCTCCCTCTCAAGCTTCAGGCAGGTAGAGGAGGTGGTACCCATGCCTGTACCACAGCCCCAGGGAAGAGCCCGGATCACCAATGGTGAGGTGCAGAGCCATGGAGCAGGGAGAGTCTCACGGACGTGGAAACTCTTCCCACTGTGATTCGCCCAAGTTCTCTCAGGAAGGTAACTGGGAGTAGAACCTAGAACCTGGCCTCCAGAAGACCAGGCCAGCAGCTCTCTGCAGAGCCTAAGTCCAGTTTTTAGAAAAGAGGGAATCGGGGGCCTGGATTCTTATCCCTGCTCTGATGTGTGACCCTGGTCCCTCTCTGGCCCTCAGTCCATATGCACAGCAAGGGTGACACTTTTGACATTAGGGAACAAACTCAGGCAGGCAGCCCCTGCGTACTGAACACCTGAGTAGCAACTATTGAAAACCTGGAGAGAACCGGAAGCTCAGAGCGTTTTCTTTTTTTAATACATCTTTGTTGGAGTATAATTGCTCCACAATACCGTGTTAGTTTCTGTTGCACAACAAAGCGAATCAGCCATATGCATACACATGTCCCCATATCAGAGTGGTTTTAAGCACAGGGTTCTATCCCTGCCCCCTCTGCTGCCCGGGACTGCAAAGACTAGAGGTGCAGCCTTCCCAGCTGGCACCCCTCTGAGCTCTTCCCCTGCTTGGCCTTTGCCAACCCTTTTCCCCACACTTGCCTCATTCCCTGGAATGCCCAGCCTGTCTCTGGCCTTCCAGACTTGCTCCTCCAGGAAGCATTCCCTCCAGGTAAGTTAAGTTGTGCATGTGCTCCCTGAAGTGAGGCAGGCATGTGCTAGCAGATCTGCCCCATGAAGAAAGGAAGGCTTAAAGGGGGTAAAGGGGTCACTGTCCCAGGAGTTGAGTCATATAATTTCCTGAGCTCCTTTTCTGCATTCTCTAAGCAGTCTGAATTCACTGCAGTCCTGTGAGGTACTTGCCCCAGATGATGTAGCTGGTTTAACAGCCTCCCAGGATTCAAGTTCACCTCCCTCCTGCGGCCCTGCATGTCCCTCAGTTCAAAGGACACTAACCACCCCCCCCGGGCTCAGGCCTAGGCACCCAGGGCCAGAATGGAAAAAGAGAAGCAGGGAGGGATTTAGTTTAGACAGAAAGCTAGAATCATCTACCCGATGGAGGCAGTGGGCAGGCACACTGCTGGAGCACGGCAGGTAATGCCCTGCAGCTCTGCCTAATTGGGAGCCCAGATTCGCTGACATTTTGTTTAAAAAAAAAAAAAAAGTATGACAAGAGTCACAATCCTGCTGTGCCAACTGTGATGATCTCGTATCACTTACCCTCTCTGAGCCTCAATTTTCTCACCTGTGAAAGAGACACCTACATCACAAGGTGGTTGGGAGGAACAAGATACTGGATAGAAAGCACAGGGCACAGGGCCTGACGCAGCTCAGTAACGGTGGCTACTGGAAGCTTTGGTCTTTCTGAATCCCAGGAGGCGGGAGAATGGCCTTGGCAGACCTAGGCAGCTGGTGACTCCTGGTGGCCGCTGGGAGCCAGGGCATGAGGGCCAGACCTTCAGCAGCCTTAGATTCAAAAGATCCTGGACTCCTAGAGTCTTTGACTGTTAGACTTGCTGAGTCCTCAAATAAGAGAATTTAGTCACTTATGAACATTCCCTGAGGCTTTCTCTGGCTCTGAGGCCTGATCCCAGGGAATACTTTGCTCCCATCCTGGCCTCTGCCAAGAGCTTCCTGACTGAGATGGAGGGAAGCAGACACAAACGTGGTGGGGGGGGTATAGAGATGGAGGAGGCTCCTAGCCAGCCTGGCAGGTGAGGAGAGGCTCTCAGTGAGGGGATCCTGAAGGACAAATTTGAATTAGGAGTTGGGAGGGAAGAACATTCTGGGCAGAGAGAAAATCACACGCAAGACACATTCAGAGTAGCAACAAAGTGAAGATGCAGCTGAGGCCAGCAGGGCCACATCCTGAGGGTAAGGAGTTTCTCTGCAGGCAGTGCAGAACTTCAAAGGGTTGGACGTATGACCACAACACCTTAGAAAGTCACTCTGGCTGTGGCAAGGAGGGAACTAGGTGGAGAGAGCAGGTCGAGGACAAGGTGGCCTGCAGTGGCAGCAGGAATGGAAAGGAGAGTTAGACGCAACAGCCCCATGCCTTGGTGCCCAAGAAGAAGTGGGGTGTGAGGGGAAGAGACGCTTATGACAGGGATAGATAATGCCTAGGAGGCAGCTGGGTATGTCACCCAGAGCTCAGGGGACAGCTGGGCCGAGGGCAGTGAGTGAGCTGGGATCAGCAGAGTGTAGATTTGGGTATTTAGCCAACACTTAAACAGCCTTTGTCATGTGCCAGGAACTTTACAAATACTAATGCATCGAGTCCTTACAACAGTCTTCGAGGTAGATACTATTTTCCCATTTTACACAGGAGTAAACTATGGCACAAAGACATTAAGTAACTTGCTCAAAATCATTCTGCTACTAAATAGTAGAGCAGAGATTCAAACCCAGACAGTCTAGCTGCAGAGTCCTGGCTCTTAGCGCTCTCCTGCCCATCCTGGAAATAGTCTGCAAAACGCTGGGACTCAGGAGAGACACTGTAAGGTAATAAAGGAGGCTGAGAGTTCTAGAGTAAAGCCTTGAATCTCAACTGAGCGGACCCCCAGAGGTCAGCCCCTATCACTCAGGGACAGAAGTCCCCTTCAACACCTGGTGACTGGCAATGGCCGTCCCACTGACCCTCCTCCACGCCCCAGGTTGGGGAAGGAAATGGGAGTGCCCAGGTTCCACCCTATTGGGTCTGCCATGTACTCCAGATGCTTGTTGTGTGGCTTAAATCTGATGCTGATGTAAGCGAGGCCCAGGCCCAGCCCACGGATGTCCTCCCCGCCACACAAGGGGTCTGCCTCTGGGGCAAGAATGCGGCCCCAGTCTAAAGGCAGGCCTGTTGTACCGAGTACTTGACATCACTCTGGTTTTTCAGGATCCTTTCCACAGGGCCCCTCTCGGCTGTCTCCCCTGCTCCCTCCTCAGAATTCACACGGCCCCTCCTCAGCCTCGGTCTACCCTGGGTGCCTGAAACAGAAGGGCCCAAGGACCAGGACCAGCTTAGACCGAGGATGAAATTTCCACTGCTCCAAAAGCCACTGTCCTTTGCTGCCTCTAGGCCTTTCTTCATGCTGTCAGCACAGAAGGCGGGCCAGCTCTGCCCAGCTCTGTGCGGGGGCAGGAGGAAAGGGAGCCCAGCCTGGGTCTCCTTGAGCCTCCACCCAAAGGCTTCCCTGTTCCCTGAATGCTGCAAAGAGGCAAGCAGATGCCAGTTTAAATGTAATTTTTTTCCACTTTTGCCAGAGATAAAAAACAAAACAATACAGTAATCCCCCCTCAACCCACACTTTGTTTTTAAACAAACAGGCCAGGTCCTGCCAGGCCTTCTTACCCACTAAATGCCACCCCCATCCCTGCACCCCTACTGGCCCTGGAGCCTCTGGGGCAGTGGGGAGCTGTCCTCCAGCTTCAGGCTTTGGACTAGAGCTCCAGCTCAGGCAGGGGAGTTGTGGCACTAATGCCAGAGCACAACCTTCCTGGCTTGGTCCACGCTCACCACGTGGCTCCCAGAGTAGCACCAGGCCACGGCATTGACGGCGGCGCTGAGGAGAGGGAGAGGCAGGCTTCAGGGGGCGTCCACTGCTGGGCTCTGCCCCTCATTACTGAACCTGGGCATTTTGAAGCCCTCTCTGAGCCCATCTCCTCACCTGTAAAATGGGCTCAGAGGGCTGTGGTGAGAGCAGACCCAAGTGCACATGGGAAGACACCTTGTGAACTATGAAGGGCTCAGGTGCGGGGGCAGGGAATGGAAGGTACGGGACAAGGGCTGGGGGTTCCAGGATGCCCAGCATGTCAGGACCTGGAATCAGCTTAGCAGGACTGGGGCAGGGTGGGGGGTGGGGTACTGGGGCTGGGGTGGGCAGGTGGGTGGGCAGTGGCCGTGCTCACCAATGGGGTCCCCGAAGGCTACTCTCCAGTTTCCCAGTGTCTACATCCCAGATGTAAAGAGCTCCATCCCAGGAACCTGCCAGTGCGTAGCTTCTGTCTGGGCTGCAGGGACCACAGCACAGCAAGAGAGAGGAGATTAGAGGTAAGGACACAGACACAGACAGATGGGACACACTCAGGCATGGGTGCTGTGCTCTCATGGACACACCTGAACACAGCTTTGGTCCAGTCAGAACCGCACCTGAAGCCATCAGCCCTGAAAACAGACAGGGTCAGGTCAGAATGGAGGTGGCTCAGCCAGGAACTTACGGAGCTTCCTCTCTCCGGCAAGGGCTTGGCCACCTCACCAGGCCCTGATCCAGAGGGGCCTCCAGGGAGGGCCCCCCGCTGACGGGCCTTTTACAGGGGACAAGGCCCAGCTGCCACAGCCAAAGCCACAGGATCAGTGGGCATAAAGCAGGTACCTGAACACCTGGCGGACATTGCTGACACGCAGGTCGATGACCTTGAGCGTGTCGTCTCGGGAACAGCTGAGCAGATGCAGCTGGTCGTGGCTGAGGCTCAGGGAGGTGACCCGGCCCTGCACAGGGATGACCTGGGTGCAGCGGGGTCCCCTGAGGAGCAGGGACAAAGGCGAGGATGAGCAGCAGCCACCCTGACAAGGCTGCTCCTGACAGACTAACGAAGTCCAGAGGCGCCCCTGGTCTCAGGCCACTAAGGCCAAGGCTGACAACTAACCTCCCCCTGCAGCCAGCCCCTTCCATCAGGAACTTACTAAACCCTTGGGTCACTAAAATAAGTGCTGGGGGCGGGGGCGGGGAAGCAATGAAAGTCTGTCTTTAAATATGTGAAAGAGAGTGCAAAGGGTTTCAAAAGGCAATCTCTGCAGATGAGTCAGAAGCCTGAGGCAGGCCTGGCACTGGCTCTGGCACTGGTTCCAGCACTGGCTTTTATAAACCATTCAAGCCTAATGCTGGGCTCTTAGGCTCAGAAAACAATATAACTTTTGTTCCTTTTGACTAAAAAGTGGTGATTATATGGGAAAAAAGAGATTCTCCATTTTGGTTGGCAAGACCCAGGCAGGGTCCCTTGGTTGGACCGAGGGCCAATAAGAAGGAGGCACAGGTCTCCAAGGGCAGCTGAGCCTTCAAGGGGCCGAGCCCAGCACAGAGGCCACCAGAGCCTCGCTTCCCCAAGGTACCCTCAGCAGCTCCATGGCTAGAAAAAGGAAGAGAATACAGGAGCCCTGCCCCCACCTCCACCACCCACAGCCTGCGCCTATCACCTGCTGTCCCAGAACCGGATCTTCTGGTCATTGTGACCACTAATGATGACATGGTCCCCACACACCACATCGTTACAGTAGGAAAGGACATTGATGGTCCTGGAACCTAGGGACCAAGGAGTAGAGCCCCAGCCTCAGAGAAGGGTTATCAGGAGCCAACCCACTGGATGTATGGAGAAGCTGAGGCCCAGAAGCCCCAGAGGTAAGGTGTCCTCCCAAAACTAGAACCCAGGTCCCCTGTTCCCCAGCCCAAAGCCTGAGGTCACCTAGAAACCAGGGAAAGCATCATCGATGGGGGGGATAGAAGAGGGACCTTGGGAGGTTTCATCCCAAATGCCTGTAAATCTTGAAGCCACTCCCAGAGAGCAGGCTGAGGTCCCCCATAGCCTGGCAGGGTCCTGGCCGTTGGGAAAGGGGAGGGTTGGGCCTCACAGTAGGCTCGGCCTAGGTCCCACTCCTTCACTGTCCGGTCCCGGCTCCCGGTCACCGCCTGATGCATCGTTAGCTTGAATTTGGCAGCCGTCACCTTGTCTGTGTGTCCAGATAGTGTCTCCTGCCACCATCCCAGATATGCATCAAGGGTATGGCCAAGACTCCATAACAAACCCCTCCAGGCCCAAGGCATGACCCCTGACCCCCAGGCTGCCTCCCCAGTCAGGCCTCACCTTGGACTGTGCCTCCCCAACCTTCCAAAGCTGGGCGGCCTTATTGTAAGTAGCTGCCAGTACCTGGGAGCCCTGGGGAGATAGGAGGGGAAAGGATAGGTCCTGAACCTGGGCCTGGCCAGAGGCAACTGCAGGCCAGAGAGCTAGGGTCAGGGCTGCCTCAGAGCTTCCCCCAGCCCAAGTCACCCAGGTAGGCAGGGGAGAATCGAGGCCCAGGGAGGAGGATTGTGTAGGAGCTCTAGGATACCCGTGATGTTCCCTCAGGCCCCAAAGCCCCCACCTGCCCAGTGTGGAAACTGGGGGAGGGACATCCTATGCCCCCCAGGTCCTCTCACCGAGGGGTCAAAGTCCACACTGGTGATGCTGCCGCCAGCTCCTTCAAGGGTCTGGTTGGCCTCCAAGCGCCCTGGGGGGACCAGGAGAAGGGACAAGTGAAGTGAAGTCACTAATCTCACGAAACAGGAGCCTGGACTGTGAGTGGGAAGATGAGTCTCTCCTAAATTACAGGACAGAAGTGCTGGGCCTGTTCTTGGGGGAGCGGCCAGGGTTGGGGAGTGGGGGTGGGGGTCTAGCTGGAGGCTGCACCTTCCTGAACTGCCAGCAGAGGGCCCCGGGGGGCTGCAGGTCATCTCGCGGATGTCTGGAAAAGACCAGAGAGAAGGGACTGTCCCTAGGTCACACGGCAAGCCAGAGCCAGGCCAGCTGGAGACTCACCTCCTCCAGGAAGCCTCTGGGATCCAGCTCTCACTCCCCAGTACACCCCCCGCTACAGAACACAGAGTAGATAGCTAACATCTGCCTCACGACTGAGTTCTGAGGGCTCAGTGGCACTAGAAGAGGAGGTGGCCTGGTGGGGGGGCCCAAGGGCCTGTCCCTGTAGAACCTCGTGACATGGTGCCTCCACCACCCCAACAGGGACCATCTGAGCTCAGCCCTCCCCACCCCGCAGGCCTCGACTTCAGGAAGTGGGAGGCTCTGCCCTTCTTAGGAGCAGTGAGCCCAGAACTCTTGCCGCTGCCCACAAGAATGTCCCAGGTGAGGAAACGCAAAGACTCAAGACCCCTCCCACCAAGGAGCAAGCTGAAGGTGAGGCTGGCCTGTGGGCAGGGACCCTCACCTCCCACGACATTCCAGAGGAGGATGAGGCGGTCAGCCCCTCCAGTGGCCAGGAGGCTGCTACTGGGGCCAAAACGAACAGCATTGACCTCAGAGAGGTGGGCATCCTGTGGGGAAAAGGGGAGGTCGGTGCCCCTGGTCCTCGCCACACACACCTCTTTGCTCACACTCACAGCTCTCTGTCACGCATCTTTGCACACATCAGGTCTCTGTTCGAACACTGAGTTTCAAACTCAGCCCCACCAGGGCTCATCACCTCTGACTGGACCCCTGCAGCAGCCTCCCGCCATGTTCCCAATACTCCACTACCTGGCTTCCTGGTCTCCCGGCCTCCTGCCTCTCCCTCATTATAAAATGCCAAAGGGCTCCCACCACAAGCTGTGGGAGGAAAACTCCTGCTCCCAGTGAGGGGCCCATCCTTGCTTCCCCAGCCTCCTTGGACCACTCCTGGGACCTGCACTCCCATATCGTACCCCATGCACTTGGCCCAGCTCCTCCTTACCAGCACATCCTGAGCTCGGGTAGGAAGTCGGGCGGCCACGCACACAGGGATGCTCTGGTAACGCTGCTCAGGGGCTCCCCCAACTGAGTGGCCTCTCCTCTTCTTGAAACTGCAGGAGGGGGTCAGGAGGGCATTCAGCAAGGCCTTCTGACACGGGAGCCTCGAGCTCTCCTGAAGCAGCAACAACAGGAAGCAGACACGGAAGGCAGCAGAACATGGCCAGGAGGTGCAGCAGGCATGGTCCCCACCAGCCTCTGACCCAGGGGTCAATGTGGAGACAGTAGGGGCACCAAGACAGGCACAGAGGCAGGGCAGGGTTGTTGGTGGATGCAGAGAAACCTCGG
This sequence comes from Monodon monoceros, assembly GCF_005190385.1. NCBI lineage: Eukaryota > Metazoa > Chordata > Mammalia > Artiodactyla > Monodontidae > Monodon > Monodon monoceros. The sequence continues at coordinate 57,427,685 of NW_021703784.1, forward strand.
AGCAGGGTTTCAGTCCTGGCCTGGCCACTGCTTGGCACTGTGACCCTGAACGAATCCCTGACATTTCTGAACCTCCATTTCCCAAATGAGTAGTAGCTGCTTTCTGGCCTCAGGCTGGAGCTTTTGGTCCCCTGTGACGACCCAGGATGAGGGCCAGAGCCTGGAAGATAGCCAGGCAGGGGCTGGGAATGAGGCCATGCACCCAGCTCCTGCCTCTGGGACTCAGCAGAGACTCACACACAGAGTGCTGGGCAACGTACGGAAGGACACACTGAGACACATACACAGCCCAAGCCTGGGCTCCAGGAGCCTGACACATGCATCCAAGGGGCCCAGCACCTTCACACACATGTCGGTGCACACACACACTTACTCCAGAAGCCCCTTCACCACATCCACACAGCGGGACAACGTCAGGGAGGTGGCGGAGGCAGACCTGGGGCAGAATCGAGAGAGATGTGCTAAGGGACTGGCCGGTGGCTGTGCAGACAGCAGTCATTCATCCCTACACTCTTGAGCCTGGACAAGAACTTTGCTCCTCCAAGGCCAGGAGAGCACGATGACCCAGAGGAGTCCCAGGAAGATGGAGGAAGGGAGGGATTTGGAATGAAGTCTCCCAGTTTCACCATGATGGTTAAGACCTGCCTCACCACCCAAGTGCCCCCCAACAAAATTTCACGGGAGGCTGAGCTGGGGCCTATGGAAGGGGGTGAAGGCGCCCCCAGGCTGAGAAAGCACAAGGCTGGGAGCAGGGGGCTGGGAAACCTAGATCCCCAAAATACCCAGGAGATCATGTGTCCTGAGATGACCTGGCCCGCCAGGGCTAAGGCTTTGGGGACTGCATCTCATGCCCCTCCCCAGGGTTCCTTCACTACCCTGAGGCCTGGACACCAGCGACCTGCAAGAGAGGGCTGCAGGGGCTTCCCTGGTGGTGCAGTGGTTAAGAATCCGCCTGCCAATGCAGGGGACACGGGTTCAAGCCCTGGTCTGGGAAGATCCCACATGCCGCGGAGCAACTAAGCCCGTGTGCCACAACTACCGAGCCTGCGCTCTAGAGCTCGTGAGCCACAACTACTGAGCCTGCGTGCCACAACTACTGAAGCCCACGCGCCTGGAGCCCGTGCTCCGCAACAAGAGAAGCCACCGCAATGAGAAGCCCATGCACCGCAACGAAGAGTAGCCCCCACTCGCCGCAACTAGAGAAAACCCGCGCGCAGCAACGAAGACCCAATGCAGCCAAAACTAAATATTTTAAAATTTTTTAAAAATTAAAAAAAATGAAAGGACTGGAGGAGAGCTTACAGGCTGGGGAATGCGGGGAGGGCAGTCTCAATGCCAGGAAAATCAAGACAGACAGGGCAGACTGGGGGTGAGGGGCATCCAAGGACTGAAGCCTCAATCAGGTCCCACCCATATGAGCTCCCATCTACACATGCTTCACAGGCATTCAGGTACGCTTACCTAAGCTTGTACACACATATGCTCTGATGTCCCTGTGTGTATGCACACACATGCCTGTGACAGCTGAACCCTGGACCTTGCCAACAGGTTCCCTCCTGGTCACACCCTTTCACCAGCCTGACATCCCACCCCCAGAGCTCTGGTCCTGGGAAGGAGAAAAAGGGGGTGAGGACAGAGGTTGGGGTCCCGGAGGTGGCACTGACCCTAAGTGGCTCCAGGCACTGGAGGTCAGATCTGTCCTGGGGTCCAAGCTGTACCCCAGTCTCTTCTCAAGCCCCCTCTCAACCCAAGAGCTGGCCCAAGGTCCTAGAGGAAGACTCTGGGATGGGACCCAGCTCAGAGCTGTGGGACAGTGCTCACCTGAAGGGCCTCTTCCATTTCTCACCAGCCTCACTCTCCAGGAACGCTGGCTCAGCTGCCAGAGCCAGAGTGTCTGCTTCCTCTCTGATCCCATCGCCTAATGTGTCTGGGCTCCTGGGGGAGAGAATTAAGCTCAGATGGCTAAGGGACCAGGCCAGCCCCTCCGCGCCACGGTGAGGATGTGCAGACCCAGAGATGAGGGTGTCCCTGTGGACGCACATGTGGCGGGCGCAGGTGCTGGCTCCTACGACCACACGTGTCTGCACGTGTCCTGGGCTCGTTCTGCCTGGGGGCCTCGGCACCGCGGCTGTGCACACTTGCAGTAAGGTGCACCGGCGGCCGCAGGCAGGTGGGGGCGGGGTAGAACTGTAGCGGCCCCGGGGCAGGGCACTGCAGAGGCCGCGGGGCAGAGCCCGCGGCAGAGCCTCGGCAGGCAGGTCTCAGGCGCATCCTCATTCTTACTCGCTTATGCTCACTGTCCGCTTGGCTGCCTTCTTCAGCTCCTGGGACACCCGCGCCTGCTTGGCCCTGGGATAGAAAAACTTCCTGAGAGTCGGGTCGCTCCCGTGCCCGGAAGGCGGGGCCGGCCCCGCCCCGACAGGCCACGCCACCGCTCACGTCCCCGAAGGGCGGGCCCAGCGCTCTCACCTCTCGCGGCGCTCGTTGCGCAGGTTGCGCTCGGCTGCGGCGCGCGCCTTGCGCCGCACCAGCCGATCCAGCAGGTCGCGTGCCTCCTCCTCGAGCCTGCGCAGAGCCGCCTCCTGGTGCCCGACGTGCACGCGCAGCGCCTCATAGGCCGCCCGCTGTGCCGCGTTCAGCGCGCGCCGCGCATCCACCTGTCCCTCCTGCTTCTCCCGCGCCTCCTGCAGCTGCGCCACGCGGGCCTCCAGAGCTGCCAGCCTGGAGAACGCGGAGAGCCTCCATCACCGCCCTGGGGAACCAGTCTTGGAGCTGGGACAAACTTGCCCCTGGCCACGCGGCCAGCCGGCCGGCTAAGCCACGTCTCCGACCAAGCCTTCGCAGTCCTGCAGTTCCTGGCCTCTGCGACCAGCCACAGGCCTGGGGGCGTTTGAGGACGTGGGGAAAGCTGTCGGGCCCTTCCGGAGACCCGCGGGGTGACCCTGTCCCCTCCCCCTGGCAGTGATGGCCCCAAGCCTCCCCAAGGTGCGCGGGGGTGACCCCTCTCGCACCGCCCGCGCCTCACCTGCTTTGCCGCTCCTCCAGCTGTGACTCCAGGGTGCCCAGGGCTGCGCTCTTCTCCACCACCTGGTAGGCCATCTGCAGCGGCGGAAGGGCCGGACAGGTAGGCATGGGTGCCTCTGGGCAGGGCCTCCAGCCCCTCTCTGGCCGAGAGGCTAGTAGGACGGGGTCTGCCTCCCCTCTCACCTGCCCCCTAGCTCAAGAGAAAGCTGAGGCGCAGACAGGCGTTGCACCAAGCACAGGAATGCACTGCTGTTTCAGGGATCAACGGAAGGGCCTTAGGCTCTTTAGCCTAACACCCGAGTTTCAATTCTGGCAGTGCCACTTATATTCTCTGTGACCCGGGGTAGTCATTTAACCGCTCTAAACCAGCTCTGTTTCTTCACCTGTCCAGTGGGAATGGTTGTGCTTACCTCATTGGGTAACACGGAATTACTATAAGGAACTGTATCTCAAATAATGATGATTGGTTCTATAGCACTTAAGTGTGCTAGGTCTTATTCCGAGCACTCTACAGTATTAACTCTTTTAATCCGGTAGGAACTGCCATTCTCCCCCATTTTACACATGAGGACATTGACACAGAGAGGTTCAGTGTCTTGCCCAAAGTCACACAGCAGAACTGAGATCTGAACCCAGGCCACCTAACATGCTCCAAGTAAAGCGCTGGGGTATAGGAAGGGTTCAAGGGATGTGTGTTCTTTTCCCCACCTCTCCAAGCCCTGGCCTACCCAAGCGTAGATCCCAGAGAGCAAGAAGGAGCTCTGAGCAGAGGCACACAGGCTAACAGGAATGGACTGTGGGAGCGCCAGGCCCAGACTGAATACCAGAGCTGACCCCAGCCCCAGAGTGGGGGTGAGCGTCATCTCATCTGTCCCCTGCCCCACTGAACAGTCCTTCATCCGAGAGCCAAGAGCTGGGGAAACCACAGAACTGAGGGGTCAGTGGGAGAGACAGATGCTAAGCAAAGCAGTTCCCACCACTGTGGCAAGAGGAATATGAAATAACCAAGGCTGGGGGCTCTTGCTGCTGACCTATCCCTGTGTTCTTTCTCACATGGGCCTGGCGAGAGATGGGCTGAGGAGCAAGGCTGGTGTCCACCTGCACTGACTCCTGGTGTGAGTGGGCCGGGGTTGGCCCAGTTTATAACATTTATAATTCCTTCCACCATTAAACAATCTGATCATCACTTCCACTTCCTCACCTGTCATATACTTTCACTGATGTTTTGGCATTCAGTATTTTTTTGATGCTTTTCAAAATCCAAATAATAGAGATGGAAAACAGATTAGTGGTTAGGAGTTAGGGATGATTGGAGGAGAGGGGCGAGTTGTGACTAAAACAGGGTAGCAAGAGGGAGATCTTTGTGGTGATGAAATAGTGCTGTATCCTGATGGGCATGCAAATCTACACAGGTGACAAAATGACAAAGAACTATATACACTTCATACCAATATCAATTTCCTGGTTGTGTGTACTGTAGTTACATAAGATATAACCAATGGGGGATATTGGGTAAAGGGTGCACAGGACCTCTCTGTACTGTCTTTGCAACTTCCTGTGGATCTATAATTATTTAAATAAAAAGTTAAAACAATAATACATGCTTGTTGTGATATGTGAAACAGTACTAAGAATTAAAGAAAAAGCCCCTCCCCATCCCTTGGCATATCCAATGGGAACTGAGTGGTTTGTGTCTAAGGACATGATGAGGAGGGAATGCTGAGGGCGAGGGGTGCGTGGAAGTATCCCAAACAAAGGGAACCATGAGCTCAGGGACAAGAGAGTGGCAGGAAATGCAACACTGAGGCCGGAGGACTCAACTTGGGAGCCAGGCTAAGGAGCTTTGGAAAATATGTACCAAACTGATCATGGGGAGAGGTGGTGAAAGGGGCTTCCACTTTTTTACTCTATGGGCTTCTGTTCTCTTGAAATGTTCACAACAAGCATGTATTTGTATATTACTTGTCTTTCTTTTAATGGAGATCATTTTTATTTTATTTATTTATTTATTTATTTATTGCGGTATGCGGGCCTCTCACTGTTGTGGCCTCTCCCGTTGCGGAGCACAGGCTCCGGACACGCAGGCTCAGCGGCCATGGCTCACGGGCCCAGCCGCTCCGCGGCATGTGGGATCTTCCCGGACCGGGGCACGAACCCATATCCCCTGCATCGGCAGGCGGACTCTCAACCACTGCGCCACCAGGGAAGCCCTGGAGATCATTTTTATTATTAAAGTATATCACTCTGGGCTTCTGGGCTTCCCTGGTGGCGCAGTGGATGCACGGGATATGGGTTCGTGCCCCGGTCCAGGAAGATCCCACATGCCGTGGAGTGGCTGGGCCCGTGAGCCATGGCCGCTGAGCCTGCGCGTCCAGAGCCTGTGCTCCGCAACGGGAGAGACCACAACAGTGAGAGGCCCGCGTATAGCAAAAAAAGAAAAAAAAAATCACTCTGAGTACATAATGGAGAATGGATGGGGGTGCCAAAAGAGGAGTGGTCCAGCGAGGAATTAGAGTAACTTGGACCAGGCAGACGGGGCACAAAAAATGGAAGTTGATGGATTTGGAGGCAGGATCCATGAGCTGGTGACTAGCTCAAGATGGAGGGCTGCTAGGGGTTAAAGGTGTCCCTGGGTTTCCAGCCTGGTGACTACCAGTGGAGGGGGGGATGATCTATCTCATTTATCACCTAGTCTACAAATATTCATTAGCATGGACTGTGGAGACAGGCCCCAGGGATACAATGGAGGCAAACCAAAGGCATCCCAGTTCTCGGGGTTCTCACAGCCCAGAAGGGGGCTCAGATTTTGAGAATCACCTCTCAAATGTAGAGGTGCAACTACAACAGAGGCTCTGAGGGAGAGGCTACCACTATGTTCATAGCCCCAAATACACATTAGTTGAGCAAGGGACTTGGCATGTGGTAACTAGGTAGGTGCTTACTGGCCCCTCAGCCTCCTCCAGTGGACTGGAAGCTCCATGGGGCCAGGTCCTGTTTACTGCTGCATTGCCTATGCCTTGGATATAGTGACTGTCAATAAATATTTGTTGAAAGAATGAATGGAGATCACAGAAAGGGGATTTGTGCGGGAGAGAGTTCAAATCCTGGCTCCAGCTCTCTAAGCTTTCGTTTCCTCTGAAATATAAAGTTGTGGAGGATTAGCTGAAGTAACGCTTAGCCCAGCGTTCTCAACGTGGTGTTGGCCATATAATCACAGGGGCGATGGTTAGTCTGATTTTAGGCGTGAAGTCCAAAAAGCAGCTGAGCAAGAGAGTCTGGAGCTCATAAGAGAAGGCTGAGCTAGAGATGGGTCTGGGAGTTAGCAAACAGAAAGTCCTTGGGAGTCAGTTAACCCACCCAAGCTCCAAAGAACACCCACATCTGAAGGGAGGGGGTTAAAAAGGAGGGAAAGTAGCCAGAGAAGGAAGTTCAGAAGCAACAGCTACATAAGTGAGAGGAAAACCAGGACAGTGTGGTGAACCAGAAGCCAAGAGACACCATGGGGCAGGGGCGGGGGGAAGCAGTGGCAGGTGGAGCTAGCACACCCTGCCATGGAGATGGACCACCTTACTTTTGGTCTGCAAATGTGTATTGAGTGTCAGCTGGTACTGGGCCCTGAGGTTTGCAGGGCAAGTGGTGAGCAGAGCAGGCTGGACCATCCAGAAGGGGGAACAGAGGCTGCCTGTTTCCTGCACCCCTCACACACCCCTCCCTGAGCTCTCACTGCACTTCCTCCAGCTGCTGTTGGAGCCCACTTCATCCTGGGCTGCCAGGGCCAAGCTAGAGAGCACTCTGACCCCTGTCTGGCCTCAAGGCACTGGACTTTGGAATCTCCCTCACTTGCTGGCTCCCTTGGATGACATGTCCCAGCCCCAGAGTCCTGGATCCTGGGCCCACCCCATTCTCTCTCAGCCCCCTGCCCAGCCTACCTCTCCACACACCAGCCGGAGCCCCTCCTCTTCCTCTTGCCACTTCACCCTCAGAGCTGCTGGTGATGGGACTCCGTCTGAGTCAGGCCCTGACTCCTCCTCCCTGTCAACCAATCAGAGAGCGGTGTTCATTGTTCCTCCATTCAGCCAGAGGATACACACAAACAGTCTGAAACCAGAGCCGTGAACTTTCTCCTGAGGAAGGTGGGAGCCAGAAAGTCAGTAGAGGAAAAAGCAAGTCTCCAGAAACTAGAGCTGCCCGGGAACCTCTGCTCTTGGATTCCCCCAGGCCTGGAGTTCCCAGGCCAGGATCCCCCTCAAGAAGCACCTCCCAACTCTGAGCCCCAGCCCATTCCTGGTTCTCATCTTCGCTCCCTCTTTGGAATAGGTGGCATTGTGCCCTTTCTGTAGGCATCAGGTGGCAAACAGAAAAAGACAGAGGTGTGTGGGCGTGGGAGGACAAATGCAGAGAGACGGACATTCTGAGCAGCTGGCCCCGGGGGAAGGCTGGAGAGCCTGCCTCCCCCTCCCCTGGGCAGCAGCCAAGGGCCACTGAGGTGCCTGGGAGAGAATGAACCCCGCATAGCCAGTGGGGGCAGGGCCCAGGAACAGGAAGCCCATTGTGACCACAAATACAAACACTCACCAGCCGCCCTGGTGGAGAGCCCGAGTGACATCGGTGGGCTCTGGCTGCAGCTTCTCTGAGAACTGGGCCAGCAGCTCCGCTTTCTCTAGGAGACGGTTATCTGCGGGTGCAAAAAAGGTGAGCCTGGAGCACAGACAGACTCTTTCCAGGAGACTCTAGGCATACAAGTTACCTCTCTGGCTGGGAGGGCTGCAGGAGCCGAGGGATGCAGAATTGGGAGCTACTGGCAGGCTGGGCTCTGCCCTTGCCTGAGGGGTGTCTGTGCAGCTCCATCAGGACCTCCAGCCCTTGCACACCCTCTAAGAGCATAGCCCCCAGGCCCTCCCAGGAGAAGACTTGCTCTCCCAGGGACACAGAAGGACGACCACTGCAGGGGAAGGAGATGGCTGAGTACTGCCTGCTGAGGTTCTCAAGGGAAGGAAGGGGCCAGGGGTTGATACCCAGGGCGGGGCCTGTCCCCAGAGAGCGATGAGACAGACTGAGCTCCACTAGCCTGTGGTCTTTGGCAAGATACTTCCCTTCCAGGGGCTCTTTCTGGGCTAAAAAGCAACCCTGACTTCCCCAGGGTTGGTGTAAGGCTCCCCCAAGGCCAGAACAGAAAGTCCTGGAGTTTGGTAGTTTCTGCTACAGACCCTGGAATACAGCCTCTCCACCCCCACCCATGGTCACTTCCTCTTTTTCTCACCAGGCCCCGGTAGGGTAGAGATGGTAAGCCCAGGCCTAACTCCTCAGCTCCTTTCCCTATTCCTGTCCGCTACCAGTCACCTAGGTCACCTAGGTCAGTCACCTAGGTTGCTGGCCTTGTTCTCACACAAAACCCCACCCCAACCCTCAGGGAATTGCTCTGCCCCACCCTCACCCCCAGCAAATCTAAAGAAGATGCCATTTTGTCCAGTTTATGAGTGAGAAATAGGAGGCTTAGGGGTATGACCTGCCCAAGACCACAGAGAAGACTGGACTTCCAGTGTCTCTGAGTTCAGCCCTCCAGGATCAGTCCAGTCCCACAGATTTGCAGCTCCCAGGGGATGGGGTTGACTCCCTCAAATTGGACTGTTCCATTGTCCATCAGAGCAGTGGAGAAGTGAGGCTGCCTAGAGGCAGGGGGCTGGCCTCATATACCTGAACGGAGAGGACCTGCAGCCCAGAAGGCTGCAAAGAAATCTCCCAGGACAAGAGCAACAAATTCAGTTGTGGGGCTGGGGGGAGATGGTTAAGCAGCAGCCAAGATTAGGATCAGTGATGAAGCTGGAGGGACTGTGATTAGACTTTTAACCCCCAAACATACAATCTCAGATGACCAGAGGTGCTACACACAGGTGCACACCTGTTCATCCTGGCTTGAACTGCCATACCCCTTCCTGACCAGCTCCGCAGAAACACTATGAGAATCTGACTTCCCCAGGCTCAGCCACCTCCCTCCGCAGCCGGAATCCCCCTGCTTCTCCCTCAGGCTGGGGTTGGTTGGGCACAGAGATGCTCCAAAAACCTGAACCAGGATCACCTATCAGTGGCAGAGCCTCAGACTCTGAACTGCCTCCCTAGAGATTCAGAGTTTAAAAGTAGCTGCTCTGGACAGCCCCGAGATCTTTCACTGTGCTTATGGGGACCAAATGGACTGACCAGGCTCTACCCCGGGGACGGCCCAAGAAGGGTAAGTCTAAAAGACCCTAAAAATCCAACATTCGCTTATGAAGCCGTGCACAGGAAGCCCAGCCGGTGGAAGGCAGAGCCAGGCCCAGAGGGGCGAGCAATAGCAGGGGCACTAGGAGGGAGCTCCGTCCCGGAGGGGGCTCTGAGCAGAGGCTGGACGGGAAAGGGCAGGAACGCTGGCTAGTCGGAGATAGCGCGTAAGAGACAGCGAGTCCAGCAAGCCCCAGGCTTCGGAGGGGAAAAGGCGTCGAGGCACTTGGGTCACAGACGGAGGGGCCAGACAAATGCTTCCCCGCGCCGGAGCCCTATCCCCTCGACGGCCCCGGGACGCACTGCACTCACAGGCCGGCACCAACTCCAGGAAGAGGGCCTTTTGCGTTCGGTCTCGCTGTCGAAGCTGCCGCACGATGTGGCGTTTCCAGCGGGCGGCTGGGACGCCGGGGTCGCTGGGCCCCGCCATGGCCGCCCTCTCCCGCCTGCACCGCGCGCTCCCCCCGCCCAAGGAGGCGCGGCCGGGCAGGGGCGGGGCTCCAAGGGGACTCCGTGACGTCAGGGGGCGGGCAGCGGCGGGGAAATCCCCGGATTGTACTAAGAGTGGTCTTGAGGGGGAGAACGGAACGAAAATGTGGGGGGGAACCGCCCCAGGCTCTAGACCACCCGGATCCCACAAAAACTCTCATATGAGTGGGGTCTCCTATCGCTGTCGGGGCAGAGAGCGAGGAGCGAGGTCGGAGCCTCCGGGGCGGCTTCCCCCTCGCCTGTTGGCGCGCTCCGCAGGCGGGGCCTCCGGAGCCTGTGTTCCTTAACCCCACCGCGCCCCGGCTGAAGTCAACAGTAACAGACGCTCTGGACCAGGCGGCTCTCTAAACCGGGCACCTGGAGACCACTCCCTCACACCCGGACCCTGCCCTCGAGGCCCTCAAGATCCGTGAGGGGAGGCGACACAGACACAAGGCAGACAATGTATGACAGCGAGATAAGAAAGCACGGAAGAGGAAGGGACTGAAGGGAGGAGGCCCTGCTTTGCGGAGGTGATGGCACTGAGTTGGGTCGTAAGGGAGGCAATAGGCATTGGCCAGGAGGAGAGAGAAACGGATTCCAGGCAGCTGGAAGAACAAATGCAGAGGTTCGAGGGCATAAAAACTTCCAGCAGATTCGAGCCTGGAAGGACGGGAGGCAGAACTGCCCTTGTGGGGAGCAAGGTTTTAGGGTCCAGTTCGTCGCAGAAAATTTAGGACCTTGAGAGTGAAGGAGTGCAGCTGATTTCATCCAGCAAACCCCTGGCCTAGAGGGGAGAAAAGGCTTGCCTGAGATTGCACAGGAGTGGATGGCTGAGCTGGCCTGCAACCCAGTATCAGCAACCCTGACTCAGGGCTCAACCGATCACTCTATTTGGGTGGCCTCTGGAAGAGCAGCAGCATCTCTTACAGGTACACTTGACAGTGAATCGTGGGTTTGCAGGGAACTGTGACAAAACTGCCTCCAGCAAGACCCCTGTGTAGAGCTCTGCAGACAGGATGGTGTGAAGAATGAAAGGAGAGATTCGCTGGAGCCATACAAGCCATGGAGGTGACAGGTTTGTTGAAATGCAGATGGGGATGGGTCACAGGTCTTGGAAAGCTGTAAATGCCAGTGACACCGCAGGAGAGTGTACCCTGCTCTGCTTTGAAACCACAATGAGTTGAGCTCAGTACCCTCTGTGCCACTGTCTTTGACTCTCATATCCTTTGCACATGCTATGTCTGCTGTTTGGAACATCTTTCCCTCTAGTGGGCCTGGCTCCTACTCATAGGTCACCTCCTCCAGAAAAACTTTGTTGCACCTGCACTGAGTTAAGCCTTCTCTGACCTCAGCCCCAGCCCAAGCCTAGCCTGTCTATTGAAGGAGTGGGTGGTGGGTGTTAACATTAACTAGAAGGTGTGCCCAGGAGAAGGGCATGGTACCCACTGGAGGCTCAGGGCCAGTTGACGACAGTGATAAATTCCCTTTAGGACTGACTGACTTGCAGGTGCCTGGGGACACCATCATAGGAGCTTAGGTTGTGCACATTAAAGGGTATATTATTGCTGTGAGGCACAGAGACGTTATTTCTCTCAGTTGGAGAGTCATATTGGGGTGAGGGTTTCCTAACCCTTTTCTGACTCACAAAACACTCCTAGGAAATTTAAAATAATTTTGTCATTTTTCGATAGTATATGATAAAGAAGTATTTGATTTTGGCTAAAAATATTTATTTTTTATCTTTAGAATATGAAAAGTTGGGACTTCCCTGGTAGCACAGTGGTTAGGAATCCGCCTGCCAATGCAGGGGACACAGGTTCGAGCCCTGGTCCGGGAAGATCCCATGTGCCGTGGAGCAACTAAGCCCATGCACCACGGAGCAACTAAGCCCATGCGCCACAACTACTGAAACCGACGCGCCTAGAGCCTGTGCTCCGCAACAAGAGAAGCCGCCACAATGAGAAGCCCCCGCAGCCCAACGAAGAGTAGCCTCCGCTCGCCGCAACTAGAGAAAGCCCACGTGCAGCAATGAAGACCCAACGCAGCCAAATAAATAAATAAATTTATAAAAGAAAAAATATGAAAAGTTGTATTATAAAATTCGCTTTTTAAAATTTTAGGTAATATTCATAATATATGAAGGCAAATTTCTTTTTTTTTAATTTATTTTTTAATTTTTGGCTGCCTTGGGTCTTCATTGCTGCACACAGGCTTTCTCTAGTTGCGGCGAGCATTGCGGTGCACAGGCTTCTCATTGCGGTGGCTTCTGTTGTTGCAGAGCACAGGCTCCAGGATCGCGGGCTTCAGTAGTTGCAGCACATGGGCTCAGTAGTTGTGGCTTGCGGGCTCCAGAGCGCAGGCTCAGTTGCTCCACGGCATGTGGGATCTTCCCAGATTAGGGCTCGAACCCGTGTCCCCTGCACTGGCAGGCGGATTCTTAACCACTGCGCCACGAGGGAAGCCCTAAAGACCTACTGTTTTTTAGAATGTAGTTTGAAACTTGCACCTGGGTTAGGCATCTCCCAGCAGGCAGTGATTATTTAAAAGCCTAAATCAGTTCTTGTTACTCTACTTAAAACCCTTCTAAGGCTTTTCAGCATATTCAAAGCAAATCCCTAAACCTTTTCTGTGGCCTTCAAGGCCCTGCTTGGTCTGGCTCCTGCTCACATGTCTGACCTTACCTCTTTCTACTCTTTGATAAAACCTTATTCACAGCACTGAAATCACTGCCAAACTCAGTCCTACTGTGGAACCTTTGACCTGGCTATTTCCTATTCCTGGTGCTCTTCCTCCTGAACTTTTAGGGACTGACTCCTGCCCACAAGTCAGATTTCAGAAGGCCTTCGCTGTTCACCCAATCTGAAATAGCTCCCATCCCAATTAATGTCTACAAATCATCCAGTTGTTGTTCCTTTCGGAGCACTTATCACTCTCAGAAAGGATCATGTTTCTGTGTTTGTTTTGTTGTGTATGGCCTATCTCTCCGATCAGGCTGGAAGCTTCAGCAGAGCCAGGACCAAGTCAGCCTTGATCCCAGCTCTGTCTTCAAACACCTAGAACAGGGCCTGGCATCAACTGACTAAGTGATCAGTAAATATTTACTGCTGTTGCTGTTATCAAAAATATACAAAAACAGGGACTTCCCTGGTGACACAGTGGTTAAGAATCCACGTGCCAATGCAGGGGACATGGGTTTGAGCCCTGGTCTGGGAAGATCCCACATGCCGCGGAGCAGCTAAGCCCATGCGCCACAACAACTGAGCCTGCGCTCTAGAGCCCGCGAGCCACAACTACTGAAGCCCGTGTGCCTAGAGCCCATGCTCTGCAGCAAGACAAGCCACCTCAATGAGAAGCCCGCACACTGCAATGAAGACCCAATGCAACCAAAAATAAAATTAAAAAAATATATATATATATACACACACACACACACACACACACACAAAAACAGCTCTCATGACTCAGTACTTAGAAGTTTTGAATTCAAAATTGTAACCATTTTTAACTGAAAAATAAATCACATGCCTGTAGCCAAAAATTCAAATAGTCTAAGAGTGAGCCTCTTCACTTCACACCTTCATATTGGTTAGCATAGGACAGACTATTCAGTGGTCTTTTAGTTATCTATTACTTAATACAACTATTTCTTAATAGCTCTCATGATTCTGAGTGTTACCTGAGCTCAGATGATTCTTGCTTTGAGTCTCTTACATGGTCGTAGTCACAACCAGGACTGGAACCATATGAAGACTCAGCCAGGTTGGTCGCTAATAATGGCTCACTTATTTAGCCAGCAGGAGATGCTGGCTCTTGGCTGGAAGGTGGATTCGAGCTGAAAACCTGAAAACGAAAGCCCTACATGTGGCCCCACCACATAGCTTAGGTTTCTCAGAGCCCGGTGGCTAGCTTCTGAGAGGATGCATCCCAAAACAAGCATTCCAACGGACAGCAAGAAAGCTACTGGTCTCTTAAGCCTTGACCCCAGAAGCTAACACAGCATCACTTTCTCTGCATTCTACTGGCCGAAGCAGTCCCAGTCCAAGCCAGATTCAAGGACAGAGACCCCAGCTTTCAGTGAAAGGAGTGTCAAAGAATTTCTGGCCATCTTTAATCCACTATATGTGGTACCAAATAAACCTTCAAATCTCAGTGGATTAAAACACAAAAATGTATGTCTCCTTCACATTCCAGTGTGGGGTAGACCATGTGGCGTACTATTCTCCTTCAACAGTGACTCAGATCCAAGCTGCTTCCTCCCAGCATCTCCATCATCTCAGAGTTCTTTGATCCCAACTGTTCGGATGGGAGAGAGGTTAGGGGTGGGGGTGGGGGGGGAACATTCACACTGATACTTAATTGCCTTGGACCTGAAGTGACACATTCTTCTGCCCACCTCCTCGTTGGTGAGATCACATCTACTAGGAAGGCTGGAAAATGTAGTCTCCCCTGTTCCCTGGAAGAGAAAAATGGGTGTGAACGCATCATTATTGCTGATACACACCAATGTCCCAGTCTCCTTCTCTAGAAGTATCACCATGAACAATTTAGTGTGTATCCTTTCAGAAATATTTATATATATATGAGACTATAAACACACATGTAGCATTTACACGCTGTTCCACATTTGCTTCTTTATGTAACTATATTTTCAATGTCTTGCAGAACTTTCCATATCAGACTACATAGATCTACATCATTCCTTTTTTTTTTTTTTAGTTTCACATCATCTTTATTATTGCTTAAAAAAAATTAAACAATGACTATCAAAATCTTTTTTTACTTTCAGGAAATTTGAGGATTTCTTTTGAATTTTAGAATTTTATTTTTTTATACAGCAGGTTCTTATTAGTTATATATTTTATACATATTAGTATATATATGTCAATCCCAATCTCCCAATTCATCACACCACCACCACCCCGCCACTGTTCTCCCTTGGTGTCCATACATTTGTTCTCTACATCTGTGCCTCTGTTTCTGCCCTGCAAACCGGTTCATCTGTACCATTTTTCTAGGTTCCACATATATGCGTTAATATACAATATTTGTTTTTCTCTTTCTGACTTACTTCACTCTGTATGACAGTCTCTGGATCCAACCACGTCTCTACAAATGACCTATTTCATTCCTTTTTATGGCTGAGTAATATTCCATTGTATATGTGTACCACATCTTCTTTATCCATTCGTCTGTCAATGGGCATTTAGGTTGCTTCCATGACCTGGCTATGTAAATAGTACTGCAATGAACATTGGGGTGCATATGTCTTTTTGAATTATGGTTTTCTCTGGGTATATGCCCAGTAGTGGGATTGCTAGGTCATATGGTAATTCTAGTTTTAGTTTTTTGTTTGTTTTGTTTTGTTTTGTTTTTGCGATACGCGGGCCTCTCACTGTTGTGGCCTCTCCCGTTGCAGAGCATAGGCTCCAGACACACAGGCTCAGCGGCCATGGCTCATGGGCATAGCCGCTCCATGACACGTGGGATCTTCCCAGACTGGGGCACGAACCCGTGTCCCCTGCATCGGCAGGCGGACTCTCAACCACTGCGCCACCAGGGAAGCCCTACTTTTAGTTTTTTAAGGAACCTCCATACTGTTCTCCACAGTGGCTGTATCAATTTGCATTCCCACCAACACTGCAAGAGGGTTCCCTTTTCTCCACACCCTCTCCAGCATTTACTGTTTGTAGATTTTCTGATGATGCACATTCTAACTGGTGTGAGGTGATACCTCATTGTACTTTTGATTTGCATTTCTCTAATAATTAGCGATGTTGAGCAGCTTTTCATGTGCTTCCTGGCCATCTGTATGTCTTCTTTGGAGAAATGTCTATTTAGGTCTTCTGCCCATTTTTGGATTGGGTTGTTTGTTTTTTTAATATTGAGCTGCATGAGCTGTTTATATATTTTGGCGATTAATCCTTTGTCCGTTGATTTGTTTGCAAATATTTTCTCCCATTCTGAGGTTGGCTTTTTCTCTTATTTGTAGTTTCCTTTGCATTGCAAAAGCTTTTAAGTTTAATTAGGGCCCATTTGTTTGTTTTTGTTTTTATTTCCATTACTCTAGGAGGTGGATCAAAAAAGATCTTGCTGTGATTTATGTCAAAGAGTGTTCTTCCTTTGTTTTCCTCTAAGCGTTTTATAGTGTCCGGTCTTACCTTTAAGTCTCTAATCCATTTTGAGCTTATTTTTGTGTATGGTGTTAGGGAGTGTTCTAATTTCATTCTTTTACATGTAGCTGTCCAGTTTTCCCAGCACCACTTACTGAAGAGACTGTCTTTTCTCCATTGTATATCCTTGCCTCCTTTGTCATAGATGAGTTAGCCATAGGTACGTAGGTTTATCTCTGGGCTTTCTTTCCTGTTCCATTGATCTATATTTCTGTTTTTGTGCCAGTACCATATTGTCTTGATTACTGTAGCTTTGTAGTATAGTCTGAAGTCAGGGAGTCTGATTCCTCCAGCTCCGTTTTTTTCCCTTAAGACTGCATTGGATATTCGGGGTCTTTTGTGTCTCCATGCACATTTTAAGATTTTTTGTTCCAGTTCTGTAAAAAATGCCATTGGTAATTTGATAGGGATTGCATTGAATCTGTACATTGCTTTGGGTAGTATAGTCATTTTCACAATATTTATTCTTCCAATCCGGGAACATGGTATATCTCTCCGTCTCTTTGTATCATCTTTAATTTCTTTCATCAGTGTCTTATAAGTTTCTGCATACAGGTCTTTTGTCTCCTTAAGTAGGTTTATTCCTAGATATTTTATTCTTTTTGTTGCAGTGGTAAATGGGAGTGTTTTCTTAATTTCACTTTCAGATTTTTCATCATTAGTGTATAGGAATGCAAGAGATTTCTGTGCATTAATTTTGTATCCTGCAACTTTACCAAATTCATTGATTAGCTCTCGTAGTTTTCTGGTAGTGTCTTTAGGATTCTCTATGTATAGTATCATGTCATCTGCAAACAGTGACAGTTTTACTTCTTTTTTTCCAATTTGTATTCCTTTTATTTCTTTTTCTTCTCTGATTACCATGGCTAGGACTTCCAAAACTATGTTGAATAATAGTGGCGAGAGTGGACATCCTTGTCTTGTTCCTGATCTTACAGAAAATGCTTTCAGTTTTTCACAATTGAGAATGATGTTTGCTGTGGGTTTGTCATATATGGCCTTTATTATGTTGAGATAGATTCCCTCTATGCCCATTTTCTGGAGAGTTTTTTTTATGATAAATGGGTGTTGAATTTTGTCAAAAGTTTTTTCTGCATCTGTTGAGATGATCATATGGTTTTTCTTCTTCAATTTGTTAATATGGTGTATCACATTGATTGATTTGCATATATTGAAGAATCCTTGCATCCCTGGGATAAATCCCACTTGATCATGGTGTATGATCCTTTTAATGTGTTGTTGGATTCTGTTTGCTAGTATTTTGTTGAGGATTTTTCCATCTATATTCATCAGTGATATTGGTCTGTAATTTTCTTTTTTTGCAGTATCTTTTTGTCTGGTTTTGGTATCAGTGTGGTGGTGGCCTCATAGAATGAGTTTGTGAGTGTTCCTTCCTCTGCAATATTTTAGAAGAGTTTGAGAAGGATGGGAGTTAGCTCTTCTCCAAATGTTTGATAGAATTCACCTGTGAAGCCGTCTGGTTCTGGACTTTTGTTTGTTGGAAGATTTTTAATCACAGTTTCAATTTCAGTGCTTGTGATTGGTCTGTTCATATTTTCTGTTTCTTCCTGGTTCAGTTTTGGAAGGTTATACCATTCTAAGAATTTGTCCATTTCTTCCAGGTTGTCCATTTTATTGGCATAGAATTGCTGTAGTAGTCTCTTAGGATGCTTTGTATTTCTGCGGTGTCTGTTGTAACTTCTCCTTTTTCATTTCTAATTTTATTGATCTGAGTCCTCTCCCTCCTTTTCTTGATGAGTTTGGCTAATGGTTTATCAATTTTGTTTATCTTCTCAAAGAACTAGCTTTTAGTTTTATTGATCTTTGCTATTGTTTTCTTTGTTTCTATTTCATTTATTTCTGCTCTGATCATAATGATTTCTTTCCTTCTACTAACTTTGGGGTTTCTTTGGTCTTCTTTCTCTAGTTCCTTTAGGTGTAAGGTTAGATTGTTTATCTGAGAATTTTCTTGTTTCTTGAGGTAGACTTGTATTGCTATAAACTTCACCCTTAGAAATGCTTTTGCTGCTTCCATAGGTTTTGGACCGTCGTGTTTTCATTGTCATTTGTCTCTGGGTATTTTTTGATTTCCTCTTTCATTTCTTCAGTGATCTCTTGATTGTATAGTAACGTACTGTTTAGCCTCCATGTGTTTGTGTTTTTTACATATTTTCCCCCGTAATTGATTTCTAATCTCATAGCATTGTGGTCAGAAAAGATGCTTGATATGATTTCAATTTTCGTAAATTTACTGAGGCTTGATTTGTGACCCAAGGTGTAATCTATCCTGGAGAATGTTCCATGTACACTTGAGAAGAAAGTATAATCTGTTTTCAGATGGAATGTCCTATAAATATCAATTAAATCTGTCTGATCTGTTGTGTCATTTAAAGCTTGTGTTTCCTTATTAATTTTCTGTTTGAATGATCTGTCCATTGGTGTAAGTGAGGTGTTAAAGTCCCCCACTATTATTGTGTTATTGTCAATTTCCTCTTTTATTGCTGTTAGCAGTTGCTTTATGTATTGAGGTGCTCCTATGTTGGGTGCATATATATTTATAATTGTTATATCTTCTTCTTGGATTGATCCCTTGATTATTATGTAGTGTCCTTCCTTGTGTCTTGTAACATTCTTTATTTTAAAGTCTATTTTAGTTGATATGAGTATTGCTACTCCACCTTTCTTTTGGTTTCCATTTGCATGGAATATCTTTTTCCATCCCCTCACTTTCAGTCTGTATGTGTCCCTAGGTCTGAAGTGGGTGTCTTTTAGATAGCATATATATGGGTCTTGTTTTTGTATCCATTCAGCAAGCCTGTGTGTTTTGGTTGGAGCATTTAATCCATTCACGTTTAAGGTAATTATCGATATATATGTTCCTATGACCATTTTCTTAATTGTTATGGGTTTGTTTTTGTAGGTCCTTTTCTTCTCTTGTGTTTCACATTTAGAGAAGTTCCTTTAGCATTTGTTGTAGAGCTGGTTTGGTGGTGCTGAATTCTCTTAGCTTTTGCTTCTCTGTAAAGCTTTTGATTTCTCCCTCGAATCTGAATGAGATCCTTGCCAGGTAGAGTAATCTTGGTTGTAGGTTCTTCCCTTTCATCACTTTAAATATATCGTGCCACTCCCTTGTGGCTTGTAGAGTTTCTGCTGAGAAATCAGCTGTTAACCTTACGGGAGTTCCCTTGTATGTTATTTGTCATTTTTCCCTTGCTGCTTTCAATAATTTTTCTTTGTCCTTAATTTTTGTCAATTTGATTACTATGTGTCTCAGCGTGTTTCTCCTTGGGTTTATCCTGCCAGGGCCGCTCTGTGCTTCCTGGACTTGGGTGCCCTTTTCCTTTCCCATGTTAGGAAAGTTTTCGACTATAATCGCTTCAAATATTTTATTGGGTTCTTTCTCTCTCTCTTCTCCTTCGGGGACCCCTATAATGTGAATGTTGATGCATTTAATGTTGTCCCAGAGGTTTCTTAGGCTGTCTTCAATTCTTTTCATTCTTTTTTCTTTATTCTGTTCTGTGGCAGTGAATTCCACCATTCTGTCTTCCAGGTCACTTATCCATTCTTCTGCCTCAGTTATTCTGCTATTGATTCCTTCTAGTGTATTTTTCTTTTCAGTTATTGTATTGTTCATCTCTGTTTGTTCTTTAATTCTTCTAGGTCTTTGTTAAACATTTCTTGCATCTTCTCGATCTTTGCCTCCATTCTTTTTCTGAAGTCCTTGATCATCTTCACTATCATTATTCTGAATTCTTTTTCTGGAAGGTTTCCAATATCCACTTAATTTAGTGGTTTTTCTGGGGTTTTATCTTGTTCCTTCATGTGGTACATAGCCCTCTGCCTTTTCATCTTGTCTGTCTTTCTGTGAATGTGGTTTTTGTTCCACAGGCTGCAGGCTTGTAGTTCTTCTTGCTTCTGCTGTCTGCCCTCTGGTGGATGAGGCTCTCTAAGAGGTTTTGAGGATTATTTTTTTTAACTGATAATATTTTGTATTGCACAAATTGAATTGAGGTAATTCAATTACCTCAGCTGTTGCATGTGCTGTGCTTAGAAAATGCTTCTCTGATTCAGTGTTTTATTCATTCAACAATATTTTCTTAGGTATCCACTCCATTTAAGGTACTTTAATGCAATTTGGGTCTCTTGGGGCACAACCCCCTGGATCATAGAACATGAGACAGCAGGACCCTGGTGCCACTGCTGCTAGTGTTGGAGGGTCCCCTGCAGAGGCGGTGGGTGGCTGTGGCTCACCGTGAGGACACGGACACTGGCAGCAGAAGTTCTGGGAAGTACTCCTTGGCATGAGCCCTCCCAGGGTCTGCCATTAGCCTCACCAAAGAGCCCTACTTCATTCTTTTTAAAGCTGCAAAGTAGGGAATTCCCTGATGGTCCAGTGGTTAGGACTCTGTGCTTTCACTGCCAAGGGCCTGGGTTCAATCCCTGGTCGGGGAACTAAGATCCTACAAGCTGCACAGCACAGCCCAAAAATAAATAGAAGAAATTTTAAAAAATAAAGCTGCAAAGTATTTCATTGTATGGATGTACTATATATATAAACCAGTCCTATAATGATCAATATTTAGACTATTTCCAATTATTTGCTCTTACTATGCTACTCTGTATAGCCTTGTATATAGATCTCTGCTTAACTATGTTAGTAAACCCGTAAGAAGGTTTCTAGAAGTTATTATATATCCCAGTAATATCCAATTAGAAAATGTAGTAAAAATGAAGTCATTCATGACAGCAACAAAAACTAATATACTTAGGAGTATAACAAGAAAAAATTTACTAGCTGGAAATGAATGACATAAATTAATTTGATTGTATCACTTATATAATATATTTAATGTATCTTAATGTGATCAATTAAATTAACTGAAGAACATAAAAGAATATCTGAATGAAAGAAAATGTATAAAATGTTTGGAGTTGGGAAGACTAAAAATAAAAATATAATTTACACAAATTATGAATTCAATATATTCCCACTGAAATTCCAATAGGATATCATTTTTATGGAATTTGACAGGTTGTTTCTAAAACTCATCTCAAAAAGAATACCCCCAAAAAAATTTTTTTTAAGATTGAGCAAAGAGGACCTGCTGTATAGAACGGGGAACCCTACTCGGTGCTCTGTGGTGACCTAAATGGGAAGGAAATCCAAAAAGGAGGGGATATGTGTATACCTATGGCTGGTTCACTTCACTGTGCAGCAGGAGCTATCACAACGTTGTAAAGCAACTATACCCGAATAAAAAAATAAAAAAATAAATGACAAAAAAAAAAAGAATGAGGAAAGACTATTATAATGAAAACTGCATGCTGTTGGTTCAAAAATAGGCAAGATTTGGATTTTCCCTGGTGGCACAGTGGTTAAGAATCCACCTGCCAATGCAGGGGACATGGGTTCGAGCCCTGGTCCAGGAAGATCACACATGCTGTGAAACAACTAAGCCCATGCGCCACAACTACTGAGCCTGCGCACTACAGCCTGTGTACCACAATTATGGAAGCCCGTGTGCCTAGAGCTCCTGCTCTACAACAAGAGAAGCCACCGCAATGAGAAGCCCGCGCACTGCAACAGAGTAGCCCTGCTCGTCGCATCTAGAGAAAGCCCAGGCACAGCAACAAAGACCCAGCGCAGCCAAAAATAAATAAATTTATTAAAAAAAAAAAAAAAAAACTTTAGAAAAAATAGGGAAGATTAGTAACTGAACAGAGAACAGAAATAGATCCTCCCATGTAGGAATTTAATATAAGATGAAGGTGGCATTTCAAATAAGTGGAAAAAAGGAATCTCTTCAATAATTTACGTAAGGACAATTAGTTATCCAGTTAGAGAAAAAATTTAGTTAAAATTTTTTCTTCACACTATATGCAAAAGTAAATTCCAGATGGATTATATTACATTATAACTTATAATCATAAAATGATAAAGATATCAGAAACAAGTAGGATAGTTTATCGATAACCTTGGGATACAGAAGACCTTTCTAAACAACATTCACAGCACAAAAATCATTAGGGAAGAGATAGATAATTTAACCACATCAAAATGTAAAATTTCTGGATAATAAAAGACACTATGCCCTATAAAATTCCAAGAGCCTTTCTTGCAGAAATGGAAATGCCAGTCCTCAAATTCACATGGAATTGCAAGGGGCCCTGAATAGCCAAAACAATCTTGAAAAAGGACAAAGTTGGAGGACTTCACACTTCAAGATATACTAGAAATCTACAATAGTAAAAACAGCGTGGTACTGGCATAAAGATAGACACATAGACCATTACATTAGAATAGAACTGAGATCCAGAAATAAAGCCATACATCTATGGCCATTTGTTTTTTGACAAGGATGCCAAGTCAGTTCAATTGAGAAATAATTGTTTCTTCAACAAATGGCACTGGGGCAACTGGATTTCTATATGCAAAAGAATAAAGTGAGACCCTTACCTCACATCATATACAAAAAACTAACTCAAAATGGATCTGAGACCTAAACTTACGAGCTGAAATTATTTAAAAAATCTTTGAAGAAGCATTGGGGAAAATCTTCAATGACTATTATTTCATGAGTATGATACCAAAAGCACAGGCAACAAAGGAAAAAAAGAGCTTTTGTGCATAAAAGGAGATGATCAAGAAAGTAAGAAGACAACCTACAGAATAGGAGAAAATATTTGCAGATATATATCTGATAAGGGTCTAGTGTCCAGAATATATAAAGAACTCCTAAAACTCAACAACAAAAATAACCCAATTCAAAAAATAAGCAAAGGATTTGAATAGACATTTCTCCAAAGAAGATATACAAAAGGCCAATAAACACATGAAAAGGTGCTCAGTGTTATTACTCATTAGGGAAATGCAAATCAAAACCACAAGATACCACCACATGCCTACTAGAATGGCTATAATTTTAAAAAAATTGTTTTAATAGAAAATAATACACATTGGCAAGGATGTTAAGAAATTGGATGAATTGGGAGATATGGATGGACATATATACACTATTGATACTATGTATAAAACAGATAACTAATGAGAACCTACTGTATAGCACAGGAAACTCTACTCAGTGCTCTGTGGTGACCTAAATGAGAAGGAAATCCGAAAAAGGGGATATATGTAAATGTATAGCTGATTCATTTTGCTGTACAGTAGAAACTAACACAACATTGTAAAGCAACTGTACCCAATAAATTTAAAAAAAAAAAGAAAGAAAGAAATTGGAACAACCTTTGGGCATTGCTAGTGGGAATGTAAAATGGTACAGCTGCTGTGGAAAAGTTTGATGGTTTCTCAAAAGGTTAAACATGTAAACTACTGTATGACCCAGCAATTCCACTGCTAGATTTACTGAAGGCAAGGACTCAAAGAGATAGTTGTATACCCACTTCATAGTAACATTATTCATAATAGACAAAAGGTGGAGACAATTGGTGTCCATCAACAGATGAATGGATAAACAAAATGTGGTTTATACCTACAATGGAATGTTATTCAGCCATAAAAAGGAATGAAGTTCTGATACACGCTACAACTTGTATGAACCTTGAAAACTTATACTACGTGAAATAAGTCAGATACCAAAGGACAAATATTTTATGATTCCACTTATATAAAATATATAGAATACTCAAATTCATGGAGACAATGTAGATTAGAGGTTACTGGGGCTGTGTAGAGGAAATAGGTAGTTATTACATAATGTTTACAAAATTTGATTGAGATGATGAAACAGTTTTGGAAATAGTGGTGATGGCTATGCAACATTGTGAATGTAATTAATGCCACTGAATTACTGTACACTTAAAAATGATTAAAGTGGTAATTTTTATGTTATATACACAAAGTAAAAAGAGAAAACAGATAGAGAGAATAGTATACACAAAGTGAAAGGACACTATACAAAGTAAAAAGACACTATACACAAAGTAAAAAGAGAGGCAGATAGAGAGATGGATGAGGAGAAAATACTTGCAACATGTATAACAAATTAGTAAAATCCAGAAGATATAAAGAACTTCCACAAGTCAACTAAAGAACAGAAAACCCAATATAAAAATGGGCAATGACTTTTATCAGAAGAAGAAAAACAAATGTTCCACAAAAAATAAAACTATG
The DNA here is from genome assembly GCF_005190385.1 of Monodon monoceros. Taxonomy (NCBI): domain Eukaryota; kingdom Metazoa; phylum Chordata; class Mammalia; order Artiodactyla; family Monodontidae; genus Monodon; species Monodon monoceros. The sequence goes on from NW_021703784.1 coordinate 57,451,736, forward strand.
CAAAACTAGTGAAATGTAAGTTAAAGTATGACTGAGAGGTCAAGTTTCACTCATCAGATTGGTAAAAATTAAGAAATATATTAATATTTAGAGGTGAGGGGAAATGGAACCATCATTCCTGCTGGTGGGAACGTAAACAGGGCTAACCTCTTGGGAAGGCACTTTGGTCATACTACACACACACACATTCAAACACACCCTTGGCCCCAGCAGTTGCACTCCAGTATATGACAGGATGAATGGTTACATATATGGTATATCCACAAGGTGGAATTCAATGCAATCCAAAGAAGAAGCTAGATCTGTGTGTCCTAACATTGGAAATATATGTCTGAAATACTTCATAATACTTTTTAGACTTCCCTGGAGGTCCAATGGTTAGGACTCTGCGCTTCCACCACAGGCGGCCTGGGTTTGATCCCTGGTCAGGGAACTAAGATCCTGCAAGTCTCGAGGCTCGCCCAAAAATAAAATAAAATAACAGTAATCATAATACTTTTTAAGATTCAACAGGTTTATTTTTTGTTTCTAATGTTTATGTTTTGTTTCTAAATGATGAGATTAAATGTTCAGACTGCTGTTTGCAAGCAGTTTTCACAAATGATACCGGGGAGAGTGGGCTGGCTTTATTCTCGGAACACGAAAAGCCAAATGAAGTATGATCATCACGTCCACTTTTTTTTTCTTTTTTCTATCTGTAGCTTTGCAGTCTTAGTGACATCTGGATGTGCCGTGTATACATTTTGATTGGATAAATGCAAGAATCTGGCAACAATCATCTTTAGACAAATTTATAGGTTTATTTTTATGCTCCTCTTTAAATAGTTGTTTATGTCTATAACCAATGGACCACCAAAGATAATAAATTAAATAATATAGAACTAAAAATTAAACAGTCTAAAAGCATGAAATGGTCAAAATGCTTGGGGTTTGAGGGAAGTGAGTTCATCTGTAGCTAAAGGGGTCCTGGGACCCCCAACCTTCCCTACACACCACGTGCACGCACTGTTGACTATTGCATTAAAGTGAAAACAGTGTTTGGAATGGGATGAACTGAAACTACACCCACCAAGGAGAGAAACTTGTGATTTGGGCATCATTCAATATGGGCGAATGTGAACAATGCTTTGAAATAGGCAGGAAAGATGACCTCTTCTCATTTTCCAAAAAGGCAGGTCAAAGTTATATGAATAAGAGGAATAGAAAATTCTTTGGTAGATGAGATGTGGCAGAGGTGGGGTGGAATAAAGCGGCAAGAGGGTCCTTCACAAGGAACTTAAATCCTCAAGATGTTGAAGTATATTTGGTTTTAGGCGTGTTCAAGAGAAAACCAAGCACAGCCCAAGAGGAAGCTTCTTCCCACAGTACTCACCCTCCCTCTGGGCAGCAGGCAGGCCACAGCTCGACCCTATGCAAAGCCACCAGGCTCAGCGAAAATAGGTGGCTATGAAATTCCCAAGGCACTAGCAGGGACTAGGGACTGGATGAGCTGGTGACACAACTGGAAGAGCTTCTAGGGAGGAGACCATGAGAGATGAGGGGGAGACAGGTGGGATCGCCTCTGCAGCCTCCTTTGTGAGGCCCCAGCCATTATCGAGGGCTTGGGGGTGGGGGGGGGAAGGGGCAGAGTAATTGAGACCCGCTTTTCACTTACAGCCCATCATTCCTTCCAACTTTCTAAAGTTTTAGGCTGCTGACCTATGTGAAAAGCAGCTGATCCAGTGTGATGCAGTTTGAGGACAGTGAGTGAAGAGGTACCTGACCCAGGTGAGGAGTGTCCCCACCATCTCATGGTCAGAGGTGGTCAGTGCCTAGTTCTTACTTGGAACACAGCAGTGAAGAGTGGTTGCCAAAAGAAAAAAAAAAAAGATTCAGTGTTAAATACACTGAGTTTGGGCTTCCCTGGTGGCGCAGTGGTTAAGAATCCACCTGCCAATGCAGGAGACACGGGTTTGAGCCCTGGTCCAGGAAGATCCCACATGCCGCGGAGCAACTAAGCCCGTGCGCTACAACTACTGAGCCTACGCTCTGGAGCCCGCGAGCCACAGCTACTGAAGCCCGTGCGCCTAGAGCCTGTGCTCCGCAACAAGAGAAGCCACCGCAATGAGAAGCCCGGGCATCGCAACGAAGAGCCAACGCAGCCAAAAATAAATACATAAATGAATTTCAAAAAATAAATAAATACGCTGAGTTTAAGGAACCAGAAGCAGACATCCCAGAGGCCAGAGAAAGGCCTAAACCATAAATTGGGGAATCAGCTTATGGATGGAAGTGAATGAGGTCATCCAAAGAGAGTACGCAGAGTGAAGAGAGGGCCTGTGATAGAACCTGAATGACACCAGTATTTCACCGTGTCCTAACCCAATCAAAGATCACCAGGGACAGATGCATAGTCCAATGAAGTCAGGTTTATTGACCCATTGCTAGGAGGAAGACAACACACCAGAGGAAAAATGAGATGTCCTACCAAACACAAAGGAATAGAGAGAGTTCTTATAGGATTTGAGAGAGAGGTGGAATTAGGTGAAATTTAAATGAGGCAATATTTTGATGGCTCAAAGCAAAGCAGAACTGCGTCTGGACTGCTCAGTGGACTCAAGGTCCTGTTTCCTTGGAAACAATAAAGTTAAGGCAGATGTGGAATATATGTTTAGAAATCCCTTATCTGAGTCTCTGCACCTGGATTGTAAATCCTGTCCTTTTAGTGATTTAACTCCTCCAGACAAGAGTTTCGTTTCTACTTATATAATTTCAAACAGCAAAATTTCTGACAGTCTATGATTTTAGAAAACAAAGTTGCTCGGTAAGAAAGAAGTAGTCACTCAAAGGAGGGGGTTGTTATGACATTTTATAGTTGCAGTATATCCTTGGGGAAAATATTGTTTCTTATTAATTTTGCAGCTGGCTTTATCTGTGCCCGTTATTCCAGCCTGATGAACATCACAGCAGATTTTTACAGTCTGAACTAATTTTTAGGTTTTCAAGGGACACACAATGGAGGTGGAATCTGCAAAGCCTAAGTGTAGTGAGTAGGCAGTGTGGACAAAAAAAATGTTGCCTGACAAGTCAGTAAACAAAGAATGCTTCCTGCCATCCAGCCATCAGGCACTGCAGGCACCCCTGAACGGTGCACCCTGAGGGGAATTCTGGATGGAGAAAAACAGGATACTAGCCCTAGATAGTTAAGATGCATACCAAAGGAATAATTTCAATGAACCCAGACTCTTGCATCTTCCCATGCATAGGCACTAAAACAATTAACTGGAGATGTCTGGTTTCTTGTGTGTGATTAGCAGTAATCTTTGGATGTTCACTACATGTTTTTTTCAGGAAAAACTCCTTGCTCCTCCCTTACGTCTTTGGAACAGTCCTTCAGAGCTATCTGAGAGGCTGCCATCCCTGGCTATAGTCCTCAGTAAGGCTGCGAATAAAACAAAGTTCTCAACTTTTAGGTGGTGTACTTATTTTTAGTCAACAGTAGGAAGAAAACTAAATTGTTAGGTCTCACAAAGCGGGAAGGTGATTGTTGGTATTGAACACTAAGAGGTCTAGTCTAGTATAGTGTGCCGCTGTCAAATATGGTAGCCATTAGCCATAGGTGGCTATTTAAATGTAATTAAAAGTAATTAATTGAATTTAAAAAATAAACTCAGTAAAAGTTTTTCTTCCTCCATGGCACTTAGCCTCATGTCAAATGTCCAGTAGCCACAGATTAGACGCTACCCTACTGGACAATGCAGCTATAGAATATTTCCATTATTATAAACAGTTCTTTTGAACAGCAGTAAGAGAACTCAGAGTCCCAGGCGACGGTGACGCCTGGGAGTGCAGTCTCCTAAGAGTGATGGGGGTGGAAGCCCTGTGGGAGGTGCAGACACGTAGTGTGTAGTATTCTTTCTAAAACTCAGTCCAACAGCGCTACTCTCTCCCCATGACAGCTATCGTGTAACTCGTGCGTACCTCGAACCCACAGCCCAGGCTCAGAGAGCGAGGCTCCACCACTTCATCGCGTTTCCCTGCCTGCACAAACTCACTACTGTCCCCACACTCCATCTCCCCACATGCCCCAGGCCCTTTTCCCGCGACTCTGGCTCTTGGACTTCTGGGAAATGTAGTTTTAACAGCGTTCCAACTCGGAAAAGTTCTAGCAGCGAATTGAGGCTCCCAAGAGGCAGTGAACGGGCCGCCATATCTGCCGTGAGGGGCGCCAAAGTCGGCACCCCTACTAAAGTACAGCGGTAACTGAGATGCTGGAGTCCTGGGAGACCGCGCTGTGCCACTCCCTGCCATTCCTTAGGTCTCCGCCTCTCCGGAGTTGTAGAAACGCCTCAACCCAAGCAGAGCAGACAGGGCCCCAGGGAATCATAGTAACTGGGCGGCCACAACCACTAGGGGACTTGAAGGCAGCGTCCGACGGCGAACAGCCAGAAGGCCATTGGGCGGCCCCTTATGCGGAGCGCACGCGCAAATGCTGGGCCTCAAGGCTTCCGTAAACACCAAAGAGCGCCTGCGCAAACGGAGCGCCTCGGGATGGACACGAGGGGGCGCCTTAGCAAAGGTAAGAGTAATAAATAGTAACGTAACCGTCCCGTTTTTTTTCTGTTGTCCTTTTTCTTATGGTTTGCAAAGCACAGCCCCCTTCATTGCCTCTCTTAATTTGATCCTTAGAGCAGTCATTTTACCAGTGGGGCAATGGGTCAGAGAAAGTCATACAGCCAGAGTCCTATCATCTTAAGAGTGTGGAAGACCACAGATGGTTCAGGATTCAAGGACTCTAGCCCAGGCTCTATCTCTGAGTTGCTGTGTGACCTTGATAGTTCTGTTCCCCTGAGGACCTAAGCTTTCTCATTTGTAAATGGAAATAGGTTATTGGAAGGATTGAATAAGATCCGGAAGTGAAACTAAGTTGCCAAGCAATGTTTAAAGGCAAAAGATTATTATAATTGGGTGATTGCAGATTGAGGAGCTATTTCCTCATTATACAAATTGCAAAACTGAGGGCCCCAAGAGGGGCAGGAGCTTGCCCCAGGTCTCAGCAGTCTGTGAGCAAGGGCTAACGCGCAGGCTTCCTGCGTTTGGGCTTGGAGCCCTTCCCTGCACCCCAAGGATTAGTGTCTTTGTTGGATACAGGCTTAGAGAGACGGAGTCTGGAGGAGTCCCTATTCCTCATCCTTCTCCTACCCAACCCGGGCCTAGTGGAGAAAGGCCCTGTTCTGTTGAGATGACTACCAAAGGCCAGAAACTAAGGAGGAACTGGAGAATCCTGAAGACAGAGGACAGTGTTGCTGAGCTGTACAGACCCTGCTTCTCAGGAGAGTGGCCCAGGTAAACGAACGAACTCAAGTGTGACAGATGAAGGGGTAATATGAAGGGGACAGACCCTGAATGGAAAAGAGTGGGCTCTGTTTCTGAGCCTGGGAGGAATTGGGTGCTCAGTTGATTCCAGTTGGGGCCAGTGACAGCTGGAGGTGGTGCCTGGGCTGGCTTGGATGCTAAGGAGATGAAGTGATGCTGGTTGAGCTGAGAGGCTGTAGGAGCCACTCCTCCAACCAGGTGGAGCAGTCAGGTGGCACCATAGGCACACCTTACCACCCCCCAAGATCAGGCAGCTGCCTGCCAGGGAAATGAACTTTTCTCTGTCCTTTGGAGCTGGGCTGTACCCAGTTGTTTGTCTCTGGAGTGCTCTTAGAGGTTCTGGACGTAGGTATAGGAGGGGCTAGGAGACCCTAAGGTCTGGTTGCAGATGGGGCCTCCTCAGGCAAGTCATGAAAGGCAGGTGTTTGTAGAAATAGAAATTCAAGATCCTCCCCACTTCCAAGTATCTAATTCTCTGGGCCTTCACTTATCATCTGTTTTCAGCAGGGGAAACAGGGGCTAAAGGAAGAAAGAACTTTTCTTCAGGACACACAAGGAGCTGGCGTAAAATTGGACTAGGACAGGGATCTTTCCATTACATGGCAGTGATCAAACATCTTCATCAAACATTTATTGAGTGTCTAATGTATACGCTGAGAAGAGCTACCTTAGGGTACAAACAGAAGCCAGGAGTGCAGTCAGACCTGGCTTTTAACTAGCCCTCCCAGTGACTTAATGCTGGGATCCTGGACGAGTCACTACCCCACTCTGAGCCTCACTGTCTGTAGAGTGGCGTGGTAAGCCTTATTCAAGGGCTGTCTTGAGATATAACTATGAAATGAGTTAAGAACTGTTACATGTATAGAACATCACCAGGCACGTGGTACATGCTCAGTAAACATTAGCCACTCTTTGTTACTCAGGAACACAGGTGGAGGCCACCTGCAGACAGGGTTCTCCCAGAGCCCAGCAGGGGCAGAGATGTCGCAGCCCCAGATCTGTCCATCTCCCAGATACCTCCACTCTGTGCCCAGGAGCCTGCATTTCTGGAAGTCAAAGGGGGCACTCACATCCCCATTTCCCCCTCTGGCACTGGGAACCTGGCAGGGAGCATTTACACCTCTACATGCACATGATTCACTTCCCCACAACCTGGGTCCAGAGTAAAGGTGATTCTTGCCCAAAGGTCACAGCCCTGGACAGTGAGACCAGAACCACAACCCTTTCTCCCGGCAGGACAGAAGTCCCAAAAGGCTGACAGCAGGGCCTTGACTTGTGTGTCCCTTGAACAGAGCAGGAGCCACGGGCAGAGAGGAGCCTGGGTGGGAGACAGGGCCCAACGTCAGATAACCCTGCCGCCAGCCCACCCTGTTTGAAGATGGCAGTCTGGCTCAGTGGTAAATTCAGCTCTGGTCCAGGCCTCCCTAGTGGAGGTCTGGTTCAAACCCCTTATTCACAGAGAAAGAAAGAGAAGCCCGGAGAGGCCAGGAACTCACCAGGAGCCCCACAGTAAGGTGGGAGTGAGCCTGAGCCAGAACTCAGGTGTCCTGATGTTAGGCCAGGGCTCTGCCTGGCAGCTGGTTTGGAGGGGGCAGGTCTTGGTCCATGTCCTTCCCCACGGCCACCACAGTCCCGCTTGGAGCCAGCCACCCAGGGGGTGGGTGCATGGATAGGTAAAGGGAGGGGGGGAGCACAGGACCTGGTCAGAGAGAAGCCCAGAGCCGAGCTGGGGCAGGTGGACTGGGGAGCTCTCCTTGGTGTGTGTGGCTGCTGTAGGATTCTAGGGCCTTGTTAATCCATCTGAGGCAGCAGAAGATAAAAGTACCACGGGAGCACACTCCTGGAGGAGGGGAGCAAAGCAGATTCAGGAATGAGTCACAGAGCCCAAGCCCTAAATTTAGAAGGTGCTGAAGGAGGCAGCCGCCCCCGGGAGAGCACTGTGGAGATGCCCGCTAACGCGGGGCACCAGGGCCTCAGGGAAGGGGGTAGAGGTTGGCAGGAATCCCCTGCACAGCAGTGCCCCATGGAAGCTGGGTCTGTTCTAGGCCTGTTCCAGGTGTGAATTTTGGCCCCAGAATGAACCCCGACTCAAGGCAGAGCCTTCAGCCCCACTCACTGACAGAGCTCCTAGCAAGCCTTCCCCACACCAGCCCTTCACAGGGTCCTAGGAACCAGCCCCTGGAGTGTGGACGTCTCAGTACTGTCCTGCCCGCTGGCTGGGCATAGCCAGGCTCCCTGGGTCCTGCTGCTGTCCTAGCATCCAGTTGTCAGACACTGGGGAAGGGGCTGTGTGGATGCAAGGAGCTCATGCCATTGAGCGAAGGCCTTCCAAAGGGAACCCATCCAGGCCTTTGTAGCTGTTTGGAATTGGGGTGAGGGAGGGGGACAAGATGTCATAGCACTCACTTCTGCTTTATTCTCAGCCCTCCAGGCTCCACGTGAACCCAGACTGTTTCTTTTCTTCCATGTCAGAAGAGGGAGGCACTGCCTCCAGGTCAAGGAGCAGAGGCTTAGGAAAGAGGCCGTGCTTTGGGGACAGCTGGCAGACAGGGGTTAAGGGGCCTCAGGAGACAAGAACTGATAGCAGCTATGGCGTTTATTGAGTGCCCATTGCTTGCTGGGCACCGTGCTGAGCTCTCCACATGCGTGAACTCACTTCGTCCCCGAGGCAATGGTGTAAGTCCTACTAGCCTACTCATTCTAGAAATGGGAGTACTGAGACACAGAGAGGTTAAGTAACTTGTTCTAGATCACACGGTAAGAGGTTTTAACCCAGACAGCCTGGCTCCATAGCCCAGGCTCTTAACCATTGTGGTAGACTGTTGAGCAGGGTATTTCACCCTGTCTATTCCTCCTCCTCTTCTGTCCTTCCCTCCCCATTCTCCAGTCCCTGTACCCTAGAGTCCCGGGAGCTTCTCTCTGGGCCTTGCGGGGTCTTGCTGCCCAGGGTGCTCCCAGGCTTGGGGGAAAGAGACTAACACAGCTCCACTGCAACCCCCCCACCATGCAGGACTTCACAATTTACAGAGCCCATCCACCTGCCCCAGGCCGGTGGAGAGGCATCTTGAGCACCACCCCTTCGACAGGAAGACAGACCAGAGAGGTGCAGGGCCTTACCCAAGGTCGGCAGGGCCCAGGGTGGAACCATGGAGACTCCTCTTCGGAAGGGCCCAGGCCCAGATGGCCAGCACCCCCTCTGCAGGCTGGGTCCTTCTGCTGATGATGTCTTCGGGGCACTGCCGCCTGCAGCAGCTCAGTTCGATTGCTGGGTTGATGCAGCCTTCCACAAGCCCTCAAGTTTCCAGTCAGAGGCTCCTGATCCATCTGCCTGACCCCAGGCCCTCCCCTCGGCTATGTGCTCAGGCTGGGTGGCATTGGGGGTGGAGGTGCCTTTGTGTGTCCCTGGGGAGGATGAGGTTTTCTGGCCCTTTTACCAGGGCAAGAACTCCAGCCTTGGGACGACAGCCTCTTTTCTGGAAGCCCGCACAACTTCCTTCTTTCCGTTTCTTCGTATTTTTTAATCTCAAAGCTGGGCCCTCAGTGCCCTGCCAGGACAGTTTCCACCTCCTGGGACTAGAGGGGCCTCTGGGGAGCACTTAGGATCACCCGTTGGATGGGGGAAGGGGCAGAGGGTCCACCCCCCCAAGCCCCTAGGCTATTGTTCCTACCTGGGAGAGGCTCGTCTAAGAGGCCTGCTTGAGGAGCTCAGACCTGCCCAGGGACACAGCCCAGCCCAGGTATAACATGACTTCCCTCGCACCCCTTCTGCCCCTGCCAGGGGACCACACGTGGGGATACCAAGGATAGGTTCTGTTTCTTGCTGGGCCTTATTTTTCTCATTTGTCAAATGAGGCTAAGAGTCCCTGTATGACCTTCCACCTAAGGTTATTGTGAAGGTTAGACAAAATGAGTGTGGCAGACTCTTTCTCTGGCCCAGGGCCTCTTCACAGAGAGGATGTGCAAGGCCGTTCGTGTGTGTGTGCATGTGCATGTATGTGCACGTGTGTGCAACAGCTGTGACCCGGGTGCTGACTGTACCTTCCCAGGGCAGGTGAGGGACTGGTGTAGCTCTCTGAGGCTTTGTGATGTGGGTGTGGCACAGGGCCTCAGGTATAAGGTTGCCAGATTTAGCAAATATTTGCTACATGCTCATACTAAAAATGATCTTCCTTATCTGAAAATCAAATTTCACGAGGTGTCCTGTGTTTTATCTGGCAACTCTACTTGGGTGACCTGGTGCACCCAAGCCAGTGTACCCATGTTGGGCTCCCACGCATGAGACTGAGGTTGTATGTGGCTGTGTGGGTCTGTGACAGGACATCAGTGTGATGGCACATGGCTGTGACAGTGTCACCAGGAGGAGAGGGGATGTGGGTAACTGTGATTGTGTGCCTCTCTGTGACTCCCTCAGGCTCTAGCAGCTCCCTCAGGGCAGTGCTTGGGCTCTTTGCTCAGGGAGGCCCAGCAGGGGTAGGAGACCCACCCTGGGCAAACAGATCCAGGTCCAGTTGGGACTGGGGTGCCGAGCCTATTGCCACCTGCATCAAACTGTAAAGGACATGTCTGTCTCAAGGCCGAGCCAGCCCTGGGGGCCTCAGGGTGCTCTGCCCTGGGCCCTTCCAGAGGGGCCTCAGGAATTACCTCTCTACTCTGCTCCTTCCTGGTGACATCACACAGGTCATTGCCCAGTCTTCTAGAACGGTGCCCCCAGGATACTGCCTCGTTACCCTAGGCAACCTGGGAATTTTCTCCGACTAAACTGGCAGGGCCAGTTACCCCTGAGGAGAGGGAGTTGGGGGAGAAGGCGTCAGGGGGGCCTTCTCATCTCCCAGGGGGAGATCCAGGCAGCCATCCGTCTGACTAGATGATGAGTTGGAGGGAGCACCCCAGAGCAAGTCAAGACCTGGTAGCCCCTCATTGTCCAGGACACTGGACAGGGTGGGGCCCTTGGGCAGAGGATGAATCCTGAAGCAGAGAGAGGGTGGTGACTACCCCAAGGTCACCCCTGGGGTAGTGAAAGTAGTGGTGTATAATGGGGAACAGGGACAGAGCCTTGGGTTAGGAGCTGGGAGACCTAGGATCTTACCTCTGCTTTGTCCCTGCTGGTGGGGCCTTTGTTTCTCCATCTGTACAGTTGGGGGCTGTGGCCATATGATATCAGTCTGAGGGTCTTTAGTCCTGATGGGGACTCAGCGAGGGGAGTTGAGGGGAATGTGAGGGACCAGGTCATGGATGGCTCCAGGCAGGTGCCCTGACCCTATTGCAACAGCTGTCAGGAGGCAGTGAGCAAGGACTGGTGTGGATATCTCCAAACGACCGCCAACCCCCATTCCAAGAGTCCTGTGGTACTGGAGGTCCCTAGATGGGTTCTGTCTTACTTTGATTCAGGGGCGTCCCCCTGCCTCCCACACCTCAGCTGCTCTCTCTGTGAGGGGCATGTGTAAGACCAGCACTTGCTCAGCACCCTGGGTAATGATTCCTCACATTCTCATGATCCCTCTCAGTTTGCCAAGCACCTTCTCTTTCTCTTACACGCTCCCGCCTTCCACTCCCACTCTGACTCCTGCTTGGTGTTGTCCCATTCTGGGGCTGGGGCCCAGAGAGGCACCTCACCCAATCCACTTTCCGTCAAGGGGCCCTGTGGCTGGTGCAGGGGCTGCAGCGGGCAGAGCAGGGTCATGCTTTGCCAAGCTTTTCCACTGTTTACTCTTTCCTGAGACTCTTAACAACCATCCTGTCAAGATGTTACCTTAACACTCTTTTGTTGGAAATATGCCATTTTTGTACAGTGCATTTATTCCTCCCTACCCTTCTCCCTCCGGTTATATTTTTAGTTACTTGGGGGTGAAACTGATACATATACAACTCTTTTCCTTGCAATAATTCTCAGAGAGTAGGTATTATTATTCTAGATGAAGAAACTGAGGCTCAGAGAGGACATGTCACCTGCTCTTGGTCACACATTTAGGAAATGGTATAGACAGGATTTGAACCCAGTTCCACAGGCCCTTTGCACTTCCAGGCTATGGGAAGCAGGGATGGCCAAGTCCTAGGACTCCTCTCCAGACTCCTCCCCCAGGTCACCCATCCCAGCCCTCTAGCCTTCTCTCTGCTGCTCAGGGGTGTTTGAGACAGGATATGAATCTGCTTTGATCCAGGCATGTTTGGGAGGCTGTCATGAACCCTTGAGCCAGAGATACCTAAATTCCTGGGGTTTGGGGGGGCCTGCAAGGGCAAATTTATGATGAATAGGATGAGGAGTGATGCCCCAGCTAGCCTGGCCTAAACTTCCAGGCAGGGTTGAGCCCAGGGCATAGCCATCTGAGCCCAGAGGTACCAGGTCACCCACTTTTACTGCCCCAAGACCCAAAAGATTCATTCTTGGTTAATCTATATTTGGATTTGAGTGTTGGTTTGATTTCTGCCATGTGTACCTCCCTGAGTTTGTGTGTCTCAGGCTGGCAGTGCTCTGGAGGGTGGAGAAGTCCTGTCTGTCCTCACTGCTATCTCCTGCTGTCACCCCAGCCTTATCTCTTCTACCCTAGACTGGGTGATAGGCATGAGAGGGGTACTGCCCTGGTGCCTGCTGTCAGCTGAGATGTGTGTCATTGGGGCCCTAAGAAGGCAGGAGCTGCCAGGCCAGTGCTCCTCTCTCTTTTCCTCGTGGCAGATCCCAGAGGCTACAGTTCACAAAGCAGGCTCTGTGTACCCCTCTTTGAATCTCCCATTAGCTTGGGTATGAGGCTGTCAGATAAAACCACTGAAGCCAGGGGAGGGGCAGTGAACTGCCTAGGGTAGGGGTGGAGGCAGAAGCCATGCATAACAGAGAGTCAGAGCGCTGGCCTCCTGAACCCAGATCCAGCCCCCCTGCCACCCATTTCTACACACTTAAAGAATGTGGGTTAGAAGGGGTGAGGGTGATTATCTGACTATGCCCCTCACACTGGAGATCTAAGGTCATCACACAAGCCTCATGGGGACCTGCAACTCATTTTACAAGTTGGGCTCCCTGCTCACCCCCTCCACTTTTAAAATTGGGCCTGATTCACACACATCTCAGAGCCCTAAGCACTTCAGGAAGAAACACCTCTATTTGTGAACCCACCGTGACAACTCCTTATCTTTCTCGAGCACCTTTAAGAAAAGCTGTTCCATCCCAGAGCTCTAGGATGGTGAGGCTAGGAGGTTATATATTCTGATGCTCACATTCTACAGATGGGAAACTAAGGCTCAGAAAGATGATGGGGACAGCCAGAGCAGAGAAAGGAACCCCTGGGGTGGGAGGAGGCTGAGATCTGGGTTCTGGGAAGGATGGCCATGTACTCTCCGTGTGGCAGTGGGCAAGTGATGGGCACTTGTGCCCTATTAGCTGCCCATCCAGGGGAGCTCACCACGGGCCCTAGCTCTCCCTAGCCCTCTGCAGTCAAGGGCAAGTCACTAGGGTCAGTGAATGCTAGCCTTGGGCCCATTGCCACACTCTTACTGGCCTCACCTCAGAGAAATTGAACTATTGGCCTCAGGTCACACGGGGCAGCTGGAGGCAGAGCTGGCACTAGGACCCAGGGGGGCAGGTAACAGCCTCCCTGGCTGAAAGGGGTGGCTGGAGTACTGGTGGACCTACCTACCCTGTGGCTGTGGAGCTCTGGACAGCTCCGCCTGGGGAGGGACAGGGTAGCCCCAGAGCTCTGGGGCCAGATGCTCTTGAGAGCCTAGTCTAATCCAGGCGAGGTGTGTGCATACATGCATGGGTGCTCAGGAGGGGTGGTGGTGGACAAGGGCCAGAGTCGGGCTGGAGGAGAGCCTGGTTAAAGCTCCCAGCCGGGAGTGAGATGGGAGTGGCTAGTGGTTGTTGGGGGATGCAAGCTATGGGCTCTTGATTGTGGTAGGGGGAGTGTGCCCATCTTTGGGTCTCTGGGTGGTTCCTTGTGTCTAAGTAGGTTGTTGCAGAGGTGTGTACCTGTGAGTATGGGAGGGTGTTGAAGAGAAGGGGTTCGCAGGTAACTTCCAGAATCCCCCTTCGAGCACCTCCTCGCCCTTCTTCTCAGAGCCCACTCTATCTGGGCCCCTCCCCGACCCCTGCCTAAGGACTGGTAGGGCCAGGTCCCCTTCGGAGGCGGGTGGGGCGGGCGCTAGGACCCGGCGGGGCGGGGCGGGGCTCCGAGACCCATCTGCTGTACCTCCGCAGCCAGGAAAATACCGAGCGCCGGCGAGCGGAGCCCCCAGAGCCCCCAGCCTAGCCCGCGAAGAGGGAGGGAGGGAGCGGGGGCGCGCGGGGCGGGGGGGGG